>NC_058082.1:520066410-520433686 GCF_014858855.1 Bufo gargarizans | reverse complement strand
AGTTCACCCTCCGACAGGAATTCGTCCTCAGATGAGGAGGAAATCATCTGTGGAAGTGAATATTTGTTTGCATGCCTAGGCCTTTTGTTTACTGACTTGATTTCATCAAACACAGAAGTAAGTTGTTCCTTAAACCACACAAGAAAGTTCATATTTTCAGACTGGATAGACGTCGTAGGAGACAAGCAATCAGTGCAGACATTAGTGGATATTTCATCAGGGAGAGGCTGTTCACACTTTTGACATAAACGATGCCTAAATTTTATTTTTGCAGGATTCCTCTTGTGAGGCAGACATCTGTTAGTTAAAAACACAACAGAGTCAATTAGGAAAAAATACACAGCCACATCCCTGATATATGCAAGAATACATGTTACAGTAAATAACATGAATGGGCCCAGGCCACAGGCTGGACCGCAACACCACATAGTCAGTATTGGTATTTTTTTTATTTATTTTTTGTGTAAAACAGCCAAAACCATAACCTCTTTATGGTTAAACCAAACATAGGAGCTTTGCCCTCAGCAGAGGCAGTATGCAATCATATCCATTTGTATTAGAAGGCAAGATCTTCAACCCTTATCTAGCAAGAGGAGGCTTTTAAATACAGCTAATAGGGCCACAAAAGTCCTTTTAAGGACTGGTATGTGTGCTATCGATAGGTGTGATATACAGAGGGGTGCGATATACTTATAATATACTTTTATAATGAGTCAAAAACACAAAGATCTATATAGTGATCACCTGGAAGTCAGGGGCCTAGGGGGCTAGGGGCTTACTAGGGCCATTTTTATATAGGGTAAGGTTCCGGATGGGGTCGCTCTTATCAGAGCAGGTGGTCTGTGGTTAGGCTATCAGGGCCAGAATAGAATCCCCCTGTACCCCCTGTAAGGCAATATCAGGGATAGTTCTTTGCCCAACCTGTCCTTCAATACCACACCATCATCTAGCCCAGGGATAGATGTTTTTTGCTTTCCCTCCGGGATTCATGGATGAGCACTGGAACCCCCCGGATTGTGGTAGGACATAGGGTTTCTGATTTAGTGCCGCCAAGCAACTAGGTAGAGAAGGGGTATGTTACACCCAAATATTGGTGAATTTCGCCTGAAAATGTAACAGACAAATTAGTGATTTTTTTTTTACCTGTCTACTTGGTATAGCAGTGGTACATCACACCCAAAAAATTAGTGAATTTCACCCAAAAATGTAACAGACAAATTAGTGAATTTTTTTTTACCTGTCTACTAGGTATAGCAGTGGTACATCACAAAAAATATTGGTGAATTTCATCCGAAAATGTAAAAGACAAATTTGTGAATTTTTTTAACCTGTCTACTAGGTATAGCAGTGGTATATCACACCCAAAAATTGGTTAATTTCACCTGAAAATGTAATAGACAAATTTTTGAATTTTTTTAACCTGTCTACTAGGTATAGCAGTGGTACATCACACCCAAAAATTTGTGAATTTCACCCAAAACTGTAACAGACAAAGTAGTGAAATTACATAAAATAGTGGATGTAGTGGTGTAGGTGGAAGCAGCATTAGAGGAGGTGGTCTTTGGTTTTAATTTTATTTTAATTTTATTTATTAGGGTATGCTCCAAAAGAGTGTGAAATATCCAAAATACAAGAATGAGCAATTGCGCTGCAGTATAACAATGGCTGGTTAAGGCCGGTATACATGTCTATTTTGCACAAGCTACGGACAAGTCCTGAGGGATCCATGCCTGGTTCATTTTAATGACCGTGAGCTTGTCCACATTGCCTGTAAACAGGCGGCTGCGCTTGTCTGTGATAACGCTTGTGTATGATACACTGGCTGCAGGGCAGGCCAGCACCTCCAAGTTGTAAAGGGAAAGCTCAAGCCATATGCCCAATTTGGAGACCCAGAAGTTGAAGGGGGCAGACCCGTCATTCAGTAAGTGTAGGCGTGTGCACACATACTGCTCCACCATGATGGTGAAATGCTGCCTCCTGCTAAGATGTTCCATATCAGCTGGTGGTGCTGGTTGTTGTGGCGTGCTGAAAAAGCTTTTCCACATTTCGGCCATGCTAACTCTGCCCTCTGAGGTGCTGGCGGTGTCCCAGCTGCGTTTGCGACCTCTTCCTCTGCCTTCGCCTTGTGCTTCCACTGTGCCTCCGCTGTCAGGTGGGAATGCCACCAGCAGCGCGTCTACCAGCGTGCACTTGTACTCGCGCATCTTACGATCACACTCCAGTGAGGGAAATGAGGACGGTACATTGTCTATGTAGCGGGGATCCAGCAGCGTGGCCACCCAGTAATCAGCACAAGTTAGAATGTGGGCAACTCTGCTGTCATTGCGGAGACACTGCAGCATGTAATAGCTCATGTGTGCCAGGCTGCCCAGAGGCAACAAAAAGCTGGAGGTGTATCGTCTGTGTCCTCTGTATCCCCCCAGCCACGCACCAGTGATGGCCATGAGCTGGTTTAGGTGCCACCCTGCTATGAACATGGTTCCTCCTCCTCCTCATCCTCCACCTCATCATCCTCCAGAAATGTGCCCTGGCTGGACAATAATGTACCTGGCGTTTGTGGTTGCAGGAACCCACCCTCGGAGCCACTTGTGAATGACTGGCCGGAAACCCTATGAAATGATCCCTCTTCCTCCTCCTCCTCCTCCTGTGTCACATCCTCTTCCATCATCGCCAACAGTGTTTTTTCAAGGATGCAAAGAAGTGGGATAGTAATGCTGAGAACGGCATTATCGGCACTGGCCATGTTGGTGGAGTACTCGAAACAGCGCAACAAGGAACACAGGTCTCGCATGGAGGCCCAGTCATTGGTGGTGAAGTGGTGCTGTTCCGCAGAGCGACTCACCCGTGTGTGCTGCAGCTGAAACTCCACTATCGTCTGCTGCTGCTCGAACAGTCTGGCCAGCATGTGCAAGGTGGAGTTCCACCTTGTGGGCATGCCGCATATGTGGCGCTGAGCGGGAAGGGCGAAGTTACGCTGCAGTGCTGACAGGCGAGCAGCAGCAGGGTAAGAATGCCGAAAGTGCGCACAGACGTCCCGCACTTTATGCAGCAGCTCTGACATATCGGGCTAATTAGGAATCTCTGCACCACCAAATTCAGCACATGCACCAGGCAAGGGATGTGCACCAGGCAGAGTTGCTACGAGATTTCGCCAATTATCGCACACCACCAGGCCAGGCTTGAGGCTCACTGGCACCAACCACTCATCGGTCTGTTGTTTAAAGCCCATCCACAGCTACTGGGCGTTGTGGGGTTTGTCCCCCTAACAGATACGTTTTAAAAATGACTGCTATTGTTTACCCCTGGCTGTGCTGAAGTTGGTTATGAAGGTGTTAAACTGACCGGATGAGGAGACGGTAGAGGATGAGAAAGTGGAGTAGGAGGAGGAAGCAACAGGAGGCAAACTGAAGCGCCCATCAATCCTCGGTGGTTGAAGGACATCCGCCAAACTGCTATCCGCCTCAGGCCCAGCAGCCACTGCATTTACCCACTGTGCTGTTATGGAGATTTAACATCCCTGACCGTGCTTACTGGGCCATGTATCCGTAGTGAGGTGCGGGTGGGTAGGGGGGTACTTCCTCTTCCTCTCCAGTGTTTGGGAGATGGAGAGATGAACACTTCAGTGGGACATTGTGGAGATGCTTGATGACCCAGGTGGTGGTGTTGCTGGCAGATCCTCTGTATGCAGGGTGGCAGGTGGCACTGTTACTCCAGAGGTGGATGAAGAGGCAAAGACTGCAGCAGAAGAGGAAGCAAGAGGAGCCAGAGACCTTTCTTGGTTTTGGAGGTGTGTACTCCACAGCAGCTCGTGCTTTGCACTTAAATGCCTGGTCATGCAGGTTATGCTCAGGTTGAGAACGTTTATGCCTCGCTTCAGGCTCTGACTGCACAGCGTGTAAACCACTCGTGTCTTTTTGTCAGCACATTGTCTGAAGAACTGCCACGCCAGGGAACTCCTTGGAGCTGCATTTGGTGTGCTTGGTCCCTTGCTGCGGTGGGCAGTAGCAGGCGTACTGTCTAGAAGACGGCCGCTCCGCTTTTGCATCCTGCTCCCTCTTCTGCTATGCTGCTGCCTCTGTGCGACCAACACCTCTTCCTCCGAACTTCATAGGTCATTCGCATGACCTTGATTCCATGTGGAGTTGAGGACCTCATCGTCCTCCACATCATCTTTGACGCAGTCTTCACCCCTGCCCTCCTTGTCAGTCTGCACACTTTCGAAAGACCCAGCAGTTGGCACCTGTGTTTTATCATCATCCGAGACGTGCTGCGATGGTCCTCCCATGTACTCATCTTGAAAGATAAGTGGTTGGGCATCGGTGCACTCAATCTCTTCCATTTCTGGGGCAGGGATAGGTGGATGGCCCTGGGAAACCCTGCTAACAGAGCCATCAAAAAGCAGTAGAGACTGCTGCATGACTTGGGGCTCAGACTGCTTGGCTGATATGCATGGGGATGAGGTGAAAGACTGATGGACATCGGCTGCAGGTGCCCACTCTGATCATTCAGCAGGAGACTGGGTGGGAGACAATGTGAAGGAACTGGAGGCACTGTCAGCAACCCAATCTACTATAATCGTCTGTACTTGTTCCGGCCTCCCCATTCGTAGAGCCGCATTAGGCCCGACCAAATACCGCTGCAGGTTCTGTTGCCTACTCACACCTGAGGAAGGGGGTTTCACTTGTGCGTGTAGCTGGCACAGATCAACCACATCCTTTCCCTGCAACAGGAGCTCCACCAGCAGCACCACGACCTGGGCCACGTCCCTTATTTGACGCTCTCCTTATATTTCTCAAATTTAGGATCTTGACCTAAATGGGTGTTTATTAATAGCAGAATAGAACGACAGTATGTAAAGGTTGTATCTCACACATACAGATGCAGACTAGGCCACAATTAAAGTTTTTTGCCCAAAAACTGTGTTTTATTAATAGAAGAATATAACCACAGTTTCTAAAGAGTGTATCTCACACTTAGGCCTCTTTCAGACGGGCATTGCAGGAAAATGTGCAGGTGCGTTGCGGGAACACGCGCAATTTTTCAGCGCGAGTGCAAAACATTGCAATACGTTTTGCACGCGTGTGAGAAAAATTGCGCATGTTTGGTACCCAAACCTGAACTTCTTTACAGAAGTTCGTGCTTGGGATCTGTGTTCTGTAGATTGTATTATTTTCCCTTATAACATGGTTATAAGGGAAAATAATAGCATTCTGAATACAGAATGCATAGTAAAATAGCGCTGGAGGGGTTAAAAAATAAATAAAAAATCATTTAACTCACCTTAGTCCACTTGATCGCGTAGCCGGCATCTCTTCTGTCTGTCTTTTGTGCTGTGTGCAGCAACAGGACCTGTGGTGACGTCACTCCGGTCATCACATGATCCATCACCATGGTAAAAGATCATGTGATGGATCATGTGATGACCGGAGTGATGTCACCACAGGTCCTGTTGCTGCACACAGCACAGAAGACAGACAGAAGAGATGCCGGCTACGTGATCAAGTGGATTAAGGTGAGTTAAATATTTTTTTTAAACCCCTCCAGCCCTATGTACTATGCATTCTGTATTCAGAATGCTATTATTTTCCCTTATAACCATGTTATAAGGGATAATAATAATGATCGGGTCTCCATCCCGATCGTCTCCAAGCAACGGTGCGTGAAAATCGCACCACATCCGCACTTGCTTGCGGATGCTTGCGATTTTCACGCATCCCCATTGATTTCTATGGGGTCTGCGTTACGTGAAAACCCACAAAAGAGAGCATGCTGCGATTTTCACGCAACGCATAAGTGATGCATGAAAATCACCGCTCATGTGAATAGCCCCATAGAAATGAATGGGTCGGGATTCAGTGCGGGTGCAATGCGTTCAACTCACGCATCGCATCTGCGCGGAATACTCGCCCGTGTGAAAGGGGCCTTACTGATCCAGACTAGGCAGGAATTAAAGTTTTTTGCCTAAAATGGTTGTTTTTTAAATAACTGAATAGAACCACAGTATGTAAAGGGTGTATCTCACACATACAGATGCAGACTAGGCCGCAATTAAAGTTTTTTGCCCAAAATTGTTGTTTTTCTATTATCTGAATCAGTATCTAAAGTGTGTATCTCACAATGACATATACAGCAAAGGCTGCAAAATAAAGTTTTTTGCCCAAAACGGGTGTTTGTTTAATAACTAAATATGACAGCAGTATATAACCCTTGAATTTCACACGTGCTGGTGCTGCAAGGGCTGCAAAATTGTGTATTTTATTTTAAAAAAAGGTGTTTTTAAAAATTTCTAGCTTAAATTGCACACTGAATAATCCTGCAAAGGCACCAGATGTTGGATATTGACAAAAATTGGTGTTTTTTAAAAGCCAGAAAATTATAACTTGTTTTTAACAATCACAGATGTAGCAAGGGGTGCAATATTAAGTATTTTGCAAAAATACTTTTTTTTTATAACAGAATATGAAAGCTGTATATAACAATTGAATTTCACACGTGCAGATGCAGCTAGGGCTGTAAAATAGTGTATTTTGCACAAAAAGGGTGTTTTTAAAATTTATAGCAGTATTTCTAGCTTAAATTGCACACTGACTAATCCTGCAAAGGAACCAGATGTTGGATATTTCCAAAAAAGGGTGTTTTTTTAACCAGATTATTAGTGCAGTATGTCAAGCTTGGATTTAAATGTCACGATTGCTCAGATGCAGTGCTGGTACACTGAGCTTGCATAAAATGGCCGCAGCCCACATAACTAACAGACGGATAAAAGTTATTTTTTTCTGTCACTGGGCTCAGGGCAGGATAAAACGATTGTGCACTGCACCCACACAACTAAATGTATGTAGATCGCTGAGTAAAATTGGAGTTCTGATCACAGATCCTGTCCTATTCTCTCCTTGATATCACCAGCAGCATCCTCTCCCTACACTAGTAACAGCAGAGAGACGTGCAGCACTACGTGACTCTAGATTATATAGAAGCTGGGTCACATGCTGCACTGGCCAATCACAGCCATGCCATTAGTAGGCATGGCTGTGATGGCTTCCAAGGTCAAAAAGTTAAACGCTTGTTGATTGGCTGCTCTGCAGCCTTTCAAAAAGCGCTAAGAAATCGCCGAACACCGAACCCGATTTTTTACTGAAATGTTCGGGTTTGGGTCCAGGGTCCAAAAATCCTAAAGTTCGGTACGAACCCAAACTTTACAGTTCGGGTTTGATCAACCCTACTTCCTTGTACAATGGTATAATATACTTTCTATGTTAGAAAGTATATTATAGTGCATTTGTATTGTGCGGCAGTTGTGTGCGGTTCTGCTGCGATACTGCAGGTATATAGAGGGACAAACGTTATTAGAACAAATAATTTCTACTGGTCTGATATACCAGTTGCCCTCCCCCCAAAAAAATGATTCAAGCAGGGTGGTATATACCAATATACTTTCTTTATAGTGCATTTGGGTACTGTATAGTGCATTTGCGCATGCGCGCACGTGAAAATTATATTGCCAATATTTTGCATCAAATTTTTTTTTTATTGGAGATCGTAAATTCTAATAATACATCTGGTATGTCAATGTCCATGTTGTGGGACTATTTGTGCACTTCTAGTAATTATTTCTTGGCTGCAAATATGAGCTGAAGATTTTTCAGGTTCACCTTCCATTAAAATGAATGGGACCCGCCGCGAACATTGATCGTATTCGCGAATCGTCCCGGCAGATGTTCGTCCATCACTATTGATTAAGGGGTTAGATTTGCCAGATTCCAGGAAATACTCATTATTGGGTTCTATATACCCGTTTCCACAAAATACTGATAAGAGGATATTGATATACCAGCTTCACCAAATACTGATTGAGGCCAGTGATACACCGGCTTCCACCAAATATTGATTAAGGGGTTACATTTACTGGCTTCCAGCAAATACTCATTATTGTGTTCTATATACCTGTGTCCACAAAATACTAATACAGGGTATTGATATACCGACTTCAACCAAATATTGATTGAAGCCTGCGATACACCATCTTCCACCAAATATTGATTAGGGGGTTTGATTTACCGGCTTCCAGGAAATACTCATTATTGGGTTCTATATACCTGTTTCCACAAAATACTGATACAGGGGATTGATATACCGGCATCCACCAAATATTGATTGAGGCCTGCGATACACCGGCTTCCCACAAATATTAATTATGGGGTTTGATATACCAGCTTCCAGCAAGTACTAATTATTGGGTTCTATATACCTGTTTCCACAAAATATTGATAGAGGGGATTGATATACCAGCTTCCACCAAATATTGATGGAGGCCTGCGATAGATCGGCTTCCACCAAATATTGATTAAGGGGTTAGATTTACCAGCTTCCATCAAATACTCATTATTGTGTTCTATATACCTGTTTCCACAAAATACTGATACAGGGTATTGATATACCGACTTCTACCAAATATTGATTGAGGCCTGCGATGCACCGTCTTTCACCAAATATTGATTAAGGGGTTTGATTTACAAGATTCCAGGAAATACTCATTATTGGGTTCTATATACCTGTTTCCCCAAAATACTGATAGAGAGGATTAATATACCAGCTTCCACCAAATATTGATTGAGGCCTGCGATAGATCGGCTTCCACCAAATATTGATTAAGGGGTTTGATTTAGTGAGCGGAAGGGGCAATATTTGAATTTGCGATATTTTTTAGAATATTCGTCATATATTTGCAAATTCAAGAATTAGAGATTATATTCTTGATTGCGAAAATCGGCAATGTATTATTCGTGTAATGTGTGCAAAATACCGGTGTGGGTCATTTATGCTACATTTTTCAAGCTGGTATAATTTTCCTGAGACCGGAGAAACGGGTTGGCACGGCAGAACATTAGAATAGCTTTATATGCAGATAAAATGTTCCAATATATTTGCGTTTGCGAATTTTTGGCAATTAGTGATGCGCATATTTTTTGCAATACGTGCAACTTGTGACATCATAGCAATGTGTCTGTAACATGTATGTATGGACAGCAAAACCTATTACACTGCCTAACACCCTGCACTGGAACATATCAGCTACACTATAGATCTATCTAACCTACACTGACTATCTCCCCCTAACTATCTGAAATATATGTATAAGTTAACTGTCTAATGTACCGTAATACAACAAAAGACAGAGCACAGCAATGACAATGCTGTATCTTTCATAACTGCAATAAACTTTAGAAAATATAGTAAGGGGTAGGCAACTTTTCTATTGGTTGCTAGGGATGTTGCTAAGCTTTGACTAAGCCTTCTCATTGGCCCACAAGCTAGAAGAAGGGAGGAATAATCACTTGATGTGTACTGTGTTAAAAACAAACAAACAAATATTCGTCATTATGAATATATAGCACTATATTCTAAATGACAATATTCATGATAATAATTGGCTTTTCTATTATTTACGCTCAACACTAGTTTGATTTACCGGCTTCCAGCCAATTCTCATTATTGGGTTCTATGTACCTGTTTCCACAAAATACTGATAGAGGGGATTAATATACCAGTTATACAAAATATTGATTGATGCCTGCGATATACAGTGGATAGAAAAAGTCTACAAACCCCTGTTAAAATGCCAGGTTTCTGTGATCTACAAAAAAAAAAATGAGATAAAGATAAATAATTTCAGAACTTTTTCCACCTTTAATGTGACTTATAAACTATAGAACTCAATTGAAAAACAAACTGAAATCTTTTAGGTAGAGGGAAGAAAAAATATAAAAATAAAATATGATTGCATAAGTGTGCACACCCTTAAACTAATACTTCGTTGAAGCACCTTTTGATTTTATTACAGCACTCAGTCTTTTTGGGTATCAATCTATCAGCATGGCACATTTTGACTTGGCCAGATTTGCCCACTCTTCTTTGCAAAAACACTCCAAATCTGTCAGATTGCAAGGGTATCTCCTTCAGATCACCCCACAGATTTTTTTTATTGGATTCAGGTCTGGGCTCTGGCTGGGCCATTCCAAAACTTTAATCTTCTTCTGGCGAAGCCATTCCTTTGTTGATTTGGATGTATGCTTTGGGTCGTTGTCATGCTAAAAGATGAAGTTTCTCTTTAAGTTCAGCTTTCTAGCAGAAGCCTGAAGGTTTTGTGCCAATATTGACTGGTATTTTGAACTGTTTATAATTCCCTCTAACTTAACTAAGGCCCCAATTCCAGCTGAAGAAAAACAGCCCCAAAGCATGATGCTGCCACCACCATGCTTCACTCTGGGTATGGTGTTCTTTTGGTGATGTCCAGTGTTGTTTTGCGCAGTGTTGTTTTTGCGCCAAACATATCTTTTGGAATTATGGCCAAAAAGTTCAACCTTGGTTTCATCAGACCATAACACCTTTTCCCGCATGCTTTTGGGAGACTTCAGATGTGTTTTTGCAAAATGTAGCCTGGCTTGGGTCTTTTTCTTCATAAGAAAAGGCTTTCGTCTTGCCACTCTACCCCATAGCCCAGATATATGAAGAATGCGAGAGATTGTTGTCACATGTACCACACAGCCAGTACTTGCCAGATATTCCTGCAGTTCCTTTAATGTTGCTGTAGGCCTCTTGGTATCCTCCCAGACCAGTTTTCTTCTCGTCTTTTCATCAATTTTGGAGGGACGTCCAGTTCTTAGTAATGTCACTGTTGTGCCATATTTTCTCCAGTTGATGATGACTGTCTTCACTGTGTTTCATTATATATCTAATGCCTTGGACATTCTTTTGTACCCTTCTCCTGACTGATACATTTTAACAATGAGATCCCTCTGATGTTTTGGAAGCTCTCTGTGGACCATGGCTTTTGCTGTGGGATGCGACTAAGAAAATTTCAGGAAAGACCAACTAGAGCAGCTGAACTTTATTTGGGGCTAATCAGAGGCAGGTGTATGCTGACTCATATTTAACATGATTTTAAATGTGATTGCTTAATTCTGAATACAGCTTCATCCCCAGTTATAAGAGGGTGTTCAAACTTTTGCAACCACATTATTTATTTATTTTTCGTCCCTCCACCTAAAAGATTGCAGTTTGCAGTTTGTTTTTCAATTGAGTGGTACAATTTATAGATCACATTAAAGGTGGAACAAGTTCTGAAATAATTTATTGTTGCATCACAGAAACCTGACATTTTACCAGGGGTGTGTAGACTTTTTATATCCACTGTACCTGCTTCCACAAATACTGCTCTTCCATAGGGACTTTGTCAGAAGGTCATTTTGAAAACGGCAGGCAGAGGAAGAGGCAGGCCATTCCGCAGGGGTGGTAGGGGTCGGGCAGGTGCACCACGCCAGAGCCTAAGTGGCTCTAGCCACATAACCACTTGTTCTTTTCTGTACATTGAATGAATATTTTTTGTGCCCTACAGTAAAATTGTTATCCAATGACCGTCTAATATACCTCCAGCCACATAATCACTTGATGTTTTCTGTCCGATGAATACCTAATGTTTGGGGCCTGTACTCCACTGGCCTGCAGTAAAATTTATATTCATTGACCATCTAATATACCTTCAGCCACATAATCACTTGATCTTTTCTGTACAGTGAATGTATAATTTTTGCCGCCTATAATCTAACTGGCCAACAGTAAAATTGTTATACGGTGACCGTCTAATGTACCGCCAGACATATTATCAATTGTTCTTTTCTGTTCGTTAAATTAATTATTTTTGGTGGCTATAATCCACTGGCCTACAATAAAATGTATATCCATTGACTGTCTAATATACCTCCAGCCACATAATCACCTGATGTTTTCTGTCCGGTGAATTTTATTTTTGGGGCCTGTAGTCCACTGGCCTGCATTAAAATTGATATCCAATGACCGTCTAAAATACCTCCAGCCACATAATCACTTGTTATTTTCTGTACGGTGAAAGCATAATACTTGGGGGCCTATAATCTAACTGGCCAAGAGTAAAATAGTTATACGGTGACCGACAAATATTCCTCCAGCCACATAATCACTTGATGTTTTCTGTCCGGTGAATGAATAATTTTTGGGGCCTGTAGTCTACTGGCCTGCAGTAAAATTGATATCCATTGACCGTCTAATATACCTCCAGCCACATAGTCACTTGATGTTTTATGTCTGTTGATTGAATTTTTTTTAGGGCCTATAGTCCACTGGCCTGCAGTAAAATTTATATCCAATGACCGTCTAATATACCTCTCGCCATATAATCTCTTGATCTTTTCTGTCCAGCGAATGCCTAATGTTTTGGGCCTGTCACTTGATGTTTTCTGTCAGGTGAATTAATAATTTTTGGGGCCTGTAGTCCACTGGCCTGCAATAAAATTGATATCCATTGACCGTCTAATATATCTACAGCCACATAATCACTTGATCTTTTCTGTCCGGTGAATGTCTAATGTTTGGTGCCTGTTATCCAATGTCCGTCTAATATACCTCCAGGGACATAATCTCTTGATCTTTTTTGTACGGTGAATGCACACATTATGGGGCCTGTAATCTAAATGGCCAACATTAAAATTGTTATACAGTGACCGCCTAATGTACTAATGTTTGGGGCCTGTACTCCATTGGCCTGCAGTAAAATTGTTATCCAATGGCCGTCTAATATACCTCCAGCCACATAATTACTTGATGTTTTATGTCCGTTGATGAAATAATTTTTGAGGTCTATAGTCCACTTACCTGCAGTAAAATTGATATCCAATGACTGTCTAATTTACCTCTCGCCACATAATCTCTTGATCTTTTCTGTCCAGTGAATGCCTAATGTTTGGGGCCTGTACTTCACTGGCCTGCAGTAAAATTGTTATCCAACGACCGTCTAATATACCTCCAGCCCCATAATCACTTGATGTTTTCTGTCCGTTGATTAAATCATTTTTGGGACCTGTAGTCCACTGGCCTGCAGTGAAATTGATATACAAGGACGTCTATGTCACGAATGGTGTTGCAGAAAGCTGAAAGTTATAAATAAACATCCGACTGGCCTGATCCCAAACTAAGGAGCACATGGGTGAGCCCTATAAAACCCCTAAAGCTCTCCCTGACTGCTAAGACCATGCAAAGGTCTTAATGGTAGACGATTGCATGCCCTCGTACCTTTTACTATGTGACACCTGAAAACCCTATAATAGCGAGGGGACACGACCACCGGCTCCCTGCACTTAATACGGACGGAGTCACCTACAATCAAGTCAGGAAGGAAACACAAATAAAGGAAACAGACTTATCTAAGGAATCATGAGAAGTAGCCTCCAGCAGTGAACACAATCCAGGAAGAAGTATAAACCGCAAAGTGAGGCAGTATGGGAGGGAATATAAAGGGAGACAATCAGTGCAAATAGGTGACAGCTGGGAGAAGAAAAAAAAAGAGATGAGAAAGCGAAACCAAAACAAAGAACATCACACAATAGGTAGAGAAGAACGTCTGCCAGATCTTCTCACAGAGCTGGCAGTGACAGTCTAAAAAAACCTCTCGCCACAAAATCTCTTGATCTTTTCTGTAGGGTGAATGCATAATATTTGGGACCTATGATCTAACTGGCCAACAGTAAAATTGTTATACGGTGACCGCCTAATGTACATTATCAATTGTTCTTTTCTGTACGGTGAATGCCTAATGTTTGGGCCCTGTACTCCACTGGCCTACAGTTAAATTGTTATTCAATGACCATCTAATATACCTCCAGCCACATAATCACTTGATGTTTTCTGTCCGGTGAATGCCTAATGTTTGGGGCCTGTACTCCACTGGCCTGCAGTAAAATTGATATCCATTGACCGTCTAATATACCTACAGCCACATAATCACTTTATCTTTTCTGTACAGTGAATGCATAATTTTTGGGGTCTGTAATCTAACTGGCCAACATTAAAATTGTTATACGTTGACCACCTAATGTACCTCAAGCCACATAATCACTTGATGTTTTCTATCCAGTGAATGCCTAATATTTGGGGCCTATAGTCGATTGCCCTGCAATAAAATTGATATCCAATGACCATCTAATATACCTCCAGCCACATAATCACTTGATGTTTTCTATCCAGTGAATGCCTAATATTTGGGGCCTATAGTCGATTGCCCTGCAATAAAATTGATATCCAATGACCATCTAATATACCTCCAGCCACATAATCACTTGATGTTTTCTGTCCAGTGATTGAATAATATTTGGGCCTGTAGTCCACTGGCCTGTAGTAAAATTGATATTCATTGACCGTGTAATATACCTCCAACCACATAATTACTTGATCTTTTATGTACGGTGAATGCATAATTTTTGGGGCCTGTAAATCTAACTGGCCAACATTAAAATTGTTATACGGTGACCGCCTAATGTACCTCCAGCTACATTATCATCTGTTCTTTTCTGTCCAGTAAATTAATAATTTTTGGGGCCTGTAGTCCACTGGCCTGCAGTAAAATGGATATTTATTGACCGTCTAATATTCCTCCAGTCACATAATCACTTGTTCTTTTCTGTACGATGAATGCCTAATATTTGGGTCCTGTACTCCACTGGCCTACAGTAAAATTGTTATCCAATGACCGTCTAATATACGGTACCTCCAGCCACATAATCACTTGATGTTTTCTATTCGGTGAATGGCTAATGTTTGGGGCCTGCACTCCACTGCCTACAATAAAATTGATATCCATTGACCGTTTAATATACCTCTAGCCACATAACCACTTGTTCTTTTCTGTACATTGAATGAATATTTTTTGTGGCCTACAGTAAAATTGTTATCCAATGACCGTCTAATATACCTCCAGCCACATAATCACTTGATGTTTTCTGTCTGGTGAATACCTAATGTTTGGGGCCTGTACTCCACTGGCCTGCAATCAAATTGATATCTAATATCTGTCTGATATACCTCCAGCCACGTTATCAATTGTTCTTTTCTGTACAGTGAATGAATAATTTTCGGGGCCTGTACTCCACTGGCCTGCAGTAAAATTGATATCCATCAACCATCTAATATACCTCCAGCCACATAATCATTTGATCTTCTATGTACGGTGAATGCATATTCTTTTAGGCCTGTAGTCTAACTGGCCAACATTAAAATTGTTAAACGGTGACCGCCTAATGTACCTCCAGCCATGATATCAATAGTTTTTTTCTGTACGGTGAATGAATAATTTTTGGGGCCTATAGTCCACTGGCCTGCAGTAAAATTGATATCCATTGACCATCTAATATACCTCCACCTCCAGCCAGATAATCACTTGATGTTTTCTGTCTGGTGAATGCCTAATGTTTGGGGACTTTACTCCAGGGGTCTAAAATAAAAAAAATCTTGGCTCCAGCAGGGCATTTTTTTTACAGTTTCCCTTTAAGACGCATAAAAATGGCCTCTGATTAAAATGCATATTTTTTGTGGGAATTTTTGCTATTGACCCGCCTCTGGTATGTCATTGTCCATGTTGTGGAACGATTTGTGCACTTCTAGTAAGTATTTGGTGGCTGCAAATATGACCTGAAGGTTTTTCAGGTTTGCCTGCCATTACAGTGAATGGCTCCTGCCGCAAACACAATCATTTGATCGCGTTTGCGCGATCGCAAATCATTCCGGCCAATGTTCGTCTATCACTAAGTAAGAGTCCTGCAGGTTTTTGTTTTGGACACATTTTGGCATAGGTAGGTGGCAACATAGTCTCAAACAAACTTACAAATTGAAGGCCACTAGTAATGTTGAGTAAATGTTAAATTTGGAGCAATATGGGCAGCACGTTGGGTCAGTGGTTAACACTGGTGCCTTGCTGCACTGGGGTTCTAGGTTCGATTCTGACCAAGGACAACATCTTCATAGAGTTTGTATGTTCTCCCCATGGTTACGTGGGTTTCCTCCTACACTCCAAAGACATACTGATAAGGACCTTATATTGTAAGCCTCATTGGGGACAGTTGGATGCTAATGTCTAAAGCGCTGCGGAATATAGTAGCGCTATTTAAGTGCAGAAAATAAATAAAAACCCCAAGACCATGGCCTGCTTCCATAGGGACATAGATATTGACAGGCAAGATGTCCTTCACCTGTCCAATCCCAAAGATCAAAGGTTTGAGAGAGGGAACCCACCTTTGTATTCTTATTAGGACAGAAATGTAGAGAGAAATCAAACCATGCAAAGAGCAACAACCACCAATCTTAGTGAGGGTTAATATACTGAGTTTACTGAAAATGAATTAGGTTCCTGTGGTCTGCCTAGATGATGACAGGGTGGTGGGTACCCTATAGCAGATGATTACACAACTCCGGGGCCAATTTTATAGTAAGCATCCCCTGTCACTAATAGAATAATTCTGCTCTGCCAAGTAGAAGGCCTTTGAGAAGAAGCCGCAGGTGACAATCTTTCCAGAGGTACTCTTACTGTATTCTGTACTCTGTTCCATGATTTGAGGTGAGGGGTGCAGAATTGTATAGCATATTGCCCACCTGTGAGGTTGACCTGGTGGAGGCCATAAAGAGAAGGGGCTGCAGAAGTGACACAGCCATGTTCTTCAAACAATTCCTGGAGATTGCTGATCAGGTGAGTATCCCAAGTGGATGGTGTACTGGTTCAGTACACTCAGTATAGCCCTTCATAGTATAGGGGAGCAGAAGGTGCAGGCTGGAAATACCGGAGACTGTGACTAGCAGATGAGGTGGTGCAGACACAGCAGCAGGAAGTGGTGGTACAAGAGTGGCAATGGTTAAAGCATGCAGAAGGCAGATATGATGTTGCTGTAATGCAAAGTTGCTCCTGGGAGCCACACTGAAAAGTCAGCTTCTTATAAACTTTGGGCAGACCCATCTTAGTTCGACCAGAGGGTTCCATGGCCGGAGAAAACTGTAGTGGTTGTGTCAACCAACAGATTTCACTCTGGGTTACTCCAAAGGGCATTTTTCTGGCAGTCCCCTGTCTTGGTTTTCATCCATTTCATCTTACACCTATACAGGGATCTGGACTTCGAGACACTTGTACATAGCACTTAAGGGGTCAGGCAATATTGTATTCAGGGACAAGCCAAGGTCAGGACAGACAGAGTCTGTGTAGCCCGGTAATAAGACTTGAACAGCCAAGGCTATTTTTCTCTCTGCAGATATTGCACAGTGCAATGGCTTTGTCAACTGCCAATGTAGTGAAAAATTCCCACATGGGAAATGACTGCAGATGGCCACCACCATCCATGCATGCTCAAGGTCTGACAACTTTAATCCAGCACCAAAAGCAGTTGAGCATGAGCAACAGTTCTATGGAAACAATAGTCAATTGTACTCCAATGTAATGTCCAATGCTGTCCAATGTAAAGTTCATTGCAGTCCACTGCAATATATGGTAAATGTGACATAGCAAAATATGTTAGGTGGGACACTGTTCTGTGCTAAATGGAAGTAGTGTTATAACATTTTCAATACTTTGTAGAAAAAAATCCAAAATAGGAATTTGTCCACAATGATAATCAGCCAGTACTGTGGAGAAATATTCCCAGTAAGATACCCACAGAGACCCACCACCATCACCATTCACAACATTTCTGGCACCACCACAGCTTGCCCAGCAGCATCACCTGCATCTAGGTCACAGTTTTGTAGAAACAAATTCTCAATTAGACATAATCCACTACCATGTTATATGGAAACATAGACCAATATGTCAGGCTAGGTACAGTAGCCTGTGCTAAATTGAATATTTTATAATAACATTTTATATTAAATGTGCAATTGAACAGAGTCCATTACAATATAACTGCAAGTGATGCAGAAAACACACTAATCATTGATAAATGGAATAAATAATTAAAAACACTTTAGGGGAAAAAATAGACAGAATCCATTGCACGGTGACCGCGATGTGTGAAGATATGTCAGATCAGGAATGGTACACATTTAAGAAGATTTGCAACAGTATTTTAAGAAAAAATTGTGTATTTGGAGTCCACTGCAATATAGTGTGACTCTGACTTGGGAATATACATCAGGTCAGGTTTGGTACACATGAATTTAACAAACTTTGCAAAACTTAGGGAAAAAAAGTGCAATTTGTCAGAATCAACTATGATATATGGAGTGTGACATGGGAAATATACTGCATTGCTACTATATATAATATACTACTATACTACTGCACTCTAACCTTTACAGGTGAACTTAATGTGACCTTCTCAAAACTTTTGAATGTATATGTCCAACTGTTCAATGTTTCACTACTTTTTGCACAACTTGCTGTTCTCTAAAAAGGATCTTAACGTCAAAATTCACAACAGTTGTTTGATCCATGAATCGCCCAATAACCTTCCTAGTTCAATTAAAATAGGTATTTAAACAGTCCTCCTCATCATGCTGTTCACCTTTTGACATTATGAGACCAAGGTGACACCTAACAATTGATCAACAGTACCTCACCAGTGCGAGGCTTCAAGCAGGATGTTCTCAGTTGGAAGTGGTAACTGAGCTTAGAGTGTAACAGAGTGTCATCAGCAGGTTGCAACAGAGATAGAGAGAGACTGGACGAGTCACAGAAAGTGGATGTTGTTTGGCCACATGCCACACCGCTTAATTGTGAACAATGCCCTGCGGAACTGGATGATGAATGCCACACAACTCCAGGCACATTTAGAGGGGTGAGAGGCACCTAAGTGTCATGGCAGACCATTCAAAACCGTTTACATCAATGTGGTCTGTGTGCTAGACAACCTGCAAGGGTACCTGACCACACCACCAGGCTCAGGCATTATCGTCTTGCATGGGCCAAGAAACAAGGGACAAGTGGGCCTCAGTTCTATTCACTGATGGAAGTCGATTCACGCTGAGCAGAAATGATGGCCACCAATGGTGTTGGAGACATCAAAGAGAGCGCTATGCATCAGCCACTGTTGTCACCAGACGAGCCTTTGTTGGTGGTGGTGTTACAGTGTTGGCAGGTAACATAGTAACATAGTACATAAGGCTGATAAAAGACATTTGTCCATCCAGTTCAGCCTGTCATTCTGCAAGTTGATCCAGAGGAAGGCAAAAAAAAAAACTGTGAGGTAGAAGCCAATTTTCCCCACTTTAGGGGAATAAAAAATTCCTTCCCGTCTCCAATCAGGCAATCAGAATAACTCCCTGGATCAACAACCCCTCTCTAGTAGCTATAGCCTATAATATTATTGGACTCCAGAAATACATCCAGGCCCCTCTTGAATTTCTTTATTGTACTCACCATCACCACCTCCTCAGGCAGAGAGTTCCATAGTCTCACTGCTCTTACTGTAAAGAATCCTCTTCTATGTTTGTGTACAAACCTTCTTTCCTCCAGACGCAGAGGATGTCCCCTCCTCACAGTCACAGTCCTGGGGATAAATAGATGAGTCTACATTTTCCATAAATGTCAACCGACAGCCAAATATTTCTAACTTTTTGTGAGTAGTGTATATCAGGCCAGGAATGTACACTTAATTTAAGAAACAGTTGTTTTTGTTTTTGTTTTTTGAAAAAAATGTAATTGGACAGAATCCACTTCAATATCTGCTGAATGTGATTCGGGAAACTATGTCACGTCTGGTTCACAAGTTAATTTAATATCAAGAAAATAATGAGTGTATATTTTATATATTTATGCGCAAAGCAAGCAAAGCCTCAGTGGATGGAAATGTCTGCAGTCCACTGACACGCACACTACACTACTGTTCCTGTCCTGACCAAGCTCAAACCTATCTATTTATCAATTAATTAAAGCTAACTACCTATTATCTTCCCTGAGGCTGGGTTCAGACCTGAGCGTATTTGATATGCGCGTTTAAGTCGCACGTTTTTGTGCGCGTTTTTGTCCATAGTCAACGCGCGTATTACGCGCGTTTGTGTGATTGACAGCAGTGTTGTCCAATGAAAATACAGCCCTGCCTATATGAAAGGTGTCTAATGAGAGAGAAATGCAGGTGAGAAATTTCATGTGTGTTGGGAAAGTGGATTGTTTGCAGTCATGGAATTCTCCAGAAGGCAACCAATTGCAGCAATTGTGGCAGCAATCCTTCTCCGATGTTTGCGGCGAAGGAGAGAGAGCAGGCAACGCTTCTGGGTCCATCCTGTCATTGCCAATCGACAGGAAAGGGGACAGTTCTGGGCACTGTACGAGACCCTCTGGGCCCATGAAGACAAATTTTTTTCCTACACGCGGATGTCCATCACCAGGTTTGTACATATACAATAGTTATAGTAGTGTTGTTCCAATTGTGAAGGTACCAGTTTTAGTTTTCTGGTATTGTTAACCCTCACCATTTTCATTTTCAACAGCTTTGATGAGCTCCTGGGGTTGTTGGGCACCCGTTTACAACGTCAGGACACCTTCATGCGGGACAGTATACCACCAGCGGAAAGACTGATTATTACTTTGCGGTAAGTAGACTCTAATTGTGGCCTTATAAAGCATTTGCATTGTGTGGTGACTGGATATTAGTATGGCCTTTGTTATTTTCTACTGGTGGTTGTGACGTTTGAGTGTTTTTGCGGGGGGGGGGGGGTATTGGATGTGTATGCTTTTTAAATTTGGCATATAGATACCATACTTACATAGTTTACCCACATTTTTCCATACGGAATCACTCACATCAAAATAAGAGTTCCAAAAAGTTTGCAAATGTTTTTATTTTTGGGAAAAGTAATAACATCTTACAGTTCCTCCAAAAATGCGCAAACTGTGTTTGTGTTCGGATCGGCTATCAGAAAGGTGTCCCTAACCTATCTAACCCTATCTTCAACAAGCAGTAGAATTGTGCCGTAACTGCTGCTGTAGGGTAGCCTAAAGGGGGCCACCCCTATATGAAGTGACTGTAAGATGGCGTGGGTGGGTGGGTGGGTGAAATCAGCTGAACCGTCGTCAGCCTAGGCCTACAGGAGCCTATAAATAGCCTAGTACCCACCCATCCTGGCCTCACAGGTGCAAGTAAGTAGCCATGTAATCAGCCTCTCCTCTCACAAATACAGCAAAATACTAGTATTTTACTTACACTTGTGTTCGGATCGGCTATCAGAAAGGTGTCCCTAACCTATCTTCAACAAGCAGTAGAATTGTGCCGTAACTGCTGCTGTAGGGTAGCCTAAAGGGGCCAAAAAGCATGGACTTTATTTAGAGTAAATATATACATACCATTACGATGCCCGCTTTGAACGCCGAAAACTCTGCCCGATGAAGGTGCGGAATATACCGTACATATCAGCGACTTCTATACACCTTACCTCTTTGTCACGTGCCGTTGTTTTAGGAGGTAGCTAAAGTTGATGTTTTGAAAGAGCTGACGGTAGTCAGAAACGATTTACCCCTATGTTGACGATCATATGAACATATTGCAAGAAGGTCTGAACCCGGGAGCTGCGGACTGAAATAACAATGGTGAATGTGATAGAAGACTTAATGAAGTCCAACCATTCGCTAAGGGCCCTGCTCGGACACCAACTATTGCTGGTAGCAAATACTACACCTATACTTATCCCCCAGGCCACTGCTTAAATTCTTTCTTATTATTAATAAAGGACCCAAAAACTTAGAGGATGGCATAAGCCGCTTAACTCTGATAATGGATCGGGACGTAATCGCTACAGGACTTATTAACCTGTAGTCGTGCCATGATTTCGTGATTGCCTGAAGACGTGACAGGACTTATTATCCTGTAGACGTGACAGGATTTCGTAATTGCCTGAAGACGTGACAGGACTTATTAACCTGTAGACGTGACAGGATTTCGTAATTGCCTGAAGACGTGACAGGACTTATTAACCTGTAGACGTGACAGGATTTCGTAATCGCCTGTAGCCGTGACAGGACTTATTAACTGCCAGGCGCGAGAGACCCTAATGGCGGGGCCAGGCGTCTGCGAGGGAAGAAATGTAACCTGAAGGAAAGCAGCTATGTTCATTAGGAGAACGGTATCAGAGAGGTGTACTGACTGCCCCCGAGAAAATACTGAGTAACCATGATGTAGCAATGAAAGAAAAATGCGGCCTTAAGTGGAAGCCGAAGTGATGTATGAACAGGTGGGAGAATGCAGCTCTGGATGTGAGTAGTGCCTGAAACATGGTATGGGCCCAGCTGTGAGCATAAAGAGCACTGTATAACGCAGCTGTGAATGCAATCTGAGATAACAGGGGATCAATGTTATGCAACAGCAACTCATGGACGCAGCTCTAGTGGTGAACAGAGTATAAATTGTAAATGCAGACACATGGACATAGCTATGAAGGTAACACCCCACATAATGCTTGCAGGCTTTTTTTTTTTTTTTTTTCTTTTTTTTCCCGGGATGGTCACCACAGCACCACCAAAAAAGGAAAACAAAAAACAAAACATAAACGTGTATGAACATGAACCTTGAAGCAACGACAATAAGGCAACATATAATGCACCTATACCCCAGCGCAGAACCGCTGACACATGCGTGCCCATAACATACAGTTTATAGATAAACCACTCTTACCTATAGGAGCATCAGAACTCAAATGCGGGCGCCTCGACTGATCTGCGTGGATCCCCACATGCAGACCCCTGGTATACATACCCCAACTCCTTGCATGTTTGGCATTAGCTACGGATGTGCCCCTGCATGTTAAAACACACATTTTTTTTTTTTTTTTTTTTTTTTAGAGGAAACCTGCGACCATACCTACACCAGCCGAGCATTCCCTAGACCGTTAGCACCCCACTCTGCTTTGAACCAGAGTACTGCGCATCGCATGCCGCCCTGTAGGCACCATGCCATCAAATGCAATACCACAGCATTTTTTATTTTATTTTTTCTTACCAAAAACACAGCATGCATGACTTGAACCAACTAACAACCCTTATTCAACCGTTTAGCGCCCGACTCTGCTACATCTCAGAGCGCTACATGTCGCGGACCGCAGCGTTGGTCCCGTGCAAACCACTCCGATCCTACCGTGAATACCAGCGCCCTGCTAAGACATTCTGCCATCGCCCGGCCGTAAGGAGCCTCCACACCATGCTGCTGTATCCTAGAGCTGACTCACAGGTAGTGAAATCAGCTGAACCGTCGTCAGCCTAGGCCTACAGGAGCCTATAAATAGCCTAGTACCCACCCATCCTGGCCTCACAGGTGCAAGTAAGTAGCCGTGTAATCAGCCTCTCCTCTCACAAATACAGCAAAATACTAGTATTTTACTTACACTTAACAAAATCAACATAACTATCATACTTTTTAACTTTAAATTATTAGGTTATTTTCAGATATTAACAATGAAGGTCCAACACCCCTGATGCACCAAATTATGTATGGTATTTCTCAAAGGTTTTGGTATTGTGGGAATGCAAAATGTGGCTCTGGATCCCGCATGGCCTCTCTCATTCCGCCTGATTGATGGGCAGGTTGCATTTGAGTGGTGGTGGAGGTGTTGTTGCCCATGCTGGTGGAGGGATAGCTGTATGATGATTGTGGTTGTGTGTGCCATGTGTCGTGAGGGTGTGGTATGTTAGTTTGTGGGTATGTTTGTGATGTGTATGTGTGAGTGGTTGGTGGATGTTGTGGTGGATGTTGTGGTGGATGTTGTGGTGGATGTTGTGGTGGATGTTGTGGTGGATGTGGTGGTGGATGTGGTGGTGCATTGTTGGGCTGTGTGATGTCATAATGTGGAATGAAGCTGTCTAGGGTCCTTGTTAAGGTATCCCTCACTTCAGTTATGCGACTTCTGGGAACTTGCTGCATTTTTTCCTCCAAACTAAATAAGAAAAGGGCATCACTAGAGAGTTTGGGTGCTGGATGGGCAAGTGCATCCAGGCATGCAATTAGCCGGTCCTCTTGGCGATCTGTTCTTCTCCTTTTTGGACGGTGAGTCAGAATGTTTTCGGTTTCCACGACAGGTGGGGCAGGCTGTGTGGGGGTTTGTAATGGAGGGATGGGATCGGGTGGAGGAGGACTTAGTGGCCCCGTAGACGCACAGGCCTCACTGTCCCTGGTGACCTCCTCCTCTTCCTCCTCCTGCTGTTGACTTTTCGACCAGCTACTATCGGTGCTGTGAACATGAAAATATACATAAGTATGTGCAAGATATGAAAGTGAATGCATGTCATACCACACCCTCTCCTGCATGTGTATGCACTGGACTCACCTACGTATTTCAGTGCATGGTATTAGAAAGGCCATTTCCTCCGCATGGACATAGCTAGACCGTGCACTTGGCGAAGCTCCGGTCCTCTGTTCCCTCTCTTTGCGCCGATGATGAATGAAGGCATCTTTGAGGCTCTTCCACTTGCTTTTTTAGTAAGTTTACTATAATAAAAATAAAAAAACATCCATTCATTTTTATCTTTATTTTCTCACATTTTTTTCAGCTATTTGGCTACAGGCTTCACTACACCTTCCAGATTGGGAAATCCACTGCCAGTGTGATTGTGAAGGAAACCTGCATCGCCATTTGGCATGTCCTTCATGCTGATGTGATGGCCCAACCAAGCAAGGAGGAGTGGCTGAAAATTGCGGATACTTTTCAACAAACATGCAATTTCCCGAACTGTGTAGGAGCAATTGACGGCAAACACATCCGCGTTCTGAAGCCAATGAGGAGTGGCAGTCAGTTCTTTAATTATAAAAAATACTTTTCTGTTGTTCTTTTTGCGGTATGTGATGCTAACTATTGTTTCCGTTACATCGATGTGGGTTCCTATGGCAGCAGCTCTGACTCTGCTGTTTTTGGGCATTCTGACTTTGGTCAAATGCTCAGTACTAATGCCCTTGACCTTCCTGGGAACACCCCACTGCCTGGCACCACTTATCTGTCTATGCCATCTGTTTTTGTTGGTGACGAGGCATTTGCTCTAGGTGAGCATCTTATGAGGCCATACTCCAGCCGTAGTCTCTCCATTGCACGACGTGTTTTTAATTATCGTCTGACAAGAGCACGCAGGGTGGTGGAATGTGCATTCGGCGTATTATCCAACAAATGGCGAGTTCTGCACTCACCCATAAATCTTAAATTGGAGACCGCCATCTCGGCTGTGAAGGCAGCATGTGCTCTTCACAATTTTGTCAGACAAAGAGATGGCTTCAATTTTGAGGATTCTTTGAGCCATTCCATGGAGAGTCCGATTCGCAGCGGTGTTCGTGGGACCACACATGGTGCCGCCATTCGGGACCACTTCACTGCATATTTCATGTCACCACAGGGGGAGTTACCTTGGCAAATGCAAGCCATATAAATGTATATTATTTTGTCTTTTTCAGCTGCAAAGATTGTTTCTTTATCTTTTAATATTCCATTTTCATTGTTTATTGTAATGGCTGAATTAAAAGATTTGAAGAGTGAATTTGTGCAATGCCGTTTTTTCACCTATATTGTGCCCCTTGTAGAAGCCCCAATAGTGCCCACCAATACTCGTCCATTAACAAGGGAAAACAATGTGGGCGGAATTAGGGGTCCCATTTATGTGCCCAATACTCGTCCATTAACAAGGGAAAACAATGTGGGCGGAATTAGGGGTCCTATTTATGTGCCCATTACTGGTACTGTAGACATACAATCACCTATAATGTGCCAGTGCTGCAATGGCCCACAAGCACAATAATGTTTCAACATAGACCATATCCATATCAACTTTATAACACAAATCCGCACCACAAATGTAGGCCAATATTTGAATTTAAAATACATTTCCAGATTGGAACAAGTGCAAATTGAGCATACTGGCCCACTACATTGTGCCAGAATGTGGGTGACGGGGAACCATTGACTGGCCATATACTAGAACAGGGATGGTGAAGCTGCAGCCCTCCAGCTGTAGCAAAACTCCAACTCCATGCATGCCTGGACAGGCTACAGCAAGTAAAATACAGCACAGCATATTCGGAGTTGTAGTTTGACAACAGCTGGAGGGCCGCAGGTAGAGCTGGGCTGGACTATTACATATAGTTCTTACACCAGTGCACACAAGGATTTTGTTTTGTTACACTCAGAACACACATGTCAATACCTTTGGCTTCTTGCACTGTTTTGGATAATCTCTTCCACTGTGGCCAGATGTTTTGTCCAATGTCCTCCCATGCCTGCTGCCTGCTTCTCCTGTTTTTGTATTTTGCATCTTGGATGTCATACAGGCAGCGTTTTGCCTGCACAAGCCTGATCAGTGTCTCACTATAACAGGCTGCTTCCTCCATCTTGTTCAGGCTAGACATTTGCCTATCACTAGGGTGTGGCCTTTTGTTGCCTGTTGCTATGTGCCAAACACGCGTTCGGACGCACGTTTTTCTCGTCACAAACGTGCAAAAGAACATATTTGCGGGTTCTATGCAATCCTATGGCCGCAAACGCGCGACAAAACACCCCCAAAGAAGCTCAAGAACTTTTTTGAGCGTAGGGCGTTTTTCAGCGCGTTCAAACGCGCTGTAAAACGCTCAAGTGAGAACCAGGGCCATAGGGAAGCTCAAGAACTTTTTTGAGCGTAGGGTGTTTTACAGTGCGTTTGAACGTGCTAACGTGCTGTAAAACGCTCAAGTGTGAACCCAGCCTAACACTTTCCCTATTTGACCCTAAACTAGCAGTATTGTGTGTCTGAAGTTAAGCTTTCTTTGCTCTCTCTGACAGATGTCCTATGTTCAAGCATCAGGGTGCAAGCTCAGAATATATATGGCTTGCCTGCTTGGCATTTTAGATGGTGCCTACTACATATCAGTTTCATCCCTCCTGATATTTTGAGGCTGACTGCAAGGTATTATGTGTATAATAAATTAGGATATATTGATATTATATTGATATATATATTGATGCAAAACTGCAAAAAGTAGATTACAACATCACCAAAAAGATTGGGAAAACCAATTAAAACAGTGCTATTTGTGGCTTGTGAAAACAGTATAAGGCTACATGAACACGACCGTATGTGTTTTGCAGTCCGCAAATTGCGGATCCGCAAAAAATAACGGATGACATCTGTATGCCATCCGTTGTTTTTTTATTTTTGCGGATCCATTGTAACAATGCCTAAAACTGACAAGAATAGGAAATGCTCTATTTATTTTTATTTTTTTGCGGGGCTATGGAACGGACATACCGATGCGGACAGCACACTGTGTGCTGTCTGCATTTTTTGCGGACCCATTGAAATGAATGGATACACATACTATCCGCAAAAAAATGGAACGGACACGGAAACTAACAACGTTCGTGTGCATGTAGCCTTAAATACAGTATGATATATATATATATATATATATATATATATATATATATATATACAGTACAGACCAAAAGTTTGGACACACCTTCTCATTCAAAGAGTTTTCTTTATTTTCATGACTATGAAAATTGTAGATTCACACTGAAGGCATCAAAACTATGAATTAACACATGTGGAATTATATACATAACAAAAAACTGTGAAACAACTGAAAATATGTCATATTCTAGGTTCTTCAAAGTAGCCACCCTTTGCTTTGATTACTGCTTTGCACACTCTTGGCATTCTCTTGATGAGCTTCAAGATGTAGTCACCTGAAATGGGTTTCACTTCACAGGTGTGCCCTGTCAGGTTTAATAAGTGGGATTTCTTGCCTTATAAATGGGGTTGGGACCATCAGTTGCATTGTGGAGAAGTCAGGTGGATACACAGCTGATAGTCCTACTGAATAGACTGTTAGAATTTGCATTATGGCAAGAAAAAAGCAGCTAAGTAAAGAAAAACGAGTGGCCATCATTACTTTAAGAAATGAAGGTCAGTCAGTCCGAAAAATTGGGAAAACGTTGAAAGTGTCCCCAAGTGCAGTCACAAAAACCATCAAGCGCTACAAAGAAACTGGCTCACAAGCGGACCGCCGCAGAAAAGGAAGACCAAGAGTCACCTCTGCTGCGGAGGATAAGTTCATCCGAGTCACCAGCCTCAGAAATCGCAGGTTAACAGCAGCTCGGATAAGAGACCAGGTCAATGCCACACAGAGTTATAGCAGCAGACACATCTCTAGAACAACTGTTAAGAGGAGACTGTGTGAATCAGGCCTTCATGGTAGAATATCTGCTAGGAAACCACTGCTAAGGACAGGCAACAAGCAGAAGAGACTTGTTTGGGCTAAAGGACACAAGGAATGGACATTAGACCAGTGGAAATCTGTGCTTTGGTCTGATGAGTCCAAATTTGAGATCTTTGATTCCAACCACCGTGTCTTTGTGCGACGCAAAAAAGGTGAACAGATGGACTCTACATGCCTGGTTCCCACCGTGAAGCATGGAGGAGGAGGTGTGATGGTGTGGGGGTGCTTTGCTGGTGACACTGTTGGGGATGTAATCAAATTTGAAGGCATACTGAACCAGCATGGCTACCACAGCATCTTGCAGCGGCATGCTATTCCATCCGGTTTGCGTTTAGTTGTACCATCATTTACTTTTCAACAGGACAATGACCCTAAACACACCTCCAGGCTGTGTAAGGGCTATTTGACCATGAAGGAGAGTGATGGGGTGCTGCGCCAGATGACCTGGCCTCCACAGTCACCGGACCTGAACCCAATCGAGATGGTTTGGGGTGAGCTGGACCGCAGAGTGAAGGCAAAGGGGCCAACAAGTGCTAAGCATCTCTGGGAACTCCTTCAAGACTGTTGGAAGACCATTTCAGGTGACTACCTCTTGAAGCTCGCCAAGAGTGTGCAAAGCAGTAATCAAAGCAAAAGATGGCTACTTTGAAGAACCTAGAATACGACATATTTTCAGTTGTTTCACACTTTTTTGTTATGTATATAATTCCACATGTGTTAATTCATAGTTTTGATGCCTTCAGTGTGAATCTACAATTTTCATAGTCATGAAAATAAAGAAAACTCTTTGAATGAGAATGTGTGTCCAAACTTTTGGTCTGTACTGTATATATATATATATATATATATATATACCGTACATATATATATATATATATATATATATATATATATATATAGTGTTGAAAAAATTGGACTGCACTCCAAGCGTATCCTCAAACAATATGTGTTTATTCACCCATATATGGCAAAGCGACGTTTCGGCTCCAACTGAGCCTTTCTCAAGCATTGGTGAACAGTTAGTGACGAGTATATAAAGGTGTATCGCAATATAATCAATGAAATTACATAATTGATACTTTACAAATAATGCCTGTAGGCGATATACAAATGTGCAAAAAAACAGGACGTTCATATTACATAAAGTGACTAGTGCTTAAACTATTAACAAAATGTCGTATAATGTCATATTACACATAACAAACCGAAAGATACATAATTAATTGCACCTGCAGCTTATCACCATCTCATTTATGTATAAGCTTGAGTGGTAACCATGTGCAAAACCTTAAGTGTTGATGAATAAAAACCTGATAGAGGGATGTGGCCCACGTATACTGTAGCGCCGATCGGCGCGTCCTGTGTGATCCAGTGCGCATGTCCCAGCCTACCAACGTCATCAACAGGAGACACATGCGAACACCGATGACATCAGCAACAATCCGGTGTCGCCCGTCGATGACTAAGGAGAGCCACGCATGCGCAATACTGTTGTCGTCAACTAGCAGCCATGTTGCTCAAGGGAATCCTCTATGGGCAATTATTTATTTGTTTTTATTTTTATTTATATTTACTACGGGGCCGAGAAACGTTCTACAAGAACAGTTGCTATGGTTGCTTACCAATCTATTACAGGGGGGCTATGTCACCATCCTTTTAAAGACGATAGACGTAGCACCATTGTTCCCACAAACACCCTCGGCATGTCAGTGCCGTCGGCCCTATGGGATCTTACCCTGCTTCACTTTGCAACTGTGAGGGAGCTCCTCATTATAATAGAACGATGTCCATTGATGACAATCCCGGACCACGTAGAAGATAACTAAGTCGATCTCCCTTAGATTATAGCTAGATGGGACATACGTCTGGACTCCACAGATAAAAAATCTATATAACTCAACAGAATAGTGATCCTTGGGCTCATCATCCACTCGCAGGTTCATCCATCTTCCAAAGTATCGTCGGCATGGATATGTCTAAAAGGACAGTAAAAGAGTGTTGATTAAAGTGTCTAACAAAGATGTGTATAAATACATTTCTTATTTTTGTTTTTTCTTTTTTATATAAAACCAATGAATCAGTCTTCCACAGAAGATAATACAGAGCGCACATCAATGTTACCAGAGGGCAAACTATCAACCTCACGTACCACCACCATATCTATAGTCAATGTTTAAACCCATTGGATGAAGGCTTTTTAAGGTTTGGATCCACTGCATTTCTTTTTTCTTTAATAAAGCTATCCGGTCCCCCCCTCTCCTTGGCATCGGAACATGATCTATGATCCAGCACCGGAGGTCTTTTTCTTTATGTTTGAGTAGCGAAAAATGTCTTGGGACTGGTAAGTCCTTGCGCCCTTTTCTAATTGTGTGGCGATGGTTGTTTAACCTGGTTTTCAGATCCGTAGAAGTTTCGCCTACATACAATACTTGGCAAGGACAGGATAGTACATAGATTACAAATGAGGTGTCACAGGTGAGATGGAATTTAATGGGAAATACTTGACCAGTTTCAGGATGTGTAAATATTTTAGATCTACGAATCAGGCCACAATTAACACAATGCAGACACGGGTAACAACCCGTGCCCGATGGTGCCAATGTGGTCTGTATCATCCTTGATTTGGACCCAACATCGGCCCTAACTAATTGATCTCGGATGTTCCGAGGTCTACGGTAGGCACACAGGGGAAAAATTGAAAATTCCAGTACCATTTTTAGGCAACTACCTAATATTGGCCAATGTTTTTTTAAAATTTTGTTAATAGGGTCACTGTATTCAGTGTACGTAGAAACAAACGTGATTCTTTTCTGTATCGTTTTGTTAACATTATCATGCAGTAAGGAATCACGATCCAAAGCTAACACCTTCTGTTTCTGTTCATAGAGCAATTTATTGGGATAGCCCCGCTGTCTGAATTTGGTGACCATTTTGTCCACAGTATGCTCAAGCACATCAGTATCAGCAACAATTCGCTTCGCCCTCAAAAATTGCGAATATGGGAGATGTTTGACCATATTGCGTGGGTGGCAACTCTCGTACCTCAGTATCATGTTCCTATCAGTGGGTTTTGTATATAGCAGTGTGGTAAGTTTACCATTGGAAACCACCACGTTAGTATCTAGGAACTGAACTGAGGTATCAGAGTGTGTCAAGGTGAATTGTAAATCAGTGTCTACTCCATTCAAGAAGTGGTGTAAATCCAACAATTGTTCCTCTGTACCAGTCCATATGAGGAAGATGTCGTCTATGTATCGCCACCAACCCACAATTCACCTTGACACACTCTGATACCTCAGTTCAGTTCCTAGATACTAACGTGGTGGTTTTCAATGGTAAACTTACCACACTGCTATATACAAAACCCACTGATAGGAACATGATACTGAGGTACGAGAGTTGCCACCCACGCAATATGGTCAAACATCTCCCATATTCGCAATTTTTGAGGGCGAAGCGAATTGTTGCTGATACTGATGTGCTTGAGCATACTGTGGACAAAATGGTCACCAAATTCAGACAGCGGGGCTATCCCAATAAATTGCTCTATGAACAGAAACAGAAGGTGTTAGCTTTGGATCGTGATTCCTTACTGCATGATAATGTTAACAAAACGATACAGAAAAGAATCACGTTTGTTTCTACGTACACTGAATACAGTGACCCTATTAACAAAATTTTAAAAAAACATTGGCCAATATTAGGTAGTTGCCTAAAAATGGTACCGGAATTTTCAATTTTTCCCCTGTGTGCCTACCGTAGACCTCGGAACATCCAAGATCAATTAGTTAGGGCCGATGTTGGGTCCAAATCAAGGATGATACAGACCACATTGGCACCATCGGGCACGGGTTGTTACCCATGTCTGCATTGTGTTAATTGTGGCCTGATTCGTAGATCTAAAATATTTACACATCCTGAAACTGGTCAAGTATTTCCCATTAAATTCCATCTCACCTGTGACACCTCATTTGTAATCTATGTACTATCCTGTCCTTGCCAAGTATTGTATGTAGGCGAAACTTCTACGGATCTGAAAACCAGGTTAAACAACCATCGCCACACAATTAGAAAAGGGCGCAAGGACTTACCAGTCCCAAGACATTTTTCGCTACTCAAACATAAAGAAAAAGACCTCCGGTGCTGGATCATAGATCATGTTCCAATGCCAAGGAGAGGGGGGGACCGGATAGCTTTATTAAAGAAAAAAGAAATGCAGTGGATCCAAACCTTAAAAAGCCTTCATCCAATGGGTTTAAACATTGACTATAGATATGGTGGTGGTACGTGAGGTTGATAGTTTGCCCTCTGGTAACATTGATGTGCGCTCTGTATTATCTTCTGTGGAAGACTGATTCATTGGTTTTATATAAAAAAGAAAAAACAAAAATAAGAAATGTATTTATACACATCTTTGTTAGACACTTTAATCAACACTCTTTTACTGTCCTTTTAGACATATCCATGCCGACGATACTTTGGAAGATGGATGAACCTGCGAGTGGATGATGAGCCCAAGGATCACTATTCTGTTGAGTTATATAGATTTTTTATCTGTGGAGTCCAGACGTATGTCCCATCTAGCTATAATCTAAGGGAGATCGACTTAGTTATCTTCTACGTGGTCCGGGATTGTCATCAATGGACATCGTTCTATTATAATGAGGAGCTCCCTCACAGTTGCAAAGTGAAGCAGGGTAAGATCCCATAGGGCCGACGGCACTGACATGCCGAGGGTGTTTGTGGGAACAATGGTGCTACGTCTATCGTCTTTAAAAGGATGGTGACATAGCCCCCCTGTAATAGATTGGTAAGCAACCATAGCAACTGTTCTTGTAGAACGTTTCTCGGCCCCGTAGTAAATATAAATAAAAATAAAAACAAATAAATAATTGCCCATAGAGGATTCCCTTGAGCAACATGGCTGCTAGTTGACGACAACAGTATTGCGCATGCGTGGCTCTCCTTAGTCATCGACGGGCGACACCGGATTGTTGCTGATGTCATCGGTGTTCGCATGTGTCTCCTGTTGATGACGTTGGTAGGCTGGGACATGCGCACTGGATCACACAGGACGCGCCGATCGGCGCTACAGTATACGTGGGCCACATCCCTCTATCAGGTTTTTATTCATCAACACTTAAGGTTTTGCACATGGTTACCACTCAAGCTTATACATAAATGAGATGGTGATAAGCTGCAGGTGCAATTAATTATGTATCTTTCGGTTTGTTATGTGTAATATGACATTATACGACATTTTGTTAATAGTTTAAGCACTAGTCACTTTATGTAATATGAACGTCCTGTTTTTTTGCACATTTGTATATCGCCTACAGGCATTATTTGTAAAGTATCAATTATGTAATTTCATTGATTATATTGTGATACACCTTTATATACTCGTCACTAACTGTTCACCAATGCTTGAGAAAGGCTCAGTTGGAGCCGAAACGTCGCTTTGCCATATATGGGTGAATAAACACATATTGTTTGAGGATACGCTTGGAGTGCAGTCCAATTTTTTCAACTCTACGATTGGGTAAGCACCTGCTGCCATACTTGGACTTTGCACCCACTTTGTACGCTAGGTGGTGCCGCCTGTGGTTTTTCTTTTTCTATATATATATATATATATATATATATATATATATATATATATATATATATAATCTGTTGATTTCCATGTGGCAGCTGTTTCTGTTGAAAAAAACACAGATTAGTTCAGATCTACAATCATACCTATTTGTTTATTAAATTATAATTGCTTGCACTCTTGGGGATTATTAATTATGGTACATAGTCAAAAGAAACTGTTTATAATTAAATGGAAAAATACATAAGGCAATTAACAAAGAAAACTAGGTGTACATTGACCTTTCTCAAGTGCATAGACTCTGATTACACATTTATATATTACTAAAAATACAAATTATAATTATTTGTATTTAACATATTGTTAACATCTTTCATCAAACACACTGACCAATCTTTCAAATGAGTTTGTGTTCACATTTACATGCTGAACTGGATAACATTTATTAAGTTCAGTTTTCTTCATATTTATTATGTTTTTTGGATATGCTTTTCCTAAAAATATATAGATATGTTTAGTGTACTATTCACATAAGTAACTGTAGATACTGATGTAATACAGTACATACAGTACTGTGCCCAATTTTTAGGTTTTCTTTTTTTGCTCCCTGCCTTCCTAGCACCATAACTTTCATATGTTTCCGTTCACATAATCATATGAGGGACAAGTTGTACTTTCTAATGTCACCATTTAATATTGCATAAGATGTAGTGGAAAGCAGAGGAAAAAAAACATAATTCTGCCGCAGTTTTTAATTATTATTTTTTTCTGTGTTCACTATTTGGTAAAATTGACTTGTGCCCTTTATTTTCCAGGTCAGTATGAATCTGGCAATACTACATTTGTATAGTTTTTTTGTTTTATTACTGAAAAAAAAAAGTTTGAAAAAATTATGTTTTTCTATTCATCGCCATATCCTGACTTTTGTACAGTTATGTCAAAGGAGATGTGTGGGATCGTATTTTTTGCGGGACGATCTGTAGTTTTTTAAATACCATTTTGGGGTGTGTTTGACTTTTTGATCACTTTTCCATTTACCGTATGGGATAGATTTTTTATATTTTAATAGTACGAGCATTTTCACATGTGGCGATGCCCATGTTATTTTTTTAAATAGTTTATTTAGATTTTATTTATTTTTTTACTTTGTTAGGTCCCCAAGTGGACACAACTTGAAATCATCAGATTGCAACTTGTACGGAATAATGGAATTTGCGCAATTTTTCTGTACAAAAATCGCTATGTCCAAGTTCAGTGCTGCCACCTGCTCCCCTGAACTGGGATATAATAATATTGAGCCTAGAAGCCTAGTACAGGCTTCGGCTCATTATTAGAACAGGGTGCTTTCCCCGATCTCCACCAGGGGAAAGCACACTCCTGACTCAGAAGCGCACGCTCCCGGGTTTTTGCCACATTTGACCATGACATCTGATGGGTTAAATGTTCACATTCGTCATTACAGTCAATTGCAGACATTAGCTGTGGGTGCCTGCTGTATGAAACAGCAGGCACCCGGCAGCTATGGTGCTCACTCTGCTCTGGAACGGGCACCATCTTTAAAGACCTGAAATATGCATATGCTGTACATGTAAGGAGGATTTCGAGAAGGAGTTAAGAATACTTAAAAAAATTTAAACATTAATAGTTTAAATATACATTTATTCTGCTGCAGGACAAGTACCCCAGACATACAGCTAATGTTACTGAGAACTGTCATTAACCTAAAGAAGTAGTTATGAAAGCGATGATGTGGACCCACAGAGCTCTCATTTCGACATTGTTGAGTCTGTCTGGGATAATAGAAAGAGATCTACATCCACACAAGATCTGTTGTTAGTTCTCCAAAATCTTTGGAACAACCTCACTGCAGAGTTCCTTAAAAAACGGTTTGTAAATGTACCTAAAATAATTTATGCTGTTTTGAAGGCAAAACTAAACTATTAACACTCCTATTTTTGAAAGCACTCTTACTTGGCAGCATTTTTACCACACATACCTCTAACTTTTGCACAGTACAGTAACTTATTAAAGGAGTACTTCAGTTTCCTCTGTATATGTGTTTGAAACATACAATGTTTATGGAAACATATACCTGATCTGAAGCCAGACATGAGGTTTTGCATGAACTGAATGAGATTTGAAGGTAGTGGCCCCTCCTTCTATTGTGACTGGTTACAATTTTAGTACGTTGGTAGACAGCAGGAGAAAACTATTTTAGTGGGCAACCTGGAATGTCTAATGATCAGCCTAGAGAGTTGTCAAAGTAGTCCTTCCAAAGCACAAGTTCCGAAACAGGAATCAAATCAATAAGCAGGACACCAGATAGAAGCTGAGAATCAAGCACAATAAGTCTACTCTCTTCCTGCTTAGATAGCCCATCTTGTCTGGCCAGTGATTAACATTTTTATCATATAGACTCCTTATGAGTATTCCCATTGTGAGGAAATGTTTGATGTCCTGCTGTAATCCAGGCTAGAACATTGGATGAATAGTGAACCCATGTCAGAGAATCAGAACTCAATCCAACAATCAAGCTGTTACAAAACTGTTGATTTATTGCTAGTAGCTTACCCAGCAAAACTGAAATCCAGACTTGACACTAGCCACCCAGTTTAGTAAGAACTAGGCCAGGGAATGGAAGACTTTACCTGAAACACCCCACAACATTTCTAGGTAAGGCCCTGCCTATGGCAAAATAGCTGCCCGATTAACAGCAATCCCAAACAGGAGCCTTGGATCTCAGCACAAACACTCTCCTGCCTCTCTGCTTCATCTCCAGAGCCAGAACAGGTAAGCTCATCACAGCTTAGTGGTGTAGCTATAGGTGTAGCAGCAGTAACAATTGCAGCTGGGCCTCTAAGCCAGAGGGGCCTACAAGGCCCCCATTCCAGAAACATACAGCCAATTTGCTGTATTTTTCATTTTATAAACACAGTGCATCTTATAAGTCAATACTAGTGAGTGCTTACGCCCTGTGAGCGCCGTACTCACCCTTCCTCCTTGGTCCCTGCTGTGTCCTGACTATGTACAATGCCAGGATGTACAACTACATCGCAAACTATGACCTGACACTGTACACAGTCAGAAGGAGCATGGGCCCAGAGAAAATCAGTGAGCGAGGACTGCATGCCAGATCTGGAGTGAAGTGGTAGAGCAGGAGAAGTAAGTAAATTTATTTATTTTTGGTCTGTCGCTACTGACAAAGTGATTAGAAGCACAGGTTTGGTCTATTATACATAGGATTTACAGCTCCTTGGATGAGTTAGCAGAGGTCTGAGTGGAGGAGGCAGCGGACGTGGTGGCTTAGGCGGAGGAGGGGGAAGTGACAGTGCAGGCAGAAGAGGCGGAGGGGGCAGATGTGGCGTTGCAGGTGGAAGAGGCGGAGGAGGCATAGGAGGTCACCAACCTTTTTTTTTTTTTTTTTTTTTGTGGAGGCCCCAAAACAGCAAATACCAAAGAGAATGCACAAACTATGCTGGAGTATAACAATGGATGGGTGCGGCCGGAATACTTCTCTACTCTGCCAATATAAGACATAATAATCTTGAGTCAGGAGGCAGAGGTCCAAGTGGAGGAAGAGGGAGATATGGCAGTTCAGGTGGAGGAAGTGGAAGTGGCGGTGCACGCAGAAGTGGCAGGCGGAGAAGGTCACCACATTTTTATTTATTTTTTTGCTTTTTAGAGGCCCCAAAACATTGGGATATAGCAAAGAGAATGCACAAACTTTGCTGGAGTATAACAATGGCTGGGTCCGACCGGTATACTTCTCTACTCTGCCAATATCAGACATAATTATTAGAGATGAGTGAATTTTCAGAAAGTTTGATTCAGCTTCTTCAACGAATTTAACAAAAAAATTTGCTTTGTGACGATTTACTTTGTCAAAAAGCTCTTTTTTTTTTGTAAGTAGAGGGTGCAATGACGGGGAGCTGGGATAGCGCCGCCCCGTCATTGTAGCCCTCAGATGCCGCGTTCATACATAATCACGAGACCTGAGTGTAAAAACAGTGTAAAATGAACATTAATTTTTTTTTAAATCAAACTTACTGCCTCCAGCTGCCATCGCGACGGGCCAGCTGCCATCTTGCTTGAAGATCTGACGTGAAATCTAACGCGGGGCGAGATTACGCCATCACGCTGGCCGGCGTGGTGATGTCATATGTCACCACGCACAAGAATTTGGCCGAGATCTTCACTCAAGATGGTGGATGGCTACCTATTGCAAGCAAATGGAGGAGGTAAGTAAGAATTTTTTTCTTTTTCGCACTTTCAGGTTAAATCGATTCGCTAACACGAAGCACAAGGAAATTTGGCTTTGAGGCGAATCAAATTTATCCTGAAATTTGGATCCAATTCTACTTCGTGGGGTTCTATTCGCTAACTTCTAATAATAATATTAAGCCAGGAGTCGGAGGACCGAGTGGAGGAAGAGGTGGAGGAGCAGGCAGATGAGGTGGAGGAGGTCACCAACCTTTTTTTTTTTCTTTTTTGGTTTGTGGAGGCCCCAAAATATTGGGAAATGGCAAGGAAAGTGCGCTGGAGTATAACAATGGGTAGGTGCGACCGGTATACCTCTCTACTCTGGCCAAGGTATGGACAAGTCCTGTGGGATCCATGACTGGTTCATTTTAATGAACGTGAACAAGCTGAAACGCTGCCTCCTGCAAAGACGGTCCATATCAGATGGTGGTGCTGTATTTTGTGGTGTGCAGACAAAGCTTTCCACATTTCGTCCATGCTAACCCTCCCTTCTGAAATCCTGAGGGTGCCGGTGCTGACTGTGCCCCTGCTGTGTTGGCGACGTCCTCCTCCTCCTCCATCTCCACCTCGTGCTTCCACTGAGCCCCCTCTGTCAGCTGGCAATGCTACCAATAGCGCCTCTACCAGCGTTAGCTTATACTTGCACATTTTCCATTCAAGCTCCAGTGACGGAAGTAAGGACGGAACATTGTCTTTGTAGTGGGGATCCAGTATGGTGGCCACCCAGTAATCAGCAACAGTTAGAATGTGGGCATCTCGGCGGGCGTTGCACAGACAATATAGCATGTAGTCGCTCATGTGTGCCAGGCTGCCCAGAGACAACAACAACCTGTACTCAGAGGGAGGTGTGTCGTCTTTGTCCTCTAGTGTTGGTCGAGCATCAAACTACTCGGGTGCTCGGGTACTCGGGTGCTTGAGTAGAACACATCAGGATGCTAGGGTGCTCTACCGAGCACCCGAGCACAATGGAAGTCAATGGGAGAACCTGAGCATTAAACCAAGCACCCCCTGCTCTGCAGAGGGGAGGGTAGTCTGGTTCATAGTTAAAAGGTCAAAAATTGATGGAAATACCACTGAAATTGTTTGGAAACAGCATGGGGAGGAAATCTAAATGCATATTGGACTCCCAGATCGCTGCTGGGAATGATGTTGTCCGAGTAGTACGCCACTTTTACAGACTGACAATAATGTGCAGAAAACCAAAGATAAAATCAATTTTAGAGGAAAAATTGTTAGGAAACATTCTTTCCTGTATATTTACTTGTATATAAAGTGTAAGTGCTGCCAAAAATTACAAGGAAGAGGCACTCCGATACAACCTGTATATCACATAAAAGAGGGCCTCATTCACATTGTGGAACAATTGTTCAGGTAGTGGGACTCCTACACTCATAAAGCCTATGCACTAAGTTAAAAGGCTGTCAAAAATTACACGGAACCGGCACTCCAATACACCCTTTATTATACATAAAGGAGGGCATCATACACACCCTTTAAAAATTATGATTAATAACCTGCTGGTGACCCTCAAAAACATTAGGAGAAAGGGCCTGCTGGTGACCCTCTAAAACATTAGCGGAGAGGGCCTGCTGCTGATCTGACCATCAAAAACATTAGGGGTGAGGGTCTGCTTCTGAGCTGACCATCTAAAACATTAGGGGTGAGGGCCTGCTGAAGAGCTGAACATCTAAAAAATTTTGTGGGCAAGGGCCTGCTGCCGAGCTGACCGTCTAAAACTTTTGGGGTGAGGGTCTGCTGCTGAGCTGACCCTCTAAAACATTATGGTTGAGGGCCTGCTGGTGAAACTCAAAAACATTATGGGTGAGGGCCTGCTGGTGACCCTCTAAAACATTATGGGTGAGGGCCCGCTGCTGAGCTGAAACTCTAAAACATTAGAAGCAAGGGCAGCCTAATAAGCATGTTGATATGATGGAGGAGGAGGACGAGAAAAGGGAGATTGACCCATATACCCTTTTTAGTGGTGGAACGGGTGCATGGGAATACAGTGTATTCAATACACCATGAAAGCTACATTTAGGCCCCTTTCACACGGGCGAGTATTCCACGCGGGTGCAATGCGTGATGTGAAAGCATTGCACCCACACTGAATCCGGACCCATTTATTTCTATGGGGCTGTGCACATGAGCTGTGATTTTCACGCATCACTTGTGTGTTGTGTGAAAATCGCAGCATGCTCTATATTCAGCGTTTTTCACGCAACGCAGGCTCCATAAAAGTGAATGGGGCCGCGTGAAAATCGCAAGCATCCGCAAGCAAGTGCGAATGCGGTGCGATTTTCTCGCATGGTTGCTAGGTGACGATCGGGCTGGCGACCCGATCTGTATTATTTTCCCTTATAACATGGTTATAAGGGAAAATAATAGCACTCTGAATACAGAATGCAAAGTAAAATAGTGATGAGGGGTTAAAAATTAAAAAAATTATCTCACCGAGTCCATTTGATCGCGTAGTTGCCGATCTCTGTCTTCTTCTGTAATGTTGAGCTGCCGGATAAGGACCTGTGGTGACATCACATCACATGGTCCAATCACATGGTCCCTCACCATGGTGATGAACCATGTGATTGAACCATGTGATAAGAAGAGTGTTGTCACCACAGGTCTTTTGCCAGGTCCTTAAGATAGAACAGAGACCGGCAGCTATGGAGCGGGTAAGTTAACATTATTTTTTTTAACCCCTCCATCCCTAATTTACTTTGCATTCTGTAGGAGGAATGCTATTATTTTCCCTTATAATAGCTAATTTTACCGCATCAATTAATCTTTTCGGGCGCTCACACGCCACGCTCATGTGAAAGAGGCCTTAGAGTGCCTTTATGTTCAGCTGCTTTCCTCTGGTGGAGTAGAGAAGTCAGGGGCAATCCAGGCCTTGTTCATTTTTATAAAAGTCAACCGGTCAGCATTTTCAGTTGACAGGCGGATGCGCTTATCAGTTATTATGCCCCCAGCAGCACTAAATACCCGCTCTGACAAAACACTGGTGGCGGGGCAGGCCAGCACCTCAAAGGCGTAGAGCGCCAGTTCATGCCACGTGTCCAGTTTGGACACCCAATAGTTGTAAGGCACACAGCGTTCACAGAGGACGCTGACATGGTCTGCTATGTACTCCTTCACCATCTTCCAAAAATGTTCCCTCCTTGTGACACTATGCTGTGTATCAGGATAAGGGTGGTGGCGGGGTGTCATAAAAATGTCCCAGGCCTTGGAGAGTGTTGCCCTGCTTCTGTTGGAAGTGCTGTGTGTTCCCCTCGTCTCCCCTTCTCGGTTGGCCAAGGAACTATGGACTATGCAGCCAGCGTTGTCAGCTGGAAAAATTTGGAGCAATTTTTCCACAAGTACCTTCTGGTATTGCATCATTTTGCTTGTCCTCTCCACCACAAGAATGAGAGATGAGAAGTTCTCTTTGTAGCGGGGGTCGAGAAGGGTGAACAACCAGTAATCGGTGTTGGCCAATATGCGTACAATGCGAGGGTCACGGGAAAGACAGCCTGACATATAGTCAGCCATGTGTGCCAGAGTCCCAACAGACAAGACTTTGCTGTCCTCATCAGGAGGATGAGTCTCAATCTCCTCTAACCTCTTCTACCCATCCACAATGAACAGATGGAATAAAACTTTCATGGGTACTACCATCTGAAGCAATCATCTCCTGCTCCTCATCCTCCTCATCCAATTTGCGCTGAGAAGACAAACTGAGGGTGGTATGGCTTTCTTCCGCCATTTCCACATGCAAAGTGTCCCCCTTAATTGTGACCAGCGAACGTTTGAGTTGACACAGAAGTGGGATGGTTACGCTGATAATAGCGTTAACGCCACTCACCATCTGTGTTGATTCCTCAAAGTTGCGTAAAACCTCACAGAGGTCAGACATCAACGACCACTCGTCCCTTGTGAAGAACAAAAGATGACTGAAAAGGCGACGATCATGTTGCAGCTGGTATTCCACTACTCCCCTTTGCTGCTCACAAAGCCTGGCCAACATGTGGAACGTGGCGTTCTAGCGCGTGCTCACGTCACACAACAGTTGGTGACCTGGCAATTGCAAGCGCTGCTACAGCGTTGCCAGACTGTCGGAAGCTGTTGATGACTTGTGGAAATGGGCACACACGCGGCGCACCTTCACCAGTAGCTAAGGCAAATTGGGGTAGGTTTTGAGAAACCTTTTTTTGCTGAACCACTAGGTTGAACACGTGGGCTAGGCATAGTATGTGTATGAGCTTGCCGAGCTCCAAAGCCACCACTAAGTTACGGCCATTATCAGACACAGCCATGTCTGGTTGTAGGTTGAGTGGAAAGAGCCATAGCTCAGTCTGGTCCCTTATCCTCTGCTCTGCGGCGGAGTGCTGTTTGTCACCTAAGCAGATCAGTTTAAGAGCGGCCTGTTGCCGCTTCCCCACTGCAGTGCAACACTGCTTCCAGCTACTGACTGATGGCTGACTGGTGCTGCAAGATGATAATTCATTATTAATAAAATTTAGACAGGCACTCACACAATTGCGACCACTTGGAGATTCTGTGTTTAAATGTATTTGATTGCCCATATATCAAACATAATTCATAATAAAACTAGATTAAAATTGTTGAGAAAATCCCTAGTATTTATACTACACTAGCTGTGTATGTTAGGACTTGCTCACAATAAAATGGGTATTATTTATTTAGTGTGTGGCCGCCAGAGCAATCGATGCTGCCACACAGAAAATAACAACCCAATACTTGCACTTACAAATAAATAATCAGCTGTATTAATAACTCTTTATTAAAATGTCCACTTACATAATCTGTGAAAAAAACTGTGAATAATTCTGCCTTAGAGCTTACTCATGGTATGTTGTCTGTATTTAACAATCATGGCTTCCCACGTGGTAATCCAATGTTAGAGGCTTACCTCACTGCTTCCCTATTATGTGAGGGGATCGTAACTTGCAGGTATGATGTAGCGGCTTCACTCTCTCCCAGCTCAGCTTCCCACGTGATCGGGTTCTTTCATGCGGTGGGCGCAGTGGCATAGGGATAGCCATAGCAGCCATAGCAATGACTATGGGGCCACTGGGGGCCCGGGATGCCAGCTGAGGATAAAAAAAAAAAAATTCAAGTGGCGGTGCGATCGGTTACCATGGCAGCCAGGACACTACTTAATTCCTGGCTGCCTTGGTCAGTTAGTCATGCTTACATGCACTGTGGCCGCCGGGCGCTCCTCCTTCTTGTAACTCGTCACAGGTCTGTGCGGCGCATTGCTATAAGCATAAGCAATGCGCCGCACAGACCTGTGACGCGTTACAAGAAGAAAGAGCGCCAGGTGGCCACAGTACATGTAATGATGTAAGTATGCTGCAGAGCAGATTAACTGACCATTGTAGCTGTGAGTCCTGCAGAGCCTGCTGTACATCCCTGTTCTGACTGTGCGCTTCTGTCTGTGTGCTGTGTCCTGTGCATGTCACTGGTGGTAGGTGAGGGGTAATCCGGGGACGCCCCCCCACCTTGTCATGGGTAGTGACTTGGGTTGCTGACACCACTGATGGGGGGGCTGGAGGGCACACTGCCCACCAATGATTTTGATACCGGAGGGGGGGCACCAATGATTTTAATACAGTGGAGGGGGCACACTGCCCACCAATGATTTTGATACCAAAGGGGGGGCACCAATGATTTTAATACAGGGGAGGGGGGGCACACTGCCCACCAATGAATTATTTTAATACAGGGGAGGGGGGCACACTGCCCACCAAAGAATGATTTTAATACAGGGGAGGGCAGGGGACACACTGCCCACCAATGATTTTAATACCGGGGGGGCAGGGGGGCACATTGCCCACCAATGAATGATTTTAATACAGGGGAGGGCAGGGGACACACTGCCCACCAATGATTTTAATACCGGGGGGGGGGGGGGGTTGGGGGGGCACACTGCCCACCAATGATTTTAATACTGGGGAGGGTGCACTGGGGGCTGATGGAGATGGTACTGGGGGCTGGTGAGAGGCACTGGGGGCTGATGGAGAGGCTACTGGGGGCTGATGGAGAGGCTACTGGGGGGCTGATGGAGAGGCTACTGGGGGGGCTGATGGAGAGGCTACTGGGGGCTGATGGAGAGGCTACTGGGGGCTGCTATGAGGCTACTGAGGGCTCTTATCTGAGGTCTGATTGGGGGTCATTCATATTGGGGTCTGAGCTGAGGTGTGATCTGAGATCTTATTGGGGTCTTATTACCATTGGGGATCTTATTGGGGCTGTCAGCAGGAGGTCTGATTAACATTGGTGGTCTGACCTGAGGTATAATCAAAAATATTTTTTTTCCGGAGCAGCTTGGAGAAAAAAGGTCTCACAGCCTCCCACACTCCTTCTGCCCGGCCAAGCCTGCCAGCACCCCTGAGGCCAAGCCTACCAGCACCCCTGAGACCAAGCCTGCCAGCACCCCTGAGACCAAGCCAGCCAGCACCCCTGAGACCAAGCCAGCCAGCACCCCTGAGACCAAGCCAGCCAGCACCCCTGAGACCAAGCCTGCCAGCACCCCTGAGTCTTCAGAACTGTAAGTAAATTATATATGAGGGGAGCTTATAATATGAAAGAGATGAATTAGGTCAGAGCGGCACTTCACCTACACGTGTGTCAGCACTAGATATATACCCCTTACTCTCCCTAATACTCAAACTACACAAGATACATATCCCTACTTTCTGTCTAATACACATACACACCCCACGATATGTACTTTCACCTTCTTGTGTTACAGACCCCTGTACAATTTAACAATCTTCTTTAATACACAGACATTTAGATTCATACAATTCCTACACTGGCACAAATGCGTTGCCAGTGACCAACTGTCTGTGCTCAGTCCTACGCGTAACCGTCGCAAGTGCATGAGGAGCTGTGGATGTGGCGGCGAGGTCCGAGAGGTGTGTGGGGGTGGGAGATCCGGGAGGGGGGGGCCCATAAATTTTTTTTGCTATGGGGCCCAGTCATTTCTAGCTACACCCCTGGGTGGGCGGTTTGTCCGACTCACCCTATCTCACCGCTTCTTTCTCATATATGGAGATCGCGACTTGCTGATATGTTTTAGCAGCCTCGCTATTTCCAAAACCGGCGTCCCACATGGTCAGGTTCTTTGCTGTAGCTGGGCAGTTCACTTGGAAATGAGAATGCTATATTTCACAATACCTCCAGTACCGCAGCACCTCTTTCATTTAACAAATGTTAGTAGATGAATTATCATTTGTTGACAGGTTCTGAAACACCAAACGCCTTTTGGAGTGTACGCTCACTCCTTCATCAGTGGTAGAACCTGCTATAGTGCTCCTCCCTTTATATATTCATCCTATTAAAAGTCCAAAATGGATCTCAAAATGATTGGAATCACTCCATGCGGTTATGATGCGTTTTTTCTTTTACTTGTGCATTTTTTTCTCCATTGTTGCCATTTAGTGCAAAAAGTAATAATTATAGATTATTTCTATCATTTGAACTCTTATTAAAAATACACTCACCTAAAGAATTATTAGGAACACCTGTTCTATTTCTCATTAATGCGATTATCTAGTCAACCAATCACATGGCAGTTGCTTCAATGCATAGAGGGTTGTGGTCCTGGTCAAGACAATCTCCTGAACTCCAAACTGAATGTCAGAATGGGAAAGAAAAATGATTTAAGCAATTTTGAACGTGGCATGGTTGTTGGTGCCAGACGGGCCGGTCTGAGTATTTCGCAATCTGCTCAGTTACTGGGATTTTTACGCACAACCATTTCTAGGGTTTACAAAGAATGGTGGGAAAAGGGAAAAACATCCAGTATGTGGCAGTCCTGTGGGCGAAAATGCCTTGTTGATACTAGATGTCAGAGGAGAATTCAAGCAGATAGAAGAGCAACGTTGACTGAAATAACCACTCGTTACAACCGAGGTATGCAGCAAAGCATTTGTGAAGCCACAATACGCACAACCTTGAGGCGGATGGGCTACAACAGTAGAAGACCCCACCGGGTACCACTCATCTCCACTACAAATACTAAAAAGAGGCTACAATTTGCATGAGCTCACCAAAATTGGCCTGTTGAAGACTGGAAAAATGTTGCCTGGTCTGATGAGTCTCGATTTCTGTTGAGACATTCAAATGGTAGAGTCCGAATTTGGCGTAAACAGAATGAGAAAATCGAATCATTTCAAATTGGTTTCTTGAACATGACAATGAGTTCACTGTACTAAAATCGCCCCCACAGTCACCAGATCTCAACCCAATAGAGCATCTTTGGGATGTGGTGGAAAGGGAGCTTCGTGCCATGGATGTGCATCGCTCATATCTCCATCAATTGCAAGATGCTATCCTATCAATATGGGCCAACATTTCTAAAGAATGCTATCAGCACCTTGTTGAATCAATGCCACGTAGAATTATGCAGTTCTGAATGCAAAAGGGGGTCCAACACCGTATTAGTTTGGTGTTCCTAATAATTCTTTAGGTGAGTATATATTAAGCTAAAAATTATAAAATACCAATCTTATCCTCTTTCAAGTACATATACTTTTGCGACAATCTAAATTAATAATTTGTACATAGAAAATCTTAATTAACAATGGTACCTGAAAAATCATACATAAAAAATATTATACATAGAAAATAATATACCCAGAGGGCACTATTAATTGATTTTTCTCCTATTTCCCCCATTCAGCAATTTTCTGATTTCCCAGTTTGTTACATAAAATTCCAAATGAAGTTCAAGATGGAGACCACACACTAAATAAATAAATAAATATACCCATTTTATTGTGAGCAAGTCCTAACATACACAGCTAGTATAGCATAATCAATGGGGATTTTCTCAACAATTTTAATCAAGTTTTATTATGAATTATGTTTGATATATGGTCAATCAAATAAATTTAAACACAGAATCTCCAAGTGGTCGCAATTGTGTAAGTGCCTGTCTAAATTCTATTAATAATATATCATTCTCTAGATTGGGTGAATCAGAAATACAGGGGGAGAGCTGCCTATTATTAGTTATTAGAGTTGAGCGGACACCTGGATGTTTGGGTTCGACGGGTTTGGCCGAACTTCACAAAAAGTTCGAGTTTGGGACCCGAACTTGACCTCGAACACGAACCCCATTGAAGTCAATAGGGACCCAAACTTTTGAGCACTAAAATGGCTCTAAAAATGTCATGGAAAGGGCTAGAGGGCTGCAAATGCCAGCACGTAAATAACATAATATACATAATAATAAAAAATAATAATGTTGATCTAGGAGGACGAGGTCCATATGGAGTAGGAGATAGAGGAGGCAGTGGATGTGGCAGTGTAGGTGTAAGTGGAGGAGGAGGAGGAGGTAGCCTAGACTGCTTTTTGGCTTTAAATATATTATAATTTTTTCAAATTCGGGTACACCCCAAAATATTGGGAAATATAACCTGTGATAACCCCCTCTAGTCGTGCTAAACACATGTTCAGACAATACACTGGCTGCAGGGCAGGCCAGCACCTCCAAGGCATAAAGGGCAAGCTCAGGCCATGTGCCCAATTTTGAGCCCCAGAAGTTGCAGGGGGCAGACCCATCATTCAGTTCGTGTAGGTGTATGCACACATACTACCCCACCATGTCGCACACCATGTCGCACGTCCCCGTTATGTTCACGATTTGTAGTTATTTTATTTTATTTTATGTCATTTCACTACTTTGTCTGTTACATTTTCGGGTGAAATTCACCAATTTGTGGGTGTGATGTACCACTGCTATACCTAGTAGACAGGTTAAAAAAAATCACAAATGGATCTCAAAATGATTGGAATCACTCCATGCGGTTATGATGCGTTTTTTCTTTTACTTGTGCATTTTTTTCTCCATTGTTGCCATTTTGTGCAAAAAGTAATAATTATAGATTATTTCTATCATTTGAACTCTTATTAAAAATACACTCACCTAAAGAATTATTAGGAACACCTGTTCTATTTCTCATTAATGCGATTATCTAGTCAACCAATCACATGGCAGTTGCTTCAATGCATAGAGGGTTGTGGTCCTGGTCAAGACAATCTCCTGAACTCCAAACTGAATGTCAGAATGGGAAAGAAAAATGATTTAAGCAATTTTGAACGTGGCATGGTTGTTGGTGCCAGACGGGCCGGTCTGAGTATTTCGCAATCTGCTCAGTTACTGGGATTTTTACGCACAACCATTTCTAGGGTTTACAAAGAATGGTGGGAAAAGGGAAAAACATCCAGTATGTGGCAGTCCTGTGGGCGAAAATGCCTTGTTGATACTAGATGTCAGAGGAGAATTCAAGCAGATAGAAGAGCAACGTTGACTGAAATAACCACTCGTTACAACCGAGGTATGCAGCAAAGCATTTGTGAAGCCACAATACGCACAACCTTGAGGCGGATGGGCTACAACAGTAGAAGACCCCACCGGGTACCACTCATCTCCACTACAAATACTAAAAAGAGGCTACAATTTGCATGAGCTCACCAAAATTGGCCTGTTGAAGACTGGAAAAATGTTGCCTGGTCTGATGAGTCTCGATTTCTGTTGAGACATTCAAATGGTAGAGTCCGAATTTGGCGTAAACAGAATGAGAAAATCGAATCATTTCAAATTGGTTTCTTGAACATGACAATGAGTTCACTGTACTAAAATCGCCCCCACAGTCACCAGATCTCAACCCAATAGAGCATCTTTGGGATGTGGTGGAAAGGGAGCTTCGTGCCATGGATGTGCATCGCTCATATCTCCATCAATTGCAAGATGCTATCCTATCAATATGGGCCAACATTTCTAAAGAATGCTATCAGCACCTTGTTGAATCAATGCCACGTAGAATTATGCAGTTCTGAATGCAAAAGGGGGTCCAACACCGTATTAGTTTGGTGTTCCTAATAATTCTTTAGGTGAGTATATATTAAGCTAAAAATTATAAAATACCAATCTTATCCTCTTTCAAGTACATATACTTTTGCGACAATCTAAATTAATAATTTGTACATAGAAAATCTTAATTAACAATGGTACCTGAAAAATCATACATAAAAAATATTATACATAGAAAATAATATACCCAGAGGGCACTATTAATTGATTTTTCTCCTATTTCCCCCATTCAGCAATTTTCTGATTTCCCAGTTTGTTACATAAAATTCCAAATGAAGTTCAAGATGGAGACCACACACTAAATAAATAAATAAATATACCCATTTTATTGTGAGCAAGTCCTAACATACACAGCTAGTATAGCATAATCAATGGGGATTTTCTCAACAATTTTAATCAAGTTTTATTATGAATTATGTTTGATATATGGTCAATCAAATAAATTTAAACACAGAATCTCCAAGTGGTCGCAATTGTGTAAGTGCCTGTCTAAATTCTATTAATAATATATCATTCTCTAGATTGGGTGAATCAGAAATACAGGGGGAGAGCTGCCTATTATTAGTTATTAGAGTTGAGCGGACACCTGGATGTTTGGGTTCGACGGGTTTGGCCGAACTTCACAAAAAGTTCGAGTTTGGGACCCGAACTTGACCTCGAACACGAACCCCATTGAAGTCAATAGGGACCCAAACTTTTGAGCACTAAAATGGCTCTAAAAATGTCATGGAAAGGGCTAGAGGGCTGCAAATGCCAGCACGTAAATAACATAATATACATAATAATAAAAAATAATAATGTTGATCTAGGAGGACGAGGTCCATATGGAGTAGGAGATAGAGGAGGCAGTGGATGTGGCAGTGTAGGTGTAAGTGGAGGAGGAGGAGGAGGTAGCCTAGACTGCTTTTTGGCTTTAAATATATTATAATTTTTTCAAATTCGGGTACACCCCAAAATATTGGGAAATATAACCTGTGATAACCCCCTCTAGTCGTGCTAAACACATGTTCAGACAATACACTGGCTGCAGGGCAGGCCAGCACCTCCAAGGCATAAAGGGCAAGCTCAGGCCATGTGCCCAATTTTGAGCCCCAGAAGTTGCAGGGGGCAGACCCATCATTCAGTTCGTGTAGGTGTATGCACACATACTACCCCACCATGTCGCACACCATGTCGCACGTCCCCGTTATGTTCACGATCCAATTGGGTATCTGCTCTATCAACTTTCGATGTTCTTTTCTGCGCCTAGTTTGGGATCCAAACTTGACCCGAACTTGAACCCAAACCCCATTGAAGTCAATGGGGACCCGAAGTTTTCAGCACTAAAATGGCTCTAAAAATGTCACGGAATGGGCTAGAGGGCTGCAAATACCAGCAAAATGTGTTTTTTTGCTTTAAATTTATTTATAGTTTTTCTTTTATTCGGGCACACCCCAAAACATTGGGAAATATAACCTGTGATAATCCCCTCCAGTCTTGCTAAACACACGTTCAGACAATACACTGGCTGCAGGGCAGGCCAGCACCTCCAAGGCGTAAAGGGCAAGCTCAGGCATGTGCCCAATCTGGAGACCCAGAAGTTGCAGGGGGCAGAACCATCAGTAAGTTCGTGAAGGCGTCTGCAAACATACTGTCCCACCATGTCGCACGTCCCCGTGATGTTCACGATCCAATTGGATATCTGCTCTATCAACTTTCGATGTTCTTTTCTGCGCCTACAGTGTTGATCATAGCGGCGAATCAGGGTTCCACCCCGGAGAGGGAGCGTGAGAAAGAGAGACCACATCCAAGGGAGATCAATTCATGAAATTTAATTGTGATCTAGAGAAAATGTGGGAAAAGCTGCTAAAACTGAAGAATTGAAGGAAAGGAGGGGGGCGCGCGGAATTTACCCACTCCCGAATCGGTGATGTAGTGACGATAAATAACAATACAGTACTCTTACGATGCCCAGTTATTGGAATGATAAAAAAAAAAATTATAGGGAATGTCACTGTGGTATTTTTGATTTGAAAACGTTAGTCAGGAGAGGCCCTGCTGCCGCTTCGTTGACTCTAGCTAACTTCTGCCTGATTGCACGTCCCTGTGACGTCCACCATTCATTTGGATATCTTCTCTATCAACTTTCGATGTTCTTTTCTGAGCCTACAATGTTGATCATGGTTATCGGCGAATCAGGGTTCCATGCCGGAGAGGGAACGTGAGAAAGAGAGACCACATCCAAGGGAGATAAATGGATTAAATATTTTTTTGATTGAGCGGAATTATGGGAAAAGTTATTGAAGCGCAAATGTGGGACAAATTATTGAAGCACAAATGTGGGACAAATTATTGAAGCGCAAATGTGGGACAAAATATTGAAGCGCAAATGTGGGACAAATTATTGAAGCGCAAATGTGAGACAACTTGTTAAAGTTTAAGCATTGAATGAAAGGAGGTGTCGCACATGAATTAAAGAAGAATTTCTGAAATTTTATTCCGTCACCTATGCAGAGCAGGTGCTTCTATCCGGCAATATTTGTAAAATGTCACCTGAAAATGTAACAGATGATTTTTTAAAATTTATGTTCCTGTCACCTATGTAGAGGTGCCCCCGTTATGTCCACCATCCATTTGGATATCTTCTCTATCAACTTTCAATGTTCTTTTCTGAGCCTACCATGTTGATCACGGTTATCGGCGAATCAGTGTTCCACGCCGAGAGGGAGCATGAGAAATAGAGACCACATCCAAGGGAGATCAAATTGGTGATTTTCACCCGAAAATGTAACAGACAAATTTGTGATTTTTTTTAACCTGTCTACTAGGTATAGCAGTGGTACATCACACCCACAAATTGGTGAATTTCACCCGAAAATGTAACAGACAAAGTAGTGAAATGACATAAAATAAAATAAAATAACTACAAATCCCTCCCAAAAATTTGATTTATGAGGTGGAGGTCCATATGGAGTAGGAGTTTGGGGAGGCAGTGGATGTAGAGTTGTAGGTGGAAGCAGACGTTGGAGGAGGATGGGGTAGCCAACACTGGTTTTTTGTTTTAATATTTTTTTTAAATTAGGGTAAACTCCAAAAGAGTGTGAAATATTCAAAATACAAGAATGAGCAATTGCACTGTAGTATAACAATGGCTGGTTAAGGCCGGTATACATGTCTATTCTGAACAAGATACGGACAAGTCCTGTGGGATCCATACCTGGTTCACTTTAATGAACGTGAGCTTGTCCACATTGGCTGTGGACAGGCGGCTGCGCTTGTCTGAGGTGACGCCGCCTGCCGTGCTAAACACACGTTCAGATAATACACTGGGTAAAGGGCAAGCGCAGGCCATGTGCCCAATTTGGAGACCCAGAAGTTGAAGGTAACAGACCCGTCATTCAGTACGTGTAGGCGTGTGCACACATACTGCTCCACCATGTTGGTGAAATGCTGCCTCCTGCTAAGACGTTCCACATCAGCTGGTGATGCTGGTTGTTGTGGCATGCTGACAAAGCTTTTCCACATTTTGGCCATGCTAACCCTGCCTTCTGAGGTGCTGGCGGTGCCCAAGCTGCGTTGGCGACCTCTTCCTCCTCCTCTGCCTTCACCTTGTGCTTCCACTGTGCCCCTACTATCATGTGGAAATGCCACCAGCAGCGCGTCTAACAGCGAGTGCTTGTACTCGCGCATCTTACGATCATGCTCCAGTGAGGGAATTAAGGATGGTAAGTTGTCCTTGTAACGGGGCTCCAGCAGCAGAGCCACCCAGTAATCAGCACAGGTTAGAATGTGGGCAACTTGGCGGTCGTTGCGGAGACACTGCAGCATGTAATCGCTCATGTGTGCCAGGCTGCCCAGAGGCAACGAAAAGCTGTCCTCTGTGGGAGGTGTATCGTCTGTGTCCTCTGTATCCCCCCAGCCATGCACCAGTAATGGCCATGAGCTGGTCTGGGTGCCACCCTGCTGTGAACATGGTTCCTCCTCCTCCATCTCCTCCTCCTCCACCTTGTCATCCTCCAGAACTGTGCCCTGCCTGGACAATTGTGTACATGGCGTTTGTGGGTGCAGAAACCCACCCTCGGAGCCACTTGTGAATGACTGGCTGGAAACCCTACGAAATGATCCCTCTTCCTCTTCCTCCTCCTGTGCCACATCCTCTTCCATCATCGCCAGCAGCGTTTTTTCAAGAAGGCATAGAAGTGGTATAATTAATGACACTGGCCATGTTGTTGAAGTACTCAAAACAGCGCATCAAGGAACACAGGTATCTCATGGAGGCCCAGTCATTAGTGGTGAAGTGGTGCTGTTCCGCAGAGCGACTCACTCGTGCGTGCTGCAGCTGAAACTCCACTATCGCCTGCTGCTGCTCGCACAGTCTGGCCAGCATGTGCAAGTTGGAGTTCCACCTTGTGGGCACGTTGCATATGAGGCGGTGAGCGGGAATGCCAAAGTTACGCTGCAGCGCTGACAGGCGAGCAGCAGGAGGGTGAAAACGCCGAAAGTGCGCACAGACGTCCCGCACTTTATGCGGCAGCTCTGACATAGTGGGGTAATTTTTAAGAAATCTATGCACTACTAAATTCAGCACATGCGCCAGGCAAGGGATGTGCATCAAACCGGCTAGTCCAGAGCTGCTACGAGATTTTGCCCATTATCGCACACTACCAGGCCAAGCTTGAGGCTTACTAGCACCAACCACTCATCGTTCTGTTGTTCAAGGCCCGTCCACAGCTCCTGTGCTGTGTGGGGTTTGTCCCCAAGACAGATACGTTTTAAAACTGTCTGATGTCATTTACCCCTGGCTGTGCTGAAGTCAGTGGTTAGTGGTGTAGAGAATGAGGAAGCGGAGTAGGAGGAGGAAGCAACAGGAGGCAAAGAGAAGCGCCCTGCAATCCTCGGTGGTGGAATGACATGCGCCAAACTGCTATCTGCCTCAGGCCCAGCCGCCACTGCATTTACCCAGTGTGCTGTTATGGAGATATAACTTCCCTGACCCTGCTTACTGGTCCACGTATCCTTAGTGAGGTGCACCTTGCCACAGATGGGGTTGCGCAGTGCACACCTGATTTTGTCCCCCACTTGTTTGTGCCAGGAAGGGATGGCTCGCCTGGAAATATAGTGGCGGCTGGGCACGATGTACTGTGGGACAGCCACCGCCATAAGGCCTTTAAAACTATCCGTCTCCACTAGACGGAATTACAGCATTTCAAAGGCCAGTAATTTAGAAATGCTGGCATTCAGGGCTAGGGATCGCGGGTGGGTAGGGGGGTACTTCCTCTTCAGAGATGGAGAGCTGAACGCTTCCATGGGAAATTGTGGAGATGCTTGGTGACCCAGGTGGTGGTATTGCTGGCAGATCCTCTATTTGCGGGGTGGCAGGTGGCACTGTCACTCCAGAGGTGGATGAAGAGGCCGAGACTGCAGCAGAAGAGGAATCAGGAGGAGCCAGAGACCTTTTTTGCTTTTTGAGGTGTCTACTCCACTGCAGCTCATGCTTAGCACTTAAATACCTGGTCATGCAGGTTGTGCTCAGGTTGAGAACGTTTATGCCTCGCTTCAGGCTCTGATTGCACAGCATGGCAAATTACTCGTGTCTTGTCATCAGCACATTGTCTGAAAAACTGCCACGCCAGGGAACTCATTGGAGCTGGCTTTGGTGTGCTTGGTCCCTTGCTGCGGTGGGCAGTAGCAGGCATACTGTCTAGAGGACGGCCACTCCGCTTTTGCACCCTGCTCAATCTTCTGCTTTGCTGGTGGCTCTATGCGACCACCGCCTCTTCCTCTGAACTACATAGGTCACTCGCATGACCTTGATTCCATGTAGGACCTCATCGTCCTCCACATCTTCCACCCAGTCTTCACTCCTGCCCTCCTTGTCGGTCTGCACACTTTCGAAAGCCCCAGCAGTTGCCACCTGTGTTTCGTCATCTTCCGATACGTGCTGCGATGGTCCTCCCATGTACTCATCTTGAAAGATAAGTGGTTGGGCATCGGTGCACTCAATCTCTTCCACTTCTGTGGCAGGGATAGGTGGATGGCCCTGGGAAACAGTGCTAACAGAATCATCAAAAAGCAGTAGAGACTGCTGCATGACTTGGGGCTCAGACTGCTTGGCTGATTTGCAAGGGGGTGAGGTGAAAGACTGATGGACATCAGTTGCAGGTGCCAACTCTGATCTTTCAGCAGGAGACTGGGTGGGAGCCAATGTGAAAGAACTGAAGGCACTGTCAGAAACACAATCTTCTTGCACCTTTACTTGTTCAGGCCTCACCATTCGTAGAGCCGCATTAGGCTCTACTAAATACTGCTGCAGGTTCTGTCGCCTACTCGCACCTGATGAATGGGTTTCACTTGAGCGTGTAGCTGGCACAGATCGACCACGTCGTCACCCTGCAACAGGAGCTCCACCAGCAGCACCACGACTTGGGCCACGTCCCTTATTTGACGCTCTCCATATATTTAAAAAATTTAGGATCTTGCCCTAAATAGGTGTTTAATTAATAGCAGAATAGAACCACAGTATGTAAAGGGTGTATCTCACATGCCCTGATCCAGACTAGGCCGCAATTAAATATTTGCACCCAAAATGGGTGTTTGTTTAATAACTGAATAGAAACACAGTATGTAAAGAGTGTATCTCACACACCCTGATCCAGACTAGGCCGCAATTAAAGATTTGTGTCCAAAATGGCTGTATTTCAAATAACTGAATAGAACCACAGTATGTGTATGTAAAGGGTGTATCTCACACGCCCTGACCCAGACTAGGCCGCAATTAAAGATTTGTGCCCAAAATGGGTGTTTGTTTAATAACTGAATAGAACCACAGTATGTAAAGGGTGTATCTCACACGCCCTGATCCGGACTAGGCTGCAATAAAGATTTGTGCCCAAAATGGGTGTTTGTTTAATAACTGAATAGAACCACAGTATGTAAAGGATGTATCTCTCACGCCCTGATCCAGACTAGGCCTCAATTAAAGATTTGTGCCCAAAATGGCTATATTTCAAATAACTGAATAGAAACACAGTATGTAAAAGGTGTATCTCACACACACTGATCCAGACTAGGTTGCAATTAAATTTGTTTGCCCAAAATGGCTGTGTTTCAAATAACCGAATAGAACCACAGTATGTAAAGGGTGTATCTCACAATGACATATGCAGCAAAGGCTGCAAAATAAACTTTTTTGCCCAAAATGGGTGTTTGTTTAATAACTGAATATGACAGCAGTATATAACCCTTGAATTTCACACGTGCTGATGCTGCAAGGGCAGAAAAATTTAGTATTTTGCCCAAAAAAGGGTGTTTTATTAATAGAAGAATATAACCACAGTATCTAAATGGTGTATCTCACACCGACTGATCCAGACTAGGCTGCAATTAAATTTGTTTGCCCAAAATGGCTTTATTTTGTAATAACTCAAAAGAACCACAGTATGTAAAGGGTGTATCTCACAATGACATATGCAGCAAAGGCTTCAAAATAAACGTTTTTGCCCAAAATGAGTGTTTGTTTAATAACTGAATATGACAGCAGTATATAACCCTTGAATTTCACACATGCTGATGCTGCAAGGGCTGTAAAATTGGGTATTTTGGCAAACAAGTGTGTAAAAACCCAGAAAATTATGGCTGTATTGTTAGCTTAAATTGCACACTTACTAAGATGTTGGATAGTGCCAGAAAAATGAGTTTTTTACCAACTGAATATGAAAGCTATATACTGTATATTAAATTAGAATTTCACACGTGCAGATCTGTAAAATAGTGGATTTTGCCAAAAAAGGGTGTTTTTAAAAACCCAGAAAATTATGGCTGTATTGTTAGCTTAAATTGCACACTTACTAATCCAGATGTTGGATATTGCCAGAAAAATGTGTTTTTTACCAGCTGAATATGAAAGCTATATACTGTATATTAAATTTGAATTTCACACATGCAGATCTGTAAAATAGTGGATTTTGCCAAAAAAGGGTGTTTTTAAAAACCCAGAAAATGATGGCTGTATTTCTAGCTTAAATTGCACACTGACTAATCCAGATGTTATATATTGCCAAAAAAGTGTGATTTTTTTAGTAACAGAATGTGAAAGCTGTATATATTAAACTTGAATTTCACATGTGTAGATCTATAAAATTGTGGATTTTGCAAAAAAAAAAGGGTGTTTTTAAAAACCCAGAAAATTATGGCTGTATTTCTAGCTTAAATTTCACACTGACTATTCCAGATGTTGGATATTGCCAAAAAAGTGTGTTTTTTTTACTAAAAGAATATGAAAGCTGTATATAACCCTTGGATTTCACACGTGCTGATGCTGCAATGGCTGTAAAATTCTGTATTTTGGCAAAAAAGTGTGTTTTTAAAAACCCAGAAAATTATGGCTGTATTTCTAGATTAAATTGCACACTGACTAATCCAGATGTTGGATATTGCCAAAAAAGTGTGTGTTTCTTTTTCTAACTCAATATGAAAGCTGTATATAACTCTTGAATTTCACATGTTCTGATGATGCGAGGGCTGTAAAATTGTGTATTTTGGCAAAAAATCGTGTTTTTCAAAACCCAGAAAATTATGGCTGCATCTCTAGCTTAAATTTCACACTGACTATTCCTGCAAATGCACCAGATGTATAGTGCCAAAAAAAGGTGATTTCTTTAAACTAGATTATTAGTGCCGTTTTTTAAGCTTGGATTTGAATGTCACAAAAGCTCAGATGCAGTGCTGGTGCACTGAGCTTGCATAAAATGGCCATCGCCACCGCCCACCTAACTAACAGACGAATAAAAGTTATTTTTTTCTGTCAGAGGGTTCAGGGCAGGGTAAAAAGATTGTGCCCTGCACCCACACAACTAAATGTATGTAGATCGCTGAGTTAGATTTGAGTTTTGATCACAGATTCTCTCCTATTCTCTCCCTGAAATCCCCAGCAGCATCCTCTCCCTACAAATGTCAGTTACATCCAGTGTACTTTTTTCATAGACGGTGTCCGCTGCGGACAGTTAAATTATCCGCGCCACATCTCCTGTTTAAAATGTGAGCTTCCCTAAAATTTCAAAGACATCCAGTGTACTTTTTTCCGTAGACACTGCGAACAGTGACATTACCTGTGGTACCTATAGTGTATAATGTTTCCTCATCACAAATACCTTTGTAAATTTTTTTGCGCATACACTTTAAAATTGTATGAAAGATGTAAAGAAGGCGAGCAGTAAGGGACGGGTAAATGGCCGTGATGCTGATGGTGCATGCAGAGGCTGTGGCTCTGGGCGCGGAGAAACTGTGCCTGCTGCCAGAGCACAAAAAAAACAATCATCTACGATACCTAGCTTCATGTCCCATTTTTCCGGGGCAGTGCAGGGCAACGCTCCCGAAGTCAGCCCATTGCGAGCAGGTGGTCGGTTGGATTGCAGCAGATGTTTCCAGTCGGTTAAGCACCACCCTGTCTTCCACTAAGTCCAGTCTCAGTAGCCAGGAATCTGGTCAACACAATCCTCACCCTGATCCTCCTTTCTCCCACCATGGAGAGTCTGGCCAAACAAATGATCCGAGGGCCTCTTTTCAACGCTATTACTTGATTTGGCCCACTCGCCCAGCACGCTTGAAGAGGGACCTCAGATCTTGTGCCCCGATTCCCAACATCTTGAGCATCCAGAGTCACAAGAACATGACGCTGGGGAATGGCAATTAGTGTTTAATGAGGTGGATGATGATTCATAAACTGTAAGTAGGGTTGAGCGAATCCGAACTGTAACGTTCGGGTTTGTACTGAACTTTTGGATTTTTGGACCCTGGACCCGAACCCGAACATTTCAGTAGAAGTTCGGGTTCGTGTTTTGCTATTTTATGGTGCTTTTTGCTTTTTGAAAGGCTGCAGAGCAGCCAATCAACAAGCGTTTAACTCTGTGCCCTTAGAAGCCATCACAGCCATGCCTACTAATGGCATGGCTGTGATTGGCCAGTGCAACATGTGGCCCAGCCTCTATATAAGCTTGAGTCATGTAGCGTTGCACGTCACTCTGCTGTTACTAGTGTAGGGAGAGGATGCTGATGGTGCTTTAAGGGAGAGAATAGGAAAGAATCTTTAATCAGAAGTGCTTGTTAACTCAGCAATCTACCTAGATTTAGTTTTGTGGGTGCAGTGCACAATCTTTTTACCCTGCCCTGAGCCCAGTGACACAGAAAAATAACTTTTATCCGTCTGTTAGTTAGGTGGGCGGCGGCGGCCATTTTATGCAAGCTCAGTGCACCAGCACAGCATATGTGCTATAGTGACATATAAATTCAAGTTTGAAATACTGCAATAATAATCTGGATAAAAAAAAACACTCATTTTTGACAATATCCTACATCTGGTGACTTTGCAGCATTTGTTAGTGTGCAATTTAAGCTAGAAATACAGCTATAATTTTCTGGGTATTAAAAAATACCCTTTTTGGGCAAAATACTCAATTTTACAGCCCTTGCTGAATCTGTCATTGTGAGATACAAACTTTAGATACTGCTGTGCTATTCTGGTATAAGAAAAAAAAAAAAAAAAAAACATTTTGAGCAAAATACTTAATTTGTGGCCTTGTCTGCATGTGTACGTGTGAGATATACGCTTTAGACACTACTGTGCTATTCTGGTATTAAGAAAACACCCTTTTTGGGCAAAAAACTTAATTTGCGGCCTTGTCTGCATCTCTCAGTGTAGAATTTAAGCGTTATATACTGCTGACATATTCTGTTATTAAAAAAACACCCTTTTTTTGTCTGCATCTCTCAGTGTAAAATGTAAGCGTTATATACTGCTGACATATTCTGTTATTAAAAAACACCCTTTTTGGGCAAGGTACTTAATATTGCAGCCTTTGCTTCATCTGTGATTGTTAAAAACAAGCTTGAAATATTTCTATAATTTTCTGGGTTTTAAAAAACACCCTTTTTGGGCAATACCCTTCATCTTGGGCCTCTGCCGCATTAGTCAGTGTGCAATTTAAGCTAGAAATACAGATATAATTTGTGGGGTTTTAAAAAACACCCTTTTTGGGCAAAATACAAAGTTTTACAGCCCTTGCTGCATCTGTCAGTGTGAGATATACGCTTTAGATACTGCTGTGCTATTCTGGTCTTAAAAAACACCCATTTTGAGCAAAATACTTAATTTGCGGCCTTGTCTGCATCTATCAGTGTGAAATTCAAGTGTTATATACAGTCATATTCTGTTATTTAAAAAATCCCCCTTTTTGGGAAAAATACTTAATTTGCGGCATTATCTGCATCTGTACGTGTGAGATACACGCTTTAGAAACTGCTATGCTATTCTGGTATTAAAAACTACACATTTTGGGCAAAATACTTAATTTGCGGCCTTATCTGCACTGTACGTTTGAGATACATGCTTTAGACACTGCTGTGCTATTCTGGTATTAAAAAAACTCCCTTTTAGGCAAAGTACTTAATTTGCGGCCTTGTCTGCACTGTACGTGTGAGATACACGCTTTAGACACTGCTGTGCTATTCTGGTATTAAAAAAACTCCCTTTTTGTGCAAAATACTTAATTTGCAGCCTTGTCTGCATCTCTCAGTGTGAAATTCAAGCATTATATACTTCTGACATATTCTGTTTTAAAAAACACCCATTTTTGGCAATACCCTCCATCTGGGGCCTCTGCAACATTAGTCAGTGTGCAATTTAAGCTAGAAAAACAGCTATAATATTCTGGGTTTTAAAAAATACCCTTTTTGGGCAAAATACAAAATTTTACAGCCCTTGCTGCATTTGTACGTGTGAAATTCAAGCTTTATATACTACTGTCATATTCTATTATTCAAAAAACACCAATTTTGGGCAAAATACTTAATTTGTGGCCTTGTCTGCGTCTGTCAGTGTGAGATACACACTTTAGACACTGCTGAGCTATTCTGCTATAAAAAAAAAACTATTTGGGGCAAAAAAACTTAATTTTGCAGCCTTTGCTGCATCTTTCATTGTGAGATACACCCTTTAGATACTGTTGTTCTATTCTGCTATTAAAAAAACACCTATTTAGGGCAAAAAAATTACTTTTGCAGCCTTTGCTACTTCTGTCATTGTGAGATAAACCCTTTAGATACCGTTGTTCTATTCTGCTGTAAAAAAAACACCCATTTTGGGCAAGAGCCTAAATTTGAGAAATATGAGGAGAGCGTCAAATAAGGGACATGGCCCCAGTCGTGGTGCTGCTAGTGGAGCTCCTGCTGCAGGGAGAGGACGTGGTCGATCTGTGCCAGCTACACGCACAAGTGAAACACCTTCCTCAGGTGCGAGTAGGCGACAGTACCTTCAGCGGTATTTGGTCTGGACTAATGCAGCTCCACGAATGGTGAGGCCAGAACAAGTACAGGCGATAGTAGATTGGGTAGTTGACAGTGCCTCCAGTTCCTTTACATGGTCTCCCACCCAGTCTTCTGCTGAAAGATCAGAGTTGGCACAAGCAGCCGATGTCTATCAGTCTTTCACCTCACCCCCTTGCAAATCAGCCAAGCAGTCTGAGCCCCAAGTCATGCAGCAGCCTCTTCTGCTTTTTGATGAATCTGCTAGCAAGGTTTCCCAGGGCCATCCACCTAGCCCTGTCCCAGAAGTGGAAGAGATTGAGGGCACCGATGCCCAACCACTTATGTTTCAAGATGAGTACATGTACATGGGAGGACCACTGCAGCACGTCTCATATAATGACAAAACACAGGTGCCAACTGCTATGGCTTTCGAAAGTGTGCAGACCGACAAGGAGGGCAGGGGTGAAGACTGGGTGGAAAATGATGTGGAGGACGATGAGGTCCTCGACCCCAAATGGAATCAAGGTCAAGCGAGTGACCTGTGTAGTTCGGAGGAAGAGGTGGTGGTCGCACAGAGCCATCATACAGCAGAAGAGGGAGCAGGGTGCAAAAGCGGAGCCGCTGTCCCCTAGACAGTACGCCTGCTTCTGCCCACTGCAACAAGGTACCGAGCACACCAAAGCCACATCCGAGTTCCCTGGCGTGGCAGTTCTTCAGACAATGTACTGACGACAAGATACAAGTGGTTTGCACGCTGTGCAATCAGAGCCTGAAGCGAGGCATAAACGTTCTCAACCTGAGCCCAACCTGCATGACTAGACATCTAAATGCAAAGCATGAGCTGCAGTGGAGTAGACACCTCAAAAACCAAGAAAGGTCTGCAGCAGTCTCAGCCTCTTCATCCACCTCTGCAGTGACAGTGCCACCTGCCACCCTGCAAACAGAGGATCTGCCAGCAACACCACTACCTGGGTCACCAAGCATCTCCACAATGTCCCACGGAAGCGTTCAGCTCTCCATCTCCCAAACACTGGAGCTGAAGAGGAAGTACCCCCCTACCCACCCACGATCCCTGGCCCTGAATGCCAGCATTTCAAAATTACTGTCCTTTGAAAATTTTGTCATTCTGTCTGGTGGAAAACAGAGAGTTTTAAAAGCCTTATGGCTGTGGCTGTCCCACAGTACGTCGTACACAGCCGCCACTAATTTTCCAGGCATGCCATCGCTTCCTTGCACAACCAAGTGTGGGGCAAAATCGAATTTTTACAGCGAATATAGGTACTTCGTAAATTCGCAAATATTTCGAATATAGTTATATATATTAGTAATTTCGAATATTCGAATATTTTTTTGATTATTTTTTTTGTTTTGTTTTTTTAATCAGTACACATGATACCTTCCTGCTTCTAGTTTGTGGGCCAATAAGAAGGCTGCAATATACTTGACTTTAGGAGTAGTAGTGTTTGCGAATTTTGCTCTATATTTGTTTTTTCGAATATTCGCTATATTGCTATATATTCTTGTTTTAGAATAATACGAATATTCGAAAAACGAAGTTATAACAATATAGCAAATATTTGAAAAAACGAACATAGAGCAATTTAGCTAATATAGTGCTATAATCATTTTTTTTATATTGTAATTTTTTTCCAATCTGAACTTCAGATGAGAAAAAAATTACAATTATTAGAGAAAGAAGATTATAGCACTATCTTAGCTAAATTGCTCTATATTTGTTTTTTTCGAATATTCGCTATATTGCTATATATTCTTGTTTTAGAATATTACAAATATTCAAAAAAACAAAGTTATAGCAATATAGCGAGTATTCGAAAAAACCGAATATAGAGCAATTTAGCTAATATAGTGCTATAATCTTCTTTGTCTAATAGTTGTAAGTTGAAAAATTCACAATAAAAAAATGAATCCGAAAATTCGAATTACAGAAATTTGCATATGTGTAATATGCAAATTTCCATAATTCGAATTTTCGGATTCAAATTTTTATTGTGAATCATTACCTTGCCGATTTTTCAAGAAAAAAAATCGCGAAATTTTGAATTTTTCTAAAAAATATTAGCGAAATATCACGAATTCGAATATGACCCCTGCCACTCATCACTAGTGTTTGCCAGTGAGCCTCAAGCCCGGCCTGGTAGTGTCCGATAATGGACGAAATCTCATACCAGCTCTGGGACGCACATCCCTTGCCTGGCGCATGTGCTGAATTTGGTGGTGCAGAGGTTCCTTAAAAACTATCCCGATATGTCAGAGCTGCTGCTCTGTGCGCTTCTGGCGTTCTCACCCTGCTGCTGCTCGCCAGCGTAACTTCGGCCTTCCCACTCACCGCCTCATATGCGACGTGCCGACAAGGTGGAACTCCACCTTGCACATGCTGGCCAGACTGTGCTAGCAGCAGCAGGCCATAGTGGAGTTTCATCTGCAGCACGCACGGGTGAGTCGCTCGGCGGAACAGCACCACTTCACCACCAATGACTGGGCCTCCATGCGAGACCTGTGTTCCTTCTTGGATCTCCGTTACAAGGACAATGTACCGTTCTTAATTCCGTCACTGGAGCGGGATTGTAAGATGCGTGAGTACAAGCGCACGCTGGTAGACGCTCTGCTAGTGGCATTCCTACCTGACAGGGGGGGCACAGTGGTAGCACAAGGCGAAGGCAGAGGAAAAGGTCGCCAAGGCAGCTGGGGCACCGCCAGCACCTCAGAATGCAGGGTTAGCATGGCCGAAATGTGGAAAAGCTTTGTCAGCACGCCGCAACAGCAAGCACCACCAGCTGATATGGAATGTCTTAGCAGGAGGCAGCATTTCACCGACATGGTGGAGCAGTACATATGTGTGCACGTGCCTACACGGACTGAATGATGGGTCTGCCCCCTTCAACTTCTGGGTCTCCAAATTGGGCACATTGCCTGAGCTTGCCCTTTACGCCTTGGAGGTGATGGCCTGCCCTGCAGCCAGTGCATTATCTGAACGTGTGTTTAGCATGGCAGGGGGCGTCATCACAGACAAGCGCAGTCGTCTGTCCACAGCCAATGTGGACAAGCTCACGTTCATTAAAATGAACCAGGCATGGATCCCACAGGACTTGTCTGTACCTTGTGCAGAATAGACATGTATTCCGGCCTTAACCAGCCATTGTTATACTACAGCTCAATTGCTCATTATTGTATTTTGGATATTTAACACTCTTTTGGAGTGTACCCTAATTAAAAATTTAATTAAATTAAAACCAAAAAACAGTGTTGGCTACCTCAACCTCCTCCACCGCCGCTTCTACCTACACCGCTACGTCCACCGCCTCCTCAAACTCCTACTCCATATGGAACTCCACCTCATAAATCTTTTTTTTTTTATTTGTACGTATTTTATTTTATGTCATTTCACTACTTTGTCTGTTACATTTTTGGTTAAGATTCACCAGATTCACTAAGTAGACAGGTTAAAAAAAATTAACAAATTTGTCTGTTACATTTTTGTGCGAAGTTCACCAATTTTTGGGTGTGATATACTCCGGCTGTACCTAGTAGACAGGTAAAAACATTTCACTAATTTGTCTGCTATATTTTCAGATGAAATTCACCAATTTTTGGGTGTGATGTACCACTGCTATACCTAGTAGACAGGTAAAAAAATAAAAATTGTCTGTTACATTTTCAGGTGAAATTCACCAATTTTTGGGTGTAATATACCCGTCCTTTACCTAGTTGACAGCTTAATAAATTTCAATCATTTTTCTTTTACATTTTTGGGTGACAATAATCAATTTTCTTTGACCCCTGCTCTACCAAGTAGACAGGTTAATACATTTCAGTAATTTTTCTGTTACATTCTTGGGTTGACATTTTACAATTTTGGAAGTGAATAAACCCCTGCTCTGCATAGGTGTCAGGGAATAAAATTTTGGAAATTCTTCTTTAATTGATGCGCGCCACCTCCTTTCATTCAATGCTTAAACTTTAACAAGTTGTTCCACATTTGCGCTTTACTAATTTGTCCCACATTTGCGCTTTACTAATTTGTCCCACATTTGCGCTTCAATAATTTGTCCTACATTTGCGCTTTACTAATTTGTACAACATTTGTGCTTCAATATTTTTTCCCACATTTGTGCTTTAACCACTTAAGGACCACAGGTTTATACCCCCTAGTGACCAGGCTGTTTTATACAAATCAGCACTTCACAACTTTAACGGTTTATTGCTCGGTCATGCAACTTGGCACCCAAATGAATTTTACCTCCTTTTCTTCTCACAAATACAGCTTTCTTTTGGTGGTATTTGATTGCTGCTGAGATTTTTAGTTTTTCTGATATTAATCAAAATAGACGGCAATTTTCTCAAAAAAAGTGTATTTTTAACTTTCTCTGGTTAAATTGTTTAACTATAATTACATTTCTATACAAGTTTGTGTCAGAATTTATTGTGCTACATGTCTTTAATAAAAAAGTTATAGCATTTACAAACTATGGTACAAAAATGTGAATTTCCGAATTTTTAAGCAGCTCTGACTTTCTGAGCACCTGTCATGTTTCTTGAGGTGCTAGAATGCCAGGATAGTATAAATACCCCCCAAATGACCCCATTTTAGAAAGAAGACACCCCAAAGTATTCACGGAGGGGCATGGTGAGTTTATGTATAATTTTTTTTTTTTCACAAGTTAACGGAAAATGACACTCTCTGAGGAAAAAATAAATAAAATAAAGTTTCCATTTCTGCTAACTTCTGGCAAAAAAAAATAAAAAATCTCCCACAGACTCACTATGCCCCTCAGTGAATACCTTGGGGTGTCTACTTTCCGAAATGGGGTCATTTGTGGGGTGTGTTTACGGTTCTGGCATTTTGGGCGGGGCTAAATTGTGAGCAACCCTGTAAAGCCTAAAGGTACTTGTTGGACTTTCAGCCAGCATTAGGAGTTTCTGCTATTCTCCTTAGCATACGGGTAATGAGATTTTGAGCATCCTTGAGCATACGGGTAATGAGATTTTTTTTTTCGTTCAGCCTCTGGGCTGAAAGAAAAAATTAAGGGCACAGATATCTTCATTCGCATCGATCAATGTGGATGAAAAAATCTCTGCCAAAAAAAGTGCAAAAAAAAAGGGGAAAGGCGTCTGCCAAGACATAGGAGCTCTGCCCAACATCCAAATCCACTTCAGCTCGTATGCCCTGGCAAACCCGATTTCTCCATTCACATCAATCGATGTGGATGAATAAATCATTGCCAGATTTTTTTTCAATAAAAAATGTTTGCCAAAGCATATGAACACCGCCCCTCAGCTCATAAGCCTCGGCAACCGTATATTTTTTACTGCAGAGGAGAAATCTCATCTTGCAGCGCCACATACTCCGACTTTGTGCAATCTGACAGCAGCGTAATGCTTCTGTCAGAATGCACATCAGTGCTGCAGCTGGTTGATCGTTTTGGTCCACCTAGAAGCTAAAAAATAAATAAAAATAATAAAAAACAGGCAGCAACGCAATAAATTTATTAACATTAACTTTATATAGCATTTGAAACAGAACATTAACTTTTATAAACTTTATTGAACATTTGAAACAGAACATTAACTTTTTTGCTTACCCGTGATTTTTATTTTTTTTACCTTTAGAGGATAAACCTCTCCTTCCCCATGGGACAATGTGCAAAGCGCAAATCGCCCACAGATGTGGCAAAGTACATTATGCACTTTGTCCTAGATGAAAGGAGAGGTTTGTAGCAGCTCTGTGTGAAAGGGCCCTAAGACCCCTGTGTGCCTGTCCTGTGTCACGCGATCCCTACACTAATAGTGTACCTGTGTGTCGTACGTGCGGAAACACTCCCCTAGGCTGGTCAGGACAGTCAGGACAAAAAACTGTGGTGTCACGCCTCATCCCAGCCCTGCTACAGACACAACATCTTTTTCTTGGGGAACGGTGAGTTGGGGTACCAGGATAGACACTCGGGAAGTGTCTGTCATGTAGCCGGCTAACTATATCAGGGACTTGGGCCACGGACCTTTCTGGATACAGGAGTTCCGAAATTATCTCTTCCTGGAATTTTAGGAAGGATCCCCTTCTCCCAGCCTTACTGTAGAGAACAAAACTATTATAGACCGCCAATTGAATTAAATAAACAGACACCTTCTTATACCAGCGTCTGGTGCATCGGGAGACTAAATAGGGAGCCAACATCTGGTCATTGAAGTCCACCCCTCCCATGTGAAGGTTATAGTCGTGGAGGGGTTTCTCAATGACTCCAGTTGCTCTTTCAATTTGTACTGTCGTGTCTGCGTGACTGGAGGACAGAAGGTAAACGTCCCTCTTGTCCCTCCACTTCACCGCGAGCAGTTCTTGGTCACACAAGGCAGCCCTCTCTCCCCGTGCAAGTCGGGTATTAACGAGCCGTTGTGGGAAGCCCCGGCGACTAGGTCGCGCGGTGCCACAGCATTGAATTCCGACTAGATGTAAGTGCCGAAAGAGGGCCACGCTTGTGTAAAAATTGTCCACGTATAAGTGGTACCCCTTGTAGAGTAAGGGTGACACCAATTCCCAGACAATCTTGCCACTGCTCCCCAGGTAGACAGGACATCCGACCGGCTCCAGTTTTGAGTCTTTTCCTTCATAGACCCTAATACGATATGTATAGCCTGTGGCCCTTTCACAAAGCTTATACAGTTTGACCCCATACCGGGCGCGCTTGCTGAGGATTTACTGTTTGATGCCAAGGCGCCCGGTAAAATGTACAAGGAACTCATCTATGCAGATGTTCTGATTGGGGGTTAGCACATCTGCAAACCTGGATGACAAACGGTCTATGAGGGGCCAAATCTTGTGGAGCCTGTCATAAGCAGGGTGGCCTCTTGGATGACAGGTTTTATTGTCAGTAAGAGAACATGGGCATGTAATGTATTGGGTCTTTAGATCAATAGGACCGTAATACATTTTTTTTAGTTAGACCCATGCTGAGGAAAAAGGCCCAAAAATATTTTTAATTCGGAAACTGTGACTGGTTTCCATCGGAAGGCTGGGCATAGAAGCTTTCTGGATTGGTGGTTATAAACTGTGTGGCGTAGCGGTTGGTTTCTGCCACAACTAAATCATAGAGATCCGCGGTGAAGAACCACACAAAAAACTCAAGGGCCGATCCTAAATGAGCTGTCTCCACGTGAACTCCAGACTGATCGGTGAAAGGGGGCAATACGGGTGCGGCGGAAGCAGGGGATTGCCACTTTGGGTTTGCCAGCACCTCTGTGAAACTAAGGCCTCTACGGGCCTGTGAACGTGGTGGCTGCGACGAGGGGAGTTACTGCACAAGCCACCGTACCGGCTTGAACTGCCCTTCTGGTGCTCACCACTTCACCATGGAATACGGCAGTGCTGGTAGAAGGTCCAGGATGTGCTGCGCTGCTGGTGTATGCCGCACCATAAAAAAGATCAGTGCTAGCACCACTCTGCTGCAAATGAGGCTCATCACGCGGGGTATACAGCACACTGACATGGGGTCGGGTACGCTGACCATAGCAGGGAACTCAACCTCGTCATCTTCACTAGCGGTTAGAGTGCCATTGCTGTCTACAGGTTCATATTCTGAACCACTGGATTCAGCGGGTGAGGCGTCCCCATCGCTTTCATCCATCAGGGCCAGAATCCTGTAGGCCTCTTCAGTCGAGTACCCCTTTGACATTTTGGGCTAACTAAATGTAGGGGGTATTCCTGTGAGACTACCCCGAAAAAAGAGCAAACCTGCCTAGTGAAAAGGAGTGCTTGCGAAGTAAAGCTGCGATCACTAATAAAGATCCAGAAAGCTCAAAAGTGATCTTTATAACGCCGCAGCAATTTTACGGTGTTTTTGCAATCATCAGAAAAAAAAAATTCTGTCACTGCGGTGGGGCGGACTGAACGCAAGTGTGTGCACAAGATCAGGCATGATCGGGCGAACACTGCATTTTTTGTAGAGCCTAAGGTGACCCTAATGTAATGATATAGATCTGATTGCGATCAGTCTTGATCACTTACAGATACTATATAGTACTAGTGCTGATTAGCGACAGCGATGACGCTAATCAGAAACTAATCAGTGACTACGGTGCGGTGGGCTGGGCGCTAAATACCTAATAAGTAGCTAAGTAACTGGCGGTGATAAGGGACCCTTACAGGGGGTTGATCAATGACAGGGGGTGACAGGGGGGTGATCAGGGCATCTATTTGGGGTGATCAGGGGTTAATAAGAGGTTAATAGGTGACAGGGGGGTGTAATATGTGTGTGTGGTATTTGGTGCTACTTACAGAGCTGCCTGTGTCCTCTGGTGGTCGATCCAAGCAAAAGGGACCACCAGAGGTGCAGGTAGCTGGTATATCAGATGCTATTTAAAAATAATGTCTGACATACCTATTTCATTGGTTATTTTAAAAATCTACAGCCTGCCAGCCAATGATCAGCGCTGGCAGGCTGTAGTTCAACTTGTTTAATGTGCGATCCTGCCCAAGTCCAATTTCAGAGGTATTTCCATTCTAGCTCTTACCAGTAGGACAAACTCTTTAGTTATGTAACTATCAAATATTTCTTGCAGAATAAAGATGTTCAACAATACCTTTTTCTACAGTTTTAATAACTATAGTCTATTCCACAAAATTATGTTATTGCATTTGATTACAGAAAATGAATTTAGTTAAATATTTACCCAAATTATTTATGGTTGTGAGCTGATTCTACTAAACATTTGTCATGTGAGCTGTTAATTGAGTGATTAATTATTAGCTTGCTCCCTGCTGTCTAAAAGAGAATTATTCATTACACTGTAATGTTATAAAAGCACTGTGCATCTGGGAGACACGAACCAAGTATCTGATTTGTTGAAACATTTAAATCAATGGAACCTTTATGTATAAGTCTCGGAATCACATTATGTAGCAAAATTACATACTATATCTGGAAATGTGAAGAAAATTAAATTGAATATTGAATTACACTTTCCCTACGTCCACCCACAGAATTTAAATGCATAAAAGGCACACAATACAACTTCCCAACCCATAATACTTTAGACCCATCTCTTCTTGGCTATTTTTAACCACTGTGTTATTAAGCCTTTACTTAACATAATTTAACATTTAATTAAACCTTTTCTACCCACTCATCCATCTTGATGCTCTGTGTAGCTTCTGTGTTGTATTAATGGCTCTATATGGCTCAAATATAAAAACAGAAAGAAGCATATGCTGTAATGTGATAGCAATGCATCTCTTTTATTTCATTGCAGGAGTCAATAAAGGGGTTGTCTCATTTTGGCACCTGGCATTTATCACGTAGACAAAGTTAATACAAGGCACTTACTAATGTATTGTGGATTGCCCATATTGCCACCTTTGCTGGCTTCATTAATTTTTCTGCTGGTCGTAACCCCTGGAAAGGAGAAGACTATAATATGATAGAACCTTAATCAACCCAGCAAAGGAGGCAATAAGGACAATCACAATACATTAGTAAGTGCCTTGTATTTATTTTGTCTACATGATAAATGCCATTTGCTGAAATGACTCAACACTTTTAAGGGCTGTTATTCACTGTATAATGACCGATAGCGAATGACCGATAGCGAATATTTTGTAGAATATTTGTCATATACACTCACCTAAAGAATTATTAGGAACACCTGCTCTATTTCTCATTAATTTGATTATCTAGTCAACCAATCACATGGCAGTTGCTTCAATGCATGTAGGGTTGTGGTCCTGGTCAAGACAATCTTCTGAACTCCAAACTGAATGTCAGAATGGGAAAGAAAGGTGATTTAAGCAATTTTGAGCATGGCATGGTTGTTGGTGCCAGACGGGCCGGTCTGAGTATTTCACAATCTGCTCAGTTACTGGGATTTTCACACACAACCATTTCTAGGGTTTACAAAGAATGGTGTGAAAAGGGAAAAACATCCAGTATGGGCGAAAATGCATTGTTGATGCTAGAGGTCAGAGGTGAATGGGCCGACTGATTGAAGCTGATAGAACAGCAACGTTGACTGAAATAACCACTCGTTACAACCGAGGTATGCAGAAAAGCATTTGTGAAGCCACAACACGCACAACCTTGAGGCGGATGGGCTACAACAGCAGAAGACCCCACCGGGTACCACTCATCTCCACTACAAATAGGAAAAAGAGGCTACAATTTGCACAACCTCATTAAAATTGGACAAAATTGGATTTGAAGACTGGAAAAATGGCCCCCACAGTCACCAGATCTCAACCCAATAGAGCATCTTTGGGATGTGGTAGAACGGGAGCTTTGTGCCCTGGATGTGCATCCCTCAAATCTCCATCAACTGCAAGATGCTATCCTATCAATATGGGCCAACATTTCTAAAGAATGCTATCAGCACCTTGTTGAATCAATGCCACGTAGAATTAAGGCAGTTCTGAAGGCAAAAGGGGGTCCAACACCGTATTAGTATGGTGTTCCTAATAATTCTTTAGGTGAGTGTATTAGCGAATTAGAGATTATATTCTTGATTGCGAAAATCGACAATATAATATTCACGTAATGCGCACAAAATACAGGTGTGGGTCACTTATGCTACATTTTTCAAGTTAGTTTCCTGAGACCGGAGAAAATGGTTGGTACGGCAGAACAATAGAATAGCTTTATATGCAGATAGACTGCTCGAACATATTTGCGCTTGCGAATTTTCGGCAATTAATGATGCGCATACTTTTTCTCAATACGTGCAACTTGTGACATCACAGCACTATGTCTGTAGCATGTATGCATGGACAGCATAACCTATCAGCTACACTATAGATCAGTCTAACCTACACTGACGATCTCCCCCTAACTATCTGAATTATATATATAAGTTAACTGAATAATATAATACAACAAAGCACAGAGCACAGCAATGACAATGCTGTCTCTTTCATAACTGCAATAAACTTTAGAAAATAGCTGCTGGGGAGGTTCTTATATAGTAAAGGGTAGGCAACATTTCTATTGGTTGCTAGGGATTTTGCTAAGCTGTGACAAAGCCTTCTCATTAGGCCACAAGCTAGAAGAAGGGATGGATAATCACCTGATCTGTACTGTGTAAAAAACAACAACAACAAAAAAAATATTTGATTTTACGAATATATAGAGCTATATTCTAAATATGTCCGAATTTTCGAAGTGCCGATATTCGCGATTAAAATTCGCTATTCTAATATTCGCGCTCAACACTAGTCCTTAAATAGGCAGATGGGCTCAGAAGCCATGTCTCTGTGTTGGGATCTGGGAACCTTGTGTCTGGATGAAGGCTTGCTACCTGTTTGGCTTGAAAACAGGTTAGTGCTGCTATGAGCAAGGAGTCTTTGAGGCAGAATTCCCGCATGGTGTGAATTACCACCAACACTGCAAGGTGACTTTTTGTTTGAATATGACTGCTTGTTTTGTCACTTGCCTAAAGTTTGAATAAAACAATGAACTGTTTGATCCAAATACTGTGTTACCTCTATACTGCGTCCGCTAATACTGTCTACCAGATTGAGTCCCCACAATTGGTGGAGGATGTGGCAAAAGCAGCAGTAAGGCTGGAGTGAACGCTGATATTTTTGGTTTCTGCATTTTTCAGGCACGGTGGTATGCCGTACATTAAACCAGCTGTATTACAACTAGTGACCCACAACAAAATGGAAGCTGTTGTGAAGGCCCTCATGGAAGCTAATCTGCATCAGCGAGAGACAAACCTGCAGCAACGGCAGGGCCGTCTTTACCAAGGGGCAAAAGGGGCAGCTGCCCCGGGCCCAGTTGCTCCTGGGGGGCCCGAGGCAGCTGCCTCTTGAGCCCTGCTAGCCACTGCCCCGGGTGTCAGGCTATCAGCTACACAGGGGGTGCTGCCATGCCATGCCTGCCGGCACTGAGTCCAGGCATCGATCGTACTGTTAGAGCTGTGAATGTGATCTAGGACCTTAGATGACATCATCACCATGTGACCAGTAACCTAGCAATATTACTGGTCACATGGCTATAAGGTCATCACAGGTCCCAGCAGGAGTGTTGCAGAAGTTAACTGTGGAGCTTTTTTGTGTGAAGATTACATCAGAAAAAGGTGACAGGGGCTGTTATGCTAATATACTGTAAACTACTGTATAGTGGGGTTCTGTATACTGTGTGGGGGCCTGTATACTGTGGGGGCTGTATACTGTGGGGGGACTGTATACTGTGTGGGACTGTATACTGTGTGGGACTGTATACTTGGGGGGGCTGTATACTGTGGGGGGCCTGTATAGTGTGGGGGGCCTGTATAGTGTGGGTGGCTGTATACTGTGTGAGGGTCTGTATACTGTGTGGGGACCTGTATACTGTGGGGGGGACTGTATACTGTGTGGGACTGTATACTGTGGGGGGCCTGTATACTGTGGGGGGCCTGTATACTGTGTGGGACTGTATACTGTGTAGGACTGTATACTGTGTGGGGCCTGTATACTGTGGGAGGGCTGTATACTGTGTGGGAGGGCTGTATACTGTGTGGGGCCTGTATACTGTGGGGGGCCTGTATACTGTATACTGTGGGTGGTGTATAGTGTGGAGTGCTATACTGCTGTACTGTATAGTGTGGGGGGCTGTATCATGTATAGTTTGGGGTGCTGTATACGGTGAGGTGCTATACTGCTCTACTGTATACTGTGAGGTGTTGTATACCGTGGGGTGCTGTATACTGTGGGCTGCTATACTGCATACTGTGGGGTGCTGGGGTGCACTGTAACACTAGGGTGAGCCGAGCCCTGGTCTCCTTCCTGCAGAGCAGTGCCCACTTCCAGCCTGAGCCCAGAGCACTGATCCTGAGCCGATGGAGTCTTCAGAACTGGAAGTATTTATATCTCTGTACTCTACCAGATGTGTGTGATTTTTTTGTGTGTGTGTTGTGGTGGAAGGAGTGATTGCCTGCTAAGGTGTGGGAAGGCGGGATCCAGGGGGCCCAAGCAAATTTTTAATCCAATCAATATTAAAGATGGCCCTGAGCAACTGGACGCTAATAAGCAGCAGCAGGGGACTAACCAGTTGCTTCTACAACACGTGATGGCTTTTGCAGACAGCAGGAGCAACCCTGAACGTCCACGATGCCCGGAAAGCGTTGCTGGCCATCAGGGAAAAGCTACCCCGTGACCAATGGGCTTAGGTCGTCGTTCCATTCCTGGCATCCGATTCCTAGTGGGTATATTTAGACTTACCGGACAATCAAGCAGCCAACGACCAAAAAGTAAAGGGTGAGATTTTGGCAAGACTGGGAGTGAATGTGTTGGTCCAGGCCCAGCAGGTACGTCAGTGGGGGTTCAAGCCGGCTGTGCCTGTGAGGACCCAGTATTATGACTTACTCCACCTTTTGCAAAAGTGGCTACAGCCTGATGTGCTGAGTCCCCCGGCTATGCTGGATAGACTATTAGATGATATGTTTTGGAGGGCTTTTCCATACCCTCTCCAGCCCTGGATCAGTCAAGTGTCTCCTGGCAGTGCCCTTGAGATGGTGGACCTGGTGGAACGCTATGAAGCTACCAGGAATTTAAAGGAGGGTTCTCTCGGGAGGGGGGTCGGCAAACCCCAGAAATCTCCACCCCAGGGCTGGAGATTTTAGCCGATAAAACCTGCCCGGGATGTACAAACGGTGGACCCGGCTCTGATAGTCTGCTGTCAAGAGCCTGGCCATGCAAGGGCTGACTGTCCCCATCAAGTTGAGACATTAATTATGACTACCGTCAGTCGCTACAGTGGGATGCGAAAGTTTGGGCAACCTTGTTAATCGTCATGATTTTCCTGTATAAATCGTTGGTTGTTACGATAAAAAATGTCAGTTAAATATATCATATAGGAGACACACACAGTGATATTTGAGAAGTGAAATGAACTTTATTGGATTTACAGAACGTGTGCTATATTTGTTTAAACAAAATTAGGCAGGTGCATAAATTTGGGCACTGTTGTCATTTTATTGATTCCAAAACTTTTAGAGCTGATTATTGGCTTGGTAAGCTCAGTGATCCCTGACCTACATACACAGGTGAATCCAATTATGAGAAAGAGTATTTAAGGGGGTCAATTGTAAGTTTCCCTCCTCTTTTCATTTTCTCTGAAGAATAGCAAAATGGAGTCTCAAAACAAAGTCTCAAGACAAAGATTGTTCACTATCATGGTTTAAGGGAAGGATACAGAAGGCTGTCTCAGAGATTTCAGCTGTCTGTTTCCACAGTTAGGAACATATTGAGGAAATAGAAGACCACAGGCTCAGTTAAGTTAAGGCTGGAAGTGGCAGACCAAGAAAAATCTCGGATAGACAGAAGTGACGAATGGTGAGAACAGTCAGAGTCAACCCACAGACCAGCACCAAAGACCTACAACATCATCTTGCTGCAGATGGAGTCACTGTGCATCGTTCAACCATTCGGCGCACTTTACACAAGGAGATGCTGTATGCGAGAGTGATGCAGAGGAAGCCTTTCCTCCGCCCACAGCACAAAAAGTGCCGCTTGAGGTTGGCTAAAGCACATTTGGACAAGCCAGCTTCATTTTGGAATAAGGTGCTGTGGGCTGATGAAACGAAAATTGAGTTATTTGGCCATAACATGGGGCGTTATGCATGGAGGAAAAAGAACACAGCATTCCAAGAAAAACACCTGCTACCTACAGTAAAATATGGTGGTGGTTCCATCATGCTGTGGGGCTGTGTGGCCAGTGCAGGTTCTGTTACACACAGATTGGGTCAGAGTGGTATGACCTGAAGACAAGCGTCAGATCATGCAATGCTGTGCTTGTACACTGCAAATGGCCGCCGATGACCACTCAAAAAAGTGTCTGAAAAAACACTCAGGGCAGGCACAAAACCTGTGTGCTCTGCCCCCACAAAAGATCAATGATTCTCAGCTGTAGATGTGCAGAATTTCGGGACTTCGTTGTATTTCTCCCTGCCTAATCTGTCCCTCACAGCAGCAGCAACCTATCCCAACACTAGTGAAGAGCAGAGTGAAGTGCAGCGCTACGTGACTCCAGCTTTTAAGGAGGCTGGGTCACATGGTGCACTTGGCCATTCACAGCCATGCCAATAGTAGGCATGGCTGTGATGGCCTCTTGGGGCAAGTAGTATGAAGCTTGTTGATTGGCTGCTTTGCAGCCTTTCAAAAAGCGCCATAGAAATCACCGAACTCACAGGAACCCACAGAATATGGACACTATATTAGGCCCAGATTATTGGAATTTACGCTAAAGAAACAGTTTTCAGATGGAGTACTGTATATGTCATGGATGTGTATTACACGCACACACTACAGAGACAGTAGATGAGGACTGGCCCCTGATTATTTAAATTTACGCTAAAGAAACAGTTTTCAGATTGCGTACTGTATACGTCACAGAAAACAACACACTATGGACACTAGATTAGGCCCAGATTATTGGAATTTGCCCAAAGAAACAGTTTTCGGATGGCGCACTGTATATTTCACAGAAAACAAACAATACACTGTGGACACTATATTAGGTCCAGATTATTGGAATTTGCAATAAAAACTCCGTTTTCGGATGCAGGACAGTATATTAGACCCAGATTAGTTAAATTTGCCCTAAAGAAACAGTTTTCGGATGGGGTACTGTATATATGTCACAGATGTGTATTACACTCACACACTACAGAGACAGTAGATGAGGACTGGCCACATATTATTTAAATTTACACTCAAGAAACAGTTTTCGGATGGTGTACTGTATAGGTCACAGAAAGGCACACACTATGGACACTAGATTATGCCCAGATTAGTTAAATTTGCCCTAAAGAAACATTTTTCGGATGGCGTACTGTATATGTCACAGAATACAACACACTATGGACACTAGATTAGGCCCAGATTATTTAAATTTATGCTAAAGAAACAGTTTTCGGATGGAGTACTGTATATGTCACGGATGTGTATTAAACACACACTATAGACAATAAATGTGACGCTGATTATTTGAATTTACGCAAAAAGACACAGTCTGTGGATGATGTACATAATATGTCATTAATAGGTATTAAAGAAAAATATCTTGCTGCTGTCAAACACACACACAGTAGTCCTTAAAAGGACTTTAGGGTCTTTGAAAAGCTTTTGGTAGTAAAAACTGAAAATTTCTCTCCCTGCACTATCTGTCCCTTCTTCAGCACAGATGTCCCTGAAACTAAATTTAACGCATGTAAAAATATATTGCTGCTCTAACACACACACACACACACACAGTAGTCCTTAAAAGGACTTTTGGGTCTTTGAAAAGCTTTCTTCGAATAATAACTGAGAATTTGGCTACCTACACCGCCTTTGCCGTGTCATCGGGTGCTATATAGCATCCGATTACATGTTTTCCGTCCAGCCAATGACTGTAATGCCAGCAGCCAACATGGCTACTGGCATTACAGTGATGGCAGTACTTACTTGCACGTTTATTGGCTGCTTAGCAGCCGCAAAATGTGTGGGTAGGAGACTCGAGCATGGCGGCTCATCACTAATCATAAGTTTTTTTAAAAACTGCAGAACCCCTTTAATCTTGATAGTAGAGTTTTTAATTATGCAACATACGGCAATATTCATGCGTGATGTTTCGAATCGCAGGCCTTCCTCAGACACTGCCCATATACAAGAAAATACCATTTACCATATGATGTACTGTATAAATCAGCGGATTACATAGTATAGGATTCTGGGCGCGATTTACAAGAACGATTCCTTTGGTGATAAGTTGTCAATTTGAAACTTGCACAGAATCTGAAGCACATAACTGATGGACCATAGTAATTGTATCAAAAGTCTACACATATTCGATATTCACACTCTTTCTTCATAATTCCTAAGTAATGTACTGTGTAGGGTATTTAGGAAAACGCCAAACTTTGAGAAATCAAGTACATGTGAAAAGAAGATGGAGAAGGAAAAGTAAGCAGGCAGATGCAGTATTAAGCAGGTCACGTATAATACATGTATGTAGGAAGAGCCTCTGTAGATAGCGGGACGAAGGTAGCTTTATATACAGGAGAAAGAGGAAGTATATAATGTTTGTTATAGTAAGGTTGCAATGTACTGATCACAGGAGACGGACCTGGTCACATAAATTTCATCACTCAATGCAGTACTTCAAATAAACACATCCAGGCAGCACTCAAGAAACACTGGCACATATTGCAACAGGACCCACATCTAGCAAAGCACCTACCAAAAACACCCAGGATTGCCTAAAGGCGGGCACCAACTATTAAGAGCATTCTGGCCCCCAGCAAACTGAAACAGCACAAAAAAAGACAAGATACGGGAAAGATATTAACATGCAAATCCCTAAGACAAGGAACTTTCAGATGTGGAGCAAACAGGTGCCTGTGCTGTAAGGTAATTACACACAACCAAACAACCTTCACATCTAAACATAATGGTACAACATTCCCCATTAAACAACGCATGACATGCCAAGCAAATTATGTCATTTACCTCATGGAATGTGTCTGTGGTCGTACCACACTGCCCTTACATTCCCGCATAAACCAGCATCGGTATAACATCCAAAGACATTTTACCAAACATAGTTTGTCCAGACACTGTACAGTTACCCTGGAAATGAAAAACATCCATTCAAAGTAACACCCATTAAACAGATAATGGAAAATCCCTTTAATAGATTTGATAATCTCCAGAAAAGAGAGGTATTTTGGTGGCCACCCGACGGCTTAGGGAGGGTGGGCAGGGACTGGTGGGCCCCCCTCCCCCCTGTTCCCCCCCCTTTAGAACGTTCTTCCTCTTATGCCTGGGCATGCAGGGGTTAATGTAGGGTTCCGGTTAGGAGAGTGGGCGGTCAGCCGGGAGGGCATATATGCCACTGTCCCGCCTTCCCTCTTCCTCTTTGAGCGGAAGCGCTTTGTGGTGTAGGTGCTGCGCTCTGTCCGCATGAAGATGGCCGCCTCAGATGCCCCTCTGCGGGATGCTTTGAGGGCGAGATTAGCGGAGGGAGGTGAGGGATGGCTGCGCTCATTTTTGAGCAGCCTCGGCCCCCCTCTATCTTCCTCCTCCCCTGGCTTGGCGTGTCCCCCTGCGGTGGTGGTACCCGGCGATCCCGATACTGCGGTGGGGGGCCGGCGGTCTGCTCGGCACATCCGCCCCCCCGCTAGGTTCGGGTACAGTCCCCCCCCTTCAATTCCACTTACCCTGACTGCCCCGGCCAGCGCTGCTGTCTCTCATGCTGGCCGGCAGGTCCCCTGTGCTGCCGAGTCGGCGGTAGCTCCGCCCCTTCCGGTTTCCTCTCTTCACATGTCCCGTCCGGCTGCCGCTCGTGTAACTGCAGCTTGGAGCAGTGGAATAGTCATGGGGGGTCAGGCCAGCAGCTCCTCCTCTCAGAGTCTCCCTCTCACCCCTCCAGCTTCCCAGTCCTTGCCCCCCCATTTTCCCCAAGGGCAGCAGCAGTTAGATGGGGCTCTGCCACCAGCTGCAGTTGTGGAGGCGGCTGCCCCTCTGTCTAATAGTGGCAATGGGGTGCGGGGGGACCCCCTTTCTGCCCCTGCGGTTCCTGCCTACCCGCTGCCGCCTCCCCTTTCCCTTCCCCGGGGGTCACGCCAGCGCAGGGTGCGATCCAGCTCGTCGTCCTCCTCCCCGGAGAGCAGACGACGCGTCCAACGAGGTTCCCGCAGGCGTCACTCCCGCCGCAGGTCTGACGGCTCGGCGCGGAGTAGGCGCTCCAGATCCTCCAGATGGCGTTCGCCGTCCTCCTCTGATGGGTCGATGGCTGCGTCGGGGGAGTCTGGTCGAGTGAGTCGTTCGCGTCGCGCTGGGCGGTCGCGTCCTCGGTCATCCAGGGTCCGTGGCCTGGCTTCTACGGCGTCTGTGCAGCCTGAGGTTCCGATGCCTGCTGCTCCGGTGGTTCCTGTCTCTTCTTCCGGTGAGTACCATTCTGTGGGTGAGTTGGGGGCGGGTGCGGGGGAAACGGGCACGGCTGAGCTATTGAAGTTGTTGTTAGATCGGTTGCAGCCGCCTGCCCAGGTTCAGGGAACCCCTCCTCCTAGCGTTAGACAGGCGCCCGTGCTGGCGGGAGTTCACAAGGATTCATGTTATTGCGGGGTTAGCCTCCTTGGTTCCCACCTGGAGGAAGCGGTTAGGGAAAAGGTGTGGGCTAACCAGTATGTGGATGTTTGGTCCCTCATATCGGTTGACCAACACACAGTGGATAAGGAAAGGCGTTTTTCGGATAGGCCTTCTGAGCGTAGACCCCGGGTGGCCAAGACCATGAACAATTGGTTGCAGGCTTTTTCCGTTTTGGGTTGTGTTATGGGGCAACGCCATCCTGAGAGATGTTCCGAGATGTTCGTTTATCAGGATATTATTTATAGTGCTTATAAATCGCACGGGGGCAGCGCCTGGTGGCGGTATGATGAGGAGTTTCGGCGGCGGTTGGCGTTACACCCGGAGATGGGGTGGGGGGTTAAGGCGACGGATGTGTGGTTGAGGTTAATGGTTGCGCAGAGGCCCCCCCCCTTTCCAGCGGCGGCCGCTGGTTCAGGGGGATCACCTTCCCATGGATCGGTGGCCGTCCGCCGCCCCGGGTCCTGCTGGCTATTTAACGAAGGAAGCTGTAGGTTCGCCGGGCTATGTAGATTCAAGCATGAGTGCTCCGCCTGCGGAGGCCCTCATCCCGCTAATAAATGTACCCGCCCCGCAGTCAGGTCAGCTAAGCAGTGTGAGCAAGGGGGTTTTAAGGACCCCGGTGAGCGTGGCAGAGATGGGCCCCTGGTTAGACAGGTACCCCAATAAACAGGCTTCGGCGCAACTCCGTTTTGGTTTTTCCTTCGGGTTTTTTATCCCTTTTGTTCTTAATCGTTCTCCGGTTTTTTCGGATAACTTGAAGTCGGCTCGGGAGCTGCCGGATGTTCTTAGGGACAAGGTCCTTAAGGAGGTTTCATTGGGTAGGATTAAGGGTCCTTTTGATGTGTTGCCATTCCCTAATTTGCGGGTCTCTCCTCTGGGCGTTGTCCCTAAGAAGGAACCGGGTAAGTTCAGGTTGATTCATCATCTTTCTCACCCGAAGGGTTCGTCAGTTAATGATGCCATTAGTCCGGAGGACGCCTCGGTGTCTTATGTCTCTTTTGACCGTGCGGTTGCGTTGGTCAGGGAGGCGGGACCTGGGGCCCTCCTGGCTAAGTCGGATATTGAATCAGCTTTCCGTCTGCTTCCGGTTCACCCTGATTGTTTTCATTTACTTGGTTGCTGTGTAGACGGTAAGTTTTACTATGACACCTGTCTCCCTATGGGTTGTTCCATTTCGTGTCATTATTTCGAGTTGTTTGGTTCCTTTCTGGAATGGGTCATCCGTTATGAGTCGGGCTCTACGTCTGTTTTGCACTATTTGGATGACTTTCTTTTTGTTTCTCCAGGGTCTGGTGATGGTTGCTTGTTATTGCTGAATCTGTTTTTGGAGAGGATGGCGCAGTTTGGGGTTCCGATTTCCGTGGAGAAAACAGAAGGCCCGGTCACGTGTTTATCGTTTCTGGGTATTGAGATTGACACGGTTGATATGGTTTTTCGATTACCGGGTGATAAGCTTCAGAAGCTTTTGGATTTAATTGATGGGTTTTTGGCAGTTAAGAAGGTTACACTCCTGCAGATGCAGTCTCTTTTGGGTCTCTTGTGCTTTGCTTGTAGGGTGATGCCCATGGGCCGTGTTTTTGCCCGCCGTTTATCTTTAGCCACTAGGGGTGTCCAGTCCCCCCGTCATCGCATCCGGATCACTGCGTCACTGAAGGAGGACTTGAGGGTCTGGAAGGCTTTTCTACGTTCTTTCAATGGTCATACCTGTTACATGTCTGTGGTTACCCCTAACTCTGAACTGTCCCTGTTTTCGGATGCTTCCGGGTCCTGCGGCTTTGGTACGATTTTGGGGGTGGAATGGTGTGCCGGTGAGTGGCCTGACGCATGGCGAGTGAATGGTTTGTGCAAGAACCTTACGTTATTGGAGTTGTTCCCGATTGTGGTGGCAGTGGAGTTGTGGAGGGACCGGTTGTCCAATACGCACGTTTCTTTTTGGACGGACAATTTGAGTGTGGTTTATGCTGTCAATACTTTGTCTTCCTCTTCCCTCCCGGTTCTGGCGTTGCTCCGGCATCTCGTACTTCGGTGCCTTGAGTGTAATATCTATTTTAGGGCTCGTCATGTTCCTGGTGTTGACAATAAAATTGCTGATGCTCTTTCCCGTTTTCGTTGGCAGGATTTCAGGTCTTTTCTTCCGGGAGCGGATTTGGAGGGCAGGGAATGCCCGTCGTACCTGTGGGACCTGGTGGACAGGAGCTGATGTCGCTGGTTCGATCGTCTGTTTCCCCGGCTACTTGGCAGGCGCATGGTAAGGCGTGGGCTGAGTGGTGGGGGATGGTGAATGACAGGGACGTGGTCTCCCGGGATGACCTGCGGTTGGAGGTCACAATTGATTGGTTATTGCGCTTGCGGGCTACGCGAGTTTCGGCAGCGGTGGCGCAGCGGCGACTGGCGGGTGTCGCCTTTCATTTCAAGTTGCGCGGGTGGGTAGATGTCACTAAGCAGTTCGTCATCCGTCAGGCCATGAGGGGCTGGAGAAAGGAGTTCGTCTCTCGGGAAAGCCGGAGACCGATCTCTTTTAACTTGCTGGGTAGGCTACTGTCTGGGCTCCCCGAAGTTTGCACGTCGCCTTTTGAGGTGGCATTGTTTTCTTGTAGTTTTAGCATAGCCTTCTTTGCGGCCCTGAGGTTGGGTGAATTAGTAGCCCCATCGGGTGGAAGGCCAGGTGGTCTTTCTTATCAGGACGTAGTGTTAGGTGGTGATTCTGTGAGGATTCGGGTCCGGCGGTCTAAGACGGACCAGTTTGGCAGGGGTGCCTGGATTCCGCTATATCCGGTGTCTGGGATTTCTTGCCCTGTTGGGTTGGTGGGCAGCTATAGTTCAGTTCGCCCGGAGTGCTGTAATTTCTTTGCGCATGCGGACGGTTCTCCCTTGACCAAATTCCAGTTTACCCGAGTTTTGAGGTCTTGTTTGGAGTTGGTTGGGGTGAATCCCAGGGAGTTCGGTACTCATTCATTCCGTATTGGGGCGGCTACGGAAGCCGCTAGGGCTGGTCTACCTGAATCGGAGGTTATGAGAATTGGCAGGTGGAAGTCTGCCTGTTTTGCTAGGTATATTAGACCGGACCTGCTGATATAAAAAAAAAAAAAAAAAAGTGACATGATAGGGGGGAGTGTTATATTTTGTTTCTGTGCATTTTACTTGTCTGTGTTGGTTCATTTTATGGTTATTACAGGTCTTGTGGTTTTTGTGTGGTGTTTGCTTGGTGCTAACTCTTTTTCTTGCAGGTCCTGGGCGTCCGGCCGTTTGGATCGTGGGCCATTCATATGTTTTCTGGGCGGCGCAGAGAGCTGATTGCCGACCTGGGGGGAGGTCCCTCGGCTTCCGGGAGGTGGATGTGGCCTGGAGAGGAATCCGGGGTTTGCGATGGGCTCAGCTCCTGTCTCAAGTGGTCGAGATCGGTTCGCAGGCCAGTGGCCCGGTTGTTTTAGTTCTACATGCTGGGGGGAACGATATGGGTTCTGTTCCCCTGGTGGAATTGTTGGCCCTCATCAGGTCCGATTTGGAGCGTTTTCCATCGTTTTTTCGTGAGGTGGTCCTGGTCTGGTCTGAGGTTGTTCCTCGGGTGGTATGGCAGGGTGGGGAGGCAGTCGAGAGGTGTAGAAGGACGATTAATGCCCGTATTTCCCGCTTCGTCAGGTCCCGGGGTGGTGTGGTTGTCAGACACAGACAGCTCGAGGGCGATAACCGCTCATTAATGAGGCCCGATGGGGTTCACCTGAATGAGATAGGTTTGGATATCTTCCTTTCCGGTATCCAAGATGGGGTGGAGCAGGCCATGTTTTTGTTGGGTGGTGGTCGGAGCCCCGTTTGAGGGCGGTGCTCCTCCTTGGCGGCTAGTTATTGCAGCATAAAGGTGTTGGAGGAGAAATGGGCGAATCCGCCCGCTGGGAGACCAGCGGCTGGCGGAGAGCACGGTTCAAGGTTATAGTTGCCGTTTGAATAAAGCTGTGGCCGATTACCACCCAACAAAATAAAAGGTTAAAAGTTGAACGGTGTCAGTGTCGTTATTGAAGGGGTTAGTTGGGGTGGTATGCGGGGCTAGAGGAAGGTTTGGAGTTCCCCTTCCCATTCCTTATGGTGCCAACAGTCTGGATTTATCAACTGGTTACATTAGCCCCCTATGGGCTAAACGAGAGGAATGAAACCATACTATTAAACCACTTGTAATAATAAAACTGGGGCCATCTATACAGAGTAACAATCGATATATAAGTATTAGCTCGCACCTAAGATATACAGTTCCCTGCCTTATCTGTGCCTGATAACTCAGATAACCCCCCTCCTCTTCCATACCCTTCACCCCATGTCATATTTGAGTTCATTATTCCCCAATTTCGCTTACGTGTCTTTTTATTTATTTTTCGTATTTTAATTATATTTGCTCTTTTAACACGTCATAATTAAAGCGAACCTTTCACCTCATTTTCACTATATAAACTAGCAACAGTACCTTATAGATTATCTTCAGTGTGTTCTTCTACATGTTAGAGCCGCTTTCCTGCGCTGTTTATTCTTGTAAAAATCGACTTATAAAGTTCTCATTTCCTGCTCCTGAAGTCACGGGGGTAGCCCTTCCCTCACCTCTGGCCGTACCTCCCCTGCCCTAACTCCGCCTCTATGCGCTGTAATTGACAGCCGGCACAGTCGCCGGGACCGCGCTTGTGAAGCCTGCGCATGCACCGTCCTCCTCCTTCGCCGCGTGATCCGGTCTTTCTTTCGGACACAAGCGCGATCCTGTAACAGAATCGCGCATGCGCCGTCCGCGATCCCTGCCTGTCTGCTCTCCTGTCTGCTCTCCCTCTCGTGCGCGCGCTCCCCTATCTTCAGGCTCCAAGTACCCCACGTGATCACTGTAGACTTGCCGCAGATTGCAAGCCAGTGATCATCGGGAGCGGAGCATTGTTCTAATAATCAGAAGGTATTTTATGTCTGAACACTCGGCTTATTACATGGGCCTCTCTATGTCCACATATATATATATATATATATATATATATATACACATCTGACAAACACAGAATTAATAAGGTTGGCAACTGTAATTCACAGTATACATTTATAAAAATATAATGGTTTGTGATAAAGCTCCTCCAACACTATCTGACTTTCTATGGCCACAATATGAATATATTAACCCCTTAGTCCCCATATTGTACTTACAGCCTGTGTTATGCACCAATCAGAATTTTTATTGGTTCCGTGCTAAAAATTTTCATTTCCATGAACCCAACATTATTAGTCATTGCCCCCAAAGTCAATATCTTGCTAATAAGGTATAATAAGCCTCCCTTTCAAGCCCCCTATGTATTGTTATTACTGCTTCTAAGCCACATTTTCCTGCCCACCTCATTACTGTCATTGACGCCACATGGAAACGGCGCTTATTAGCCACATTTACCTGCACATCTCATTACTGTCATTGACGCCACCGTGAAATGGCGCTTATTAGCCACATTTACCTGCCCATCTCATTACTGTCATTGACGCCACATGGAAATGGCGCTTATTAGCCACATTTACCTGCCCACATCATTACTGTGATTGACGCCAGCGTGAAATGGCGCTTATTAGCCACATTTACCTGCCCACATCATTACTGTCATTGACGCCACATGGAAATGGCGCTTATTAGCCACATTTACCTGCCCATCTCATTACTGTGATTGACGCCAGCGTGAAATGGCGCTTATTAGCCACATTTACCTGCCCATCTCATTACTGTCATTGACGCCACCGTGAAATGGCGCTTATTAGCCACATTTACCTGCCAACCTCATCACTGTCATTGACGCCACCGTGAAATGGCGCTTATTAGCCACATTTACCTGCCCATCTCATTACTGTCATTGACGCCACAGGGAAATGGCGCTTATTAGCCACATTTACCTGCCCATCCCATTACTGTCATTGACGCCACAGGGAAATGGTGCTTATTAGCCACATTTACCTGCCCATCTCATTACTGTCATTGACGCCACATGGAAATGGCGCTTATTAGCCACATTTACCTGCACATCTCATTACTGTCATTGACGCCACCGTGAAATGGCGCTTATTAGCCACATTTACCTGCCCACCTCATTACTGTCATTGACGCCACCGTGAAATGGCGCTTATTAGCCACATTTACCTGCCCACCTCATTACTGTCATTGACGCCACAGGGAAATGGCGCTTATTAACCACATTTACCTGCCCATCTCATTACTGTCATTGACGCCACAGGGAAATGGAGCTTATTAGCCACATTTACCTGCCCACCTCATTACTGTCATTGACGCCACAGGAAATGGCGCTTATTAGCCACATTTACCTGCCCACCTCATTACTGTCATTGAAGCCACAGGGAAATGGCGCTTATTAGCCACATCTACGGGCCCACCTCATTACAGTGTACACATACACCAATGTTAAAACGCCCATTATCTATGTTTTTTTTTTTTATTATTTGTTTTATTTTGTGATTAATGTAAATTTCTAAAAGATTATTTTTCAGGTTTATTAATATAAAAAAATGCCAAGTTGCATTATTCAGCAATGCAGTAACAGAACAGTTAAAAAAAAAATGGTGATGAAGTAATACTTCATTGTTTTCCAAAGAATGTAGAAGGTATAAAAATCATTTCCTGATATTGATCATTTGGCACAAATAATTCTCGAAGAAAACAAAAACAACAAATTTCGCCTTTGTTCGATACATTTTAGCCCGGATTGTTATATTATTTCACAACATAGCCGTGTACTCCGTCCAAATGCTGTCCCGACTATATTTAGATGTAATGAAGGTGAAATATTAATATCGGACAATCTTCAAAAGAAACGGCCTCAAAAAAGGAAACGTGGTTTACAATCTTCAGCAACTGTAGTGGATGAAGAACTAAGTGGTGAACTCAATAGTGATCCATCCTTCAAAACTTCATCTTTAGGATCGGTTGATGTCAGTACTCAAACAGAATTCAATCTGGAAAATTGCATCATAATTTTGAAGACGGTCTTTGAAAATAAAAATGTAGAAAAGAATATTCACTTTGCAGGTGATCAAATAAGACCTTCAACATCAACTCCGCAACCAGTGAGGCAGAGGGACGATTCTGATTCACCACTAAAGAAGCGGATAAATAAAATTTCTTTTGGACCTGATTTATTCGAAGAAACTTAGGAGGATTTCACCAAATTCTTTACACCACTTTCTCCACTAACTGAAGATTATTTAGATACTGAAACAGTGGCTAATGAGGATGTGATAGATCAAGACAAAGATAGTGACTATGTCCCCAACATCTCAAGTTTCTTTGAATCTGAACCGGATGAACTTGCACCAATAATATATTGCGACAAATTGCCTGAAGTTCCACAATTAACTGTACTGAATGAGAAAGATCAAGTTAATGAGCGAAAATTAATTGTATTTGAATCACACCTGGACAATTTACTCTATAAAGTCAAATGCCAAGGTAGACCAGAGTGTAATTGCCTTGTGAAAATTTTTTGAAAGACTTTTGACGGCTCATACTGTAAAATCACCGGTAAATGCTATGCTGGACATCATTTTGAAATTATGCAAACACAGCCTAGAATGGGACATTATGCATCGGGTAATCTTCAGCTGGCTGCTTCACTGTTACTTAGTGGTGGAAATTTTCATAAAATAAAAGAATTCATGGATATCTTCGGTCTGGTGAGTATATCAGAAATAACCTACTACCGTTATCAATCCAAATTTCTATTCCCATCTATTGACCTTGCATGGAGAAGTAACCAGCAGTCGAATTTGGAAGTGCGTAAAAATAAAAAAAATAGCATTTCGGGAGACGGGCAATGTGACAGTCCTGGACACAGTGCCAAGTACTGTGTTTACACAATAATGGACTGTGTCACGGATACGATTATTGACTTTGTAGTTGTTCAACGGAGCCAGTGTTCCTCTTCAGTTGCAATGGAGAAACATGGTTTTGGAATAGTCATGGATAGACTAATAAACAAAGGGCTTCAGATAAAGATTTTTGCCTCTGATCGACACGTAGGCATTCGGAAGATGATGCAAAAAGTTACCAAAACATTGACCATCAATTTGATATATGGCAATATTGTAAATCCTTGAAGAAAAAAAATTACCAAAGTTTCCAAAATGAAACTTTGCAAACAAATCAGTCCATGGGTGGACAAGATTGGCCTTCACTTCTGGTGGTGCGTGAAAACATGTCACAGTAATGTAGAGTTATTCCAGGAAAAGTGGTTTTCCCTACTGTGTCACATTTGCAACAAGCATGAATGGGATGGAAACCTTTACAGAAAATGTGCTAATCAAGGATACACCACCCTTTACTAATATTGAGAAGATTGTCAAAAGCAAACAGCTGACAAAGGACATACCACATCTCATCCATGGATGTCACACTGGTGCACTGGAGACTTTCCATAGCTTAGCACTAAAGTACCGGACCAAACGTATACATTTCGGGATGGACAGTATGGAGGCAAGAACTAAATTAGCCGTTTTAACCAACAATAATAACAGTGAAAGATTACAAGCAAGAGTTACTGTTTCTCGCTCAAACACTGAGGAGATCGAAACTAGAAGAACCAAGCTTTATGTACCAAAAGGACGTAAGCGTTGGATAGTGCGTAATGTGTATGAAAAATATTCTGTGGACTTCATGTCCGAAATTATGGAAGATGTACTAAAAATGGCAGGGGGTAAACTGACTCATGACTGGCAAAGTCGTACCCCTTTGCTACCACCAAATATTGCAAATTTGGAACGTCCAAATAAAGAAGAAATAAAACAAATGAAAATAAACCGCTTCCGTAACACCGCAAAATCGAAATTATTTGAAATTATTTTTATTTCTTTTGTTACATTGAAACATGTGTAAAAATTTTATTTTTTGAGAGATACGAACCTAATATTCTAAGTAAAAATTTTGAAGGACCAATTTAAAATTATTATAACAGTTTGTTAAAAGAAAAGAGTTGATTTGTTCAAAAGAAAATTAATTTTCAGCAAATGTTTTTATTTGCAATCAACCACCGTGCTAATGCCGTAGATGTTGATATATCTCTAAAGTGAGTATGATTACATATACATTTGATTGCATTATAAAATTGCAAATGGAACCTGTGGCCTCACAAAGACATTCAAAGCTGTCAGCAGTACCTGAGAGAAGGCAGCAGTGTGTGTCTGACGTTCATTTCTTCCATAAGCCAGATGAAGGTAAACTTGTAAAAACCAGGTATAATCCCCGGCTGGCAAGCTTCCAAAGTCAGGCTTGAAGTAAAGGGGGCAATGTCCTCCTTGCTTCAAGCTGCATTAACCTTGCCATTTCCCCAAGCCTTTTCTTTGATTGACAGATCTTATGCTAGACTGTTCAGCTGACTTTGCTGAACAGCCGGCTGTCATTCACAGAAAATAGGTGTAGAAGGGGCCGTGTTTATCATGGCCTAAAGCAAGGAGGCCACTGTCCCCTTGACTTCAAGCCTGACTTGAGAGGCTTGCCAGCCGGAGATTATACCTGGTTTTTACAAGTTTACATTCATCTGGCTTATGGAAGAAGATGAACGTCAGACACACACTGCTGCCTTCTCTCAGGTACTGCTGACAGCTTTGAATGTCTTTGTGAGGCCACAGGTTCCTCTACAATAATAACTACTATTATAATTATTTTTTTTGTTTCTTCCTTAGTCTGTCAAAAAAGTAATTAAAAAAAGAATCCACCTACAGAATATGCCAAGATCGGTTCAATATTGTTGGTGAGTGATTATCGCAATACTGATAAAAATTCTTAATTGTTTGTTTTAGAATTTATTAAATTAATTAAATGCTTTTTGTTTTCATTTTCAGATGACGTTATTGTTGAAAAAGAATCCACAATTGTTAACGATGCAACAAAACATTTATTTATAATACATAAATAATATAGCACATTGATGTTTACCTTGTTATTTTTATAATAAACTTTTTTTTCTAATTGTGGTTTGTCTAAAGTAATTTATTAACAATTGAACATAAATTTTAACCATTTAAATATACCGAATAAAACAAAATTTTTATCAATTCTATAATTTTTTTTTTCATTTATTATAATAAGTCAATTATTCTAGTGCCATAAATTCTGCTGGCTGATCATTGCATTCCTTAAAACCCGTGTATTGGTTTTCAGGATCTGGGAAACAATTACAAACATTATTTACAACACAAGAAGGTACAGGTCGACGATTTCCAATTCCTAGGTATCCATGCAACCACGCTGTAAATGATCTATATGCAATTTTACGATGGTGTCTGAAAATTAAAAACAAAAATAGAAAAAAAATTACCCAAAATATAGACATTCACCTCATGAATCCATTTGAATTTATAAATTTTAAATTTTAATTTTTGAACAAATAACATTACATATCGAGTGTTAGACGTTCCGTCAATAGTGTGTACCCGTAACACATCTTGTTAATTGAGTTTTTATTAAATGGAAACAAATTTACAATAATTTTGTAAGGCATTAACAATAAATGTAGAAAAAAAATTTATAACAGGTTTCCACTGTAGAAGAACCATTTAACACTGTTTACGGAATTTAGTAGAAAAAAGGATAGGTACTAATGTAATTACAATCAATTTTTCAAATTTGGGGATTTACCCTATGTAGTAGAATTTCAATACTGCCTGTAACTCCTGTGTGACCCCTTGTCGAATCTGCATACTGTAGAAGGTATTACATCACTATTCCCTTCATTTCAATATCTTCCCCATTCTATTCCTGGATTGTTAGTCAATGTTCACCGCCTTGTCCTTACTGCTTCTCACCTTACATCCTCTTCTGTTTGATGTGGGCTTGAATTTCCAGTGAAACTTTCTGGGCCACATTGAAAGTCAATTGGGGAGGGATCCGCTTGCAAACGGATCCGACCCCATTGACTTACATGGGGGGGGTCTGGGCGAATCCGTATGTCTCCGCCTTGCCAGACGTAAAACAAAACCCTGCAAGCAGGGTTCTGGTCTCCGTCCCCCAAACGGATCAGAGGCGATGCCGAGGCCATTCCGGTGAAACTCGGAATGGATCCGCATCCATTCCGAATGCATCGAGTCCAAACGGTTACGTTTGGCCAGAGATAGTGAGATCTGTCTGAACGGATCTCACTAGCGCTATTGTGAAAGTAGGCTTTTTTTTATGTGCACGCTGGTACTACCGGCAAACATCTTAGGCCTCTTTCACATATGCTTTTTTGATTTTCATCATATAATTCAGTCCCCGTGGCAATAGAACAGAAAAATAATGTCCAAGATTCTTATAATCCATTTTAAATGGATTGAAATCTGTTCAGTATTTTATGTTTTATTAACTTCAAAAGATTTTTTGAAGTTAACCGTACCATAATCTGCTGCCTGATGCTGATTTCCATCAGGACAATAATCTAGAAGAAATGATGCAGGAAACGCTCAGGAATAAATGCCCAATGATAAACAGCAATTATAATTGGATGATTTATGATTGGTAACCATGGTAGCCTGAACACTACTACATGGTGGTGAAGTTAATTATGGTCCGTGCGGCAGCCGTGGTGCACCACATGTGTTCGATCCGCACAACTCAAGTGTGAACGAGGACACATAGATATAGTGACAATAAATGTTACAATAGGACTAAATTTTGGACATATTTGAAAACCGGGATTAATCCTATTAATTGTGTAATAGGTTGGACAATCAAGCTTGCGCGAATGGATACATTTTTTAAAGTATACTGTACCTATTTTCTTGCTTCTTTGAAGGTGGACTAGGTATTTGACCAACAATACGTACTACAACATTTACAGTGTCTTCTCTTTGACAAAATATAGTAAAAAATTAATGTTGGGTTATGCAGTCGAAATCTGACATGTATTGAGCTGCATTATCCACCTCTTTGCAGCATATGGATTCAATCTCGGTGGTCATCTCAACGCAATGACTACATTCGCACCAGTCTACTCTTCCAATCCTTGTCTCGTTAAAAAAAGGCAAAAAATCTTCATATCCGGTATTCTCCATTCTTAACAGATTGGTTTGAAAGCATTCCTCTTCTTCCGAATCATATCCAAATTTTGAACGCAGTTCTTGTATTTACTCAGACATCTATTTTTACAGAATATAATAAAATTTTAGAGTACATTTGATGTATGTTTGTAATTAAAATGGTCTATGAAGGTATAAGCTTTCCATAGCCGGCTATACTATAATGTAATTTTATTAAATTTTAAGACTAGTTATGCTGAACATGACCCCAAAGAGAATTCTGACTAACCCCCGGCCTTAAACGTAGTTTAACTTCGTAATATGTATTAAATTAAAAATTTCCTTCCGATATAGTCTGGAAGGTTATTAGCAGTCGGTTGAGAGGTCAATAAAGATTTTATAAATCTTTTTTTTTTACCTCGCTAGGATTGCTTTCAGGATTCACCGGTAAATTAGAATTTCTTCCCTTGTATCAACAGATAGATCATTATTGTCGCTTATTGCAATGTCAAAATTTTCCTCAAAAAGAAACTGAAAACTAAAAATTATTTTAGGTAGGTCCAATTTTTCCATCTGATTTTTTTGCAAAAATAAAAATTGTGTTTGAAATAAATAAAGTTTATTTTTACCTGGAGATTCACTATATCACCGTCGACATAGTCTTCTTCTATACAGTCAACAATGTCATAATTGGACTGAATCAAGACGAAGGTTAGAGAAATAGTTTCTTCTTTGAAACATTGCTCATTGTTCTAAAAAATAAACATAATTAGTCACAATTTTTTTTTTTAAATTATATTCAAATATTATTATTACTAAATAATACGTACCTGTTCCATACTTCATATATTTTTTTTGAAGTTATGCGATCTATGATAAAAAAAATTAAAGCCAATACATTTAAGAATTTTTTATATTCTAGTAAAAAAAAAATTGATAAAATGGGCTAATGATTATTATATATAAGTTATGTTAATTAATCCATTTAATGAAACAAATCGCCTTCAAATGTGCCCAATAAGCGCCATTTCCCTGTGGCGTCAATGACAGTAATGAGATGGGCAGGTAAATGTGGCTAATAAGCGCCATTTCCCTGTGGCGTCAATGACAGTAATGAGATGGGCAGGTAAATGTGGCCAATAAGCGCCATTTCCCTGTGGCGTCAATGACAGTAATGAGGTGGGAAGGTAAATATGGCTAATAAGCGCCATTTCACGGTGGCGTCAATGACAGTAATGAGATGGGCAGGTAAATGTGGCTAATAAGCGCTATTTCACGCTGGCATCAATTACAGTAATGAGGTGGGCAGGTAAATGTGGCTAATAAGCGCCATTTCCATGTGGCATCAATGACAGTAATGAGATGGGCAGGTAAATGTGGCTAATAAGCGCCATTTCCATGTGGCATCAATGACAGTAATGAGATGGGCAGGTAAATGTGGCTAATAAGAGCCATTTCCCTGTGGCGTCAATGACAGTAATGAGATGGGCAGATAAATGTGGCTAATAAGCGCCATTTCACGGTGGCGTCGATGACAGTAATGAGGTGGGCAGGTAAATGTGGCTAATAAGTGCCGTTTCACGGTGGCGTCAATGACAGTAATGAGATGGGCAGGTAAATGTGGCTAATAAGCGCCATTTCACGCTGGCGTCAATCACAGTAATGAGGTGGGCAGGTAAATGTGGCTAATAAGCGCCATATCCCTGTGGCGTCAATGACAGTAATGAGATGGGCAGGTAAATATGGCTAATAAGCGCCATTTCACGGTGGCGTCAATGACAGTAATGAGGTGGGCAGGTAAATGTGGCTAATAAGCGCCATTTCACGGTGGCGTCAATGACAGTAATGAGGTGGACAGGTAAATGTGGCTAATAAGCGCCATTTCACGGTGGCGTCAATGACAGTAATGAGGTGGCCAGGTAAATGTGGCTAATAAGCGCCGTTTCACAGTGGCGTCAATGACAGTAATGAGGTGGGCAGGTAAATGTGGCTAATAAGCGCCGTTTCCATGTGGCGTCAATGACAGTAATGAGGTGGCCAGGAAAATGTGGCTAATAAGCGCCATTTCACGGTGGCGTCAATGACAGTAATGAGGTGGGCAGGTAAATGTGGCTAATAAGTGCCATTTCCATGTGGCGTCAATGACAGTAATGAGGTGGCCAGGAAAATGTGGCTTAGAAGCAGTAATAACAATACATAGGGGGTTTGAAAGGGAGGCCTATTATACCTTATTAGCAAGATGTTGACTTTGGGGGCAATGACTAATAATGTTGGGTTCATGGAAATAAAAATTTTCAGCACGGAACCAATAAAAATTCTGATAGGTGCATAACACGGGCTGTAAGTACAATATGGGGACTAAGGGGTTAATATATTCATATTGTGGCCATAGAAAGTCAGATAGTGTTGGAGGAGCTTTATCACAAACCATTATATTTTTATAAATGTATACTGTGAATTACAGCTGCCAACCTTATTAATTCTGTGTTTGTCTTTAATTCTGTGTTTGTCAGATGTGTGTGTATATATATATATATATATATATATATATATATATATGTGGACATAGAGAGGCCCATGTAATAAGCCGAGTGTTCAGACATAAAATACCTTCTGATTATTAGAACAATGCTCCGCTCCCGATGATCACTGGCTTGCAATCTGCGGCAAGTCTACAGTGATCACGTGGGGCACTTGGAGCCTGGATATAGGGGAGCGCGAGCACGAGAGGGAGAGCAGACAGGAGAGCAGACAGGCAGGGATCGCGGACGGCGCATGCGCGATTCTGTTACATGATCGCGCTTGTGTCCGAAAGAAAGACTGGATCGCGCAGCGAAGGAGGAGGACGGCGCATGCGCAGGATTCACAAGCGCAGTCCCGGCGACTGTGCCGGCTGTCAATTACAGCGCATAGAGGCGGAGTTAGGGCAGGGGAGGTACGGCCAGAGGTGAGGGAAGGGCTGCCCCCTTGACTTGTAGCGTGACTTCAGGAGCAGGAAATGAGAACTTTATAAGTCGATTTTTACAAGAATAAACAGCGCAGGAAAGCGGCTCTAACATGTAGAAGAACACCCTGAAGATAATCTATAAGGTACTGTTGCTAGTTTATATAGTGAAAATGAGGTGAAAGGTTCGCTTTAAGGTGTTTTTTTGCTTTTAGCCTTAGACTTCTGGCTTAAGTCATATTGTATATGTAAATGACAATACCAATCACTGTATATGCCCATGTATGCCTGTATATATGTTATAAATGAAGTGTTTTAAACTTTGTCCTTAGCCCCAGACTTTTTACTTAGAGTATATTGTATATATGAGCAACTATATTAGCCACTTTAGACGCCACAGTAGAACTTAAGGTACCAATTCTCACATTCCCATATATATGCTGGTATATATACGTCATAATGTTCATAATGAGGTGTTTTCAGGAGCGGTTGGATCGCGCAGGCAGTAGTCGGTACTGCACCTGCGCAAGATTTCAGACGGACGAACTGAAGATTCCAGGTAACATAGTAACATAGTAACATAGTACATAAGGCCGAAAAAAGACATTTGTCCATCCAGTTCGGCCTGTTATCCCGCAAGTTGATCCAGAGGAAGACCCCTCTCTAGTAGCTATAGCCTGTAATATTATTAAGCTCCAGAAATACGTCCATGGCCCTCTTGAATTCCTTTATTGTACTCACCATCACCACCTCCTCAGGCAGAGAGTTCCATATTCTCACTGCTCTTACCGTAAAGAATCCTTTTCTATGTTTGTGTACAAACCTTCTTTCCTCCAGGCGCAGAGGATGTCCCCTCGTCACAGTCACAGTCCTGGGGATAAATAGCTGATGGGATAGATCTCTGTACTGACCCTTGATATATTTATACATATTAATTAGATCTCCCCTCAGTCGTCTTTTTTCTAAAGTGAATAACTCTAATTTTGATAATCTTTCAGGGTACTGTAGTTGCCCCATTCCAGTTATTACTTTAGTTGCCCTCCTCTGGACCTTCTCCAGCTCTGCTATGTCTGCCTTGTTTACAGGAGCCCAGAACTGTACACAGTACTCCATGTGTGGTCTGACTAGCGATTTGTAAAGTGGTAGGACTATGTTCTTATCACGGGAATCTATGCCCCTTCTGATGCAACCCATTATCTTGTTGGCCTTGGCAGCAGCTGCCTGACACTGGTTTTTGCAGCTTAGTTTGCTGTTTATTAAAATTCCTAGATCCTTTTCCATGTCAGTGTTACCGAGTGTTTTACCATTTAGTATGTACGGTTGACTTGCATTTTTCCTTCCCATGTGCATAACTTTACATTTATCAGTGTTAAACCCCATCTGCCACTTATCTGCCCAAGCCTCCAATCTATCCAGATCCCTCTGTAGTAGTATACTGTCCTCATCAGTGTAAATTACTTTACACAGTTTAGTGTCATCTGCGAAAATTGATACTTTACTATGCAAGCCTTCTACAAGATCATTAATAAATATATTGAAGAGAATAGGGCCCAATACTGACCCCTGAGGTACCCCACTAGTGACAGTGACCCAATCTGAGTGTGTACCGTTAATAACCACCCTCTGTTTTCTATCACTGAGCCAGTTACTTACCCACATACAGATGTTTTCTCCCAGTCCTGAGCATTCTCATTTTATATACTAACCTTTTATGTGGTACAGTGTCAAATGCTTTGGAGAAGTCCAGATATACGACATCCATTGATTCGCCGCTGTCAAGTCTAGAACTTACCTCCTCATAGAAACTGATTAAATTAGTCTGACATGACCGATCCCTCACGAAGCCATGCTGATATGGCATTATTTGCTTATTTCTGTTGAGATGCTCTAATATAGCATCTCTCAGAAAACCTTCAAACAGTTTACCCACAACAGATGTTAAACTTACCGGCCTATAGTTTCCAGGGTCTGTTTTTGGCCCCTTTTTGAATATTGGCACCACATATGCCATGCGCCAATCCTGTGGGACATTCCCTGTCAGTATAGAGTCTGCAAATATCAGAAATAAGGGTCTGGCTATGACATTACTTAATTCCTTTAGGATACGGGGGTGTATGTCATCCGGTCCTGGCGATTTGTCTATTTTAATCTTTTTAAGTCGCTGATGTACTTCTTCCTGGGTCAGACAGGACACTTTTAATGGGGAATTTATTTTTGCATTCTGCATGTCATCTGACAATTTATTTTCCTCAGTGAATACATTGGAGAAAAAAATATTTAACAGCTTTGCTTTCTCCTCATCGCTCTCTGCGACTTCCCCCTCATTACTCTTTAAAGGGCCGACACCTTCAGATTTATACTTTTTAACATTTATATAATTGAAGAACATTTTAGGGTTAGTTTTACTCTCTTTGGCGATTAATCTCTCGGTCTCTAGTTTGGCCGCTTTTATTTGTTTTTTACATGTTCTATTTTTTTCCTTATAGTTTTTCAGTGCTTCCGTGCTACCCTCCTGTTTCAGTGAATGATATGCTTTCTTTTTGTCATTTATTGCTTTCGTTACAGTTCTATTTATCCACATTGGTTTCTTTTTATTCCTTAACCTTTTATTCCCATACGGTATGTACCTCTCACAATGAGATTTTAGGATGCTTTTAAAGATATCCCATTTTGTGGCTGTATTTTTATTTTTGAGGACTTTGTCCCAGTTAGTTTGGCCTATGGCCTCTCTTAGTTGGCTAAATTTAGCTTTTTTGAAGTTTGGTATTTTTGTTCCTCCCTGTAGAAACGCTCTTTTGAATGATAATTGGAAGGTTATTACTTTGTGGTCACTATTTCCCAGGTGTCCCCCAACCTGCACGTCTGTTGTTCTGTCCGGCCTATTGGTTAATACTAAGTCCAGTATGGCCGTCCCTCTAGTCGGGTCCTGAACCAGTTGGGAGAGGTAATTGTCTTTGGTTATTGCCAAGAACCTGTTTCCTTTATGAGATATACAAGTTTCAGTTTCCCAGTCTATATCTGGGTAGTTGAAGTCCCCCATAATAACCACCTCATTATGATTTGCCGCCTCGTCTATCTCGTTTAGTAATAGATTTTCTGTGGACTCTGGTATATTAGGTGGTTTATAGTAAACTCCTATTAGTAATTTATTGTTGTTTTTAGCTCCATGTATCTCTACCCACAGTGACTCCACATGTTCATGTCCCTCATTTATATCTTCGCGGAGTGTGGGCTTTAGACCGGACTTTACATAGAGGCAGACCCCTCCTCCTAAGGTGCGTGGCTTGAATGAATTAGTTGACGTTAAGCTAGGCTGTTGGACGATACTGCATAACGAGGAGGCGGTCTACGCAATGCAGTGGGGCGTTACTGGGCTAAGAGGGTCATGAATAACGCCCCTCTGGGCACCTTCAGGGTTCAGTTGCATAATACAAAAATAGTTTTTTTTTAGCAAAATGAAAGCATGAATATAAGAAAGAAAACCACTGCAGGAAATAAGGTATTTTATTAAACATGGCAATGGTGACAGCTTAATATGGTCAAACCAGGTGACAGATTCCCTTTAAGATACACTGCATATATAAATTCCCATATATAGCCACCCTAGATGCTCCAGTGTAATTTGAGTTATCTACTACGCCCCTCTAATATATACAGTGCCTTGCAAAAGTATCCACCCACCCACTGGAGGAAATAAAGTTGCAAGAAAAAGTATGTGAACCCTTCGGAATGCAATGGATTTCTGCACAAATTGGTCATAAAATGTGATCTGATCTTCATCTAAGTCACAACAATAGACAATCACAGTCTAATTAAACTAATAACACACAAAGAATTAAATGTTACTATGTGTTTATTGAACACACCATGAAAACATTCACAGTGCAGGTGGAAAAAGTATGTGACCCCCTAGACTAATGACATCTCCAAGAACTAATTGGAGTGAGGTGTCAGCCAACTGGAGTCCAATAAATGAGATGAGATTGGAGGTGTTGGTTACAGCTGCCCTGCCCTATAAAAAATACACACCAGTTCTCGGTTTGTTATTCACAAGAAGCATTGTCTGATGTGAATGATGCCTCATACAAAGAGCTCTCAGAAGACCTACGATTAAGAATTGTTGACTTGCATAAAGGTGGAAAGGGTTATAAAAGTATCTCCAAAAGCCTTGCTGTTCATCAGTCCACGGTAAGACAAATTGTCTATAAATGGAGAAAGTTCAGCACTGCTGCTACTCTTCCTAGGAGTGGCCACCCTGTAAAGATGACTGCAAGAGCACAGCGCAGACTGCTCAATGAGGTGAAGAAGAATCCTAGAGTGTCAGCTAAAGACTTACAAAAGTCTCTGGCATATGTTAACATCCCTGTTAGCGAATCTACGATACGTAAAACACTAAACAAGAATGGATTTCATGGGAGGATACCACAGAGGAAGCCACTGCTGTCCAAAAAAAAACATTTACAGTTGCTGCACCTGGAGGTTCCACAGCAGTACTGGCAAAATATTCTGTGGACAGATGAAACCAAAGTTGAGTTGTTTGGAAGAAACACACAACACTATGTGTGGAGAAAAAGAGGCACATCACATCAACATCAAAACCTCTTCCCAACTGTGAAGTATGGTGGTGGGGACATCATGGTTTGGGGCTGCTTTGCTGCGTCAGGGCCTGGACGGATTGCTATCATCGAAGGAAAAATGAATTCCCAAGTTTAGCAAGACATTTTGCAGGAGAACTTAAGGCCATCTGTCCACCAGCTGAAGCTCAACAGAAGATGGGTGTTGCGACAGGACAACGACCCAAAGCATGTAAGTAAATCAACAACAGAATGGCTTCTGGAGTGGCCCAGTCAGAGTCCTGACCTCAACCCGATTGAGATGCTGTGGCATGACCTCAAGAAAGCGATTCACACCAGACATTCCAAAAATATTGCTGAACTGAAACAGTTCTGTAAAGAGGAATGGTCAAGAATTACTCCTGATCGTTGTGCACGTCTGATCTGCAACTACAGGAAACGTTTGGTTGAAGTTATTGCTGCCAAAGGAGGTTCAACCAGTTATTAAATCCAAGGGTTCACATACTTTTTCCACCTGCCCTGTGAATGTTTACATGGTGTGTTCAATAAAAACATGGTAACATGTAATTCTTTGTGTGTTATTAGTTTAAGCAGACTGTGATTGTCTATTGTTGTGACTTAGATGAAGATCAGATCACATTTTATGACCAATTTGTGCAGAAATCCATATCATTCCAAAGGGTTCACATACTTTTTCTTGCAACTGTACATGTGAGGCAACCTTTAATGTAAAAATTTATGTAATAATAAAGTAAAAATGATTCTGAGTATATTGGACCTTGGTAATTTTTTTCGGAAATGACTAATATGAATGGTTTCTATAGGTGTGACTATGAATGGTTTCTATAGGTGTGGGAAGTGCTTGGGATGTAAAAGCTCGTCATTTCCGAAAAAATCTACTCAGAATCATTTTACTTTAGAAATTAAAGGTTGCCTCACATGTAATTCCTCCAGTGTTGTCTACCTTATCCAGTGCCCTTGCCAGAGGCAATATATTGGCAGAACCAAGAGACCCCTGAAAGTTAGTGATGAGCGGCAGGGGCAATATTCTAATTTGCGATATTTCGCGAATATTTGGGCGAATATTCGCCATATATTCGGAAATTTGCGAATTTGTGATCTCCAGGCATTATTCTCTTGATTCCAAAAATCTGCATAAAAATTTGCATGAACTGGTATTTTAAAAAAAATATATTTTGCGATATTCTAAATATTCGCAAATTCTCGAAATGCCGATATTCGCGATTAAAATTCGCAATTCAAATATTCGTGATCAACACTACTGAAAGTAAGAATAACGGAACACTTGAACAACATTAAAAAAGGTTTTTAAAACCACTCTTTATCAAAACATTTCAAGGTTTCACACAATAGTGATTTCAGGGGTATCTCTTTTGTGGCCCTGCAGAAGGTGGACACACACTGGAGAGGAGGCAACCATATCATGAGAATGTCCCAGGCTGAGTCTAAAAGAATTTACGACTTTGGTAGTCTTCTCCCAGCATGTCTGAATTCAGTCTTAGGCCTCGTTCACACTTCAGTGTTTAGTCAGTGATTTCCATCAGTGATTTGTGAGCCAAAACCAGGTGCAGCTCTAAACATAGAACAGGAGCAGATCTTTCCCGTCTACCTCATGTCTGTGGAGGCTCCACTTCTGGTTTTGGCTCACAAATCACTGATGGAAATCACTGACCAAACACTGAAGTGTGAACTAGGCCTTAGAGATGTTTGGCTTTAATTGAACCATTGGCCTTAATGAAACCTCGATTGTGTATACTTTACAGACACAAAGCCTCTTCGTCATACAAATATTGACAACATGTCCATGCACTTTACTTTATATGCAATCACTTTATATACAATGCCTTTATTTAATCTATACTAGAATATCCCACAATTTTGTTGAATATCAGGATAATATAAAGGGGACTATCTGAGACAATATCTATCAAATTTTATAGGGAGATTACAGACACAAACCCGAAAAAACATATGTAAAATGTATCTATGAAAATCCACCGATGCGATATAATATTCAATGAACAGCTGACAGATGAGAAATTATCTATAATCATTTAGAAGAAATGTGTATTCATCATATAGGACTCCACAAAAGAAATTAAATCTATGATGTCATTGGAAATTCTTTGGAATTTATGAACAACTATAAGTTTGAAAGAAATCCTCTATATTGAAGGTAAATAGGATCATTCTACATACATTTTGCAGAAAAACCAGCTGTAAAGGAAAAACGCACGAAAAACGCACTTAGGAAAACCCATTGACACTACAAGGGAATCAATTAATAGATGTTAGGATAGGAATAATTTATACTTCTCAAGAAGGTTTCCCCAAAATTTTGAAAATAATTTAAATATCTATACTATGAGGGAATTATAAATATTAGAATGATCACGTATCTACCTAGAAGATTACATAATAATGTGATATTAAAGGAATATGAGTATAAGAAACTCAGGAAGGATATGATCAAAAAATAACGCATGGAAAGACTAATATATAGCCTGCAAGTTTTCAGTATTGCAACACAATTCCCAATGTCTGTCAATCTAATGATATCAATTAACCACTAATGAGGGGAACATAAAAATCAAGACGATTCAGACCACAGGTTACCCACTGAGGAAGAGATAAGTCATCTCTAAACGCATCTGGGCGGAATACCTGTGTGTTAACCAGTCTTGAATATACATGGCCATGTACTAAAGTATACTGTTAAAGAAGTACAGCATCTCTCTACTCACGAAAGTAAGATACAAACGAACTCTCACGAGAACTGGGAATCTCCACACAATGATTAAGGTGGACCAGTGAGGTATACCGTGAGTACAGAGTAAACATAATCTGAAACAATACATGCTCCACATACGAGCAGACTAAATTGGGACTACATAGAGAGTGTGTCTCCGATATAAAAGAACAAAAGCTCTACACATGTGGGCTGATTACACCGACTATACTATTGGAATCACATGTATGGTGTGTCTCCATTTTTAAGAGAGTTGAAACAGGAATATTGACATTGTTTAAAGTGGAATTATACTCACACACAGTGACTCATTACTTGATTCTTTTGTTTCTTTTTTTTATTGTGAAGCAAACAACAAATCGGAAAAAAAAAAAAGAAAACGTCAATGTGCATAATGATTCACCCCCCTAAAGTCAATACTTTGTAGAGCTACCTTTTGCAGCAATCACACCTCCAAGTCTCTATGAGCTTGCCACATAGTACCACTGGGATTTTTGCCCATTCCTCCTTGCAAAACTGCTCCAGCTCCTTCAAGTTGGATGGTTTGTGCTTGTGAATAGCAATCTTTAAGTCTGACTACAGATTTTCTATTGGATTGATATCTGGGTTTTGACTAGGCCATTCCAATACATTTACATGTTTCCCCTTAAACCACTCAAGTGTATGCTTTAGCAGTGTGTTTGGGGTCATTGTCCTGATGGAAGGTGAACCTCCGTCCTAGAATCAAATCACGCACAGTGGTATAGGTTTTGCTTAAGAATATCCCTGTATTTAGCACCATCCATCTTTCCCTCAACTCTGACCAGTTTCCCTATCCCAGCTGCTGAAAAACACCTCGACAGCATGATGCTGCCAGTACCTTGTTTCACTGTGGGGATGGTGTTCTTTGGGTGGTGTGGTGTGTTGGGTTTGCACCAGACATAGCATTTTCTTTAAAGGCCAAAAAGTTCAATGTTTGTCTCATCAAACCAGAGCCCCTTCCTCCATACATGTTGGGTGTCTCCCACATGCCTTTTCACAAACTCACAATGTGCCTTTTTGTTTTTAGCTGAAAGTAATGTTTTTTTTCTGGCCACTCCACTGCCATAAAGCCCAACTCTATGGAGCGTATGGCTTATTGTCGTCCTATCTATAGATTCTCCAGTCTCTGCTGTGGAACTCTGCAGCTTCTCCAGGGATACCTTAGGTCTCTGTGCTGCCTCTCGGATTAATGCCCTCCTTGCCCGGTCTGTGAGTTTTGGTGGACGGCCGTCTCTTGGCAGGTTTGCTGTTGTGCCATGTTCTTTCCATTTGGTTATGATAGATTTGATGGTGCTCCTGGGGATCATCAAAGATATGTATATTTTTTTTATAACCTAACCCTGACTTGTACTTCTCAACAACATTGTCCCTTACTTATTTGGATAGCTCCTTGGTCTTCGTGGCAGTGTTTGGTTAGAGATGCCTCTTGCTTAGGTGTTGCAGCCTCTGGGGCCTTTCAAAAAGGTGTGTATATGTAATGACAGATCATGTGACACTTAGATTGCACACAGGTGAACATCATTTTACTAATATGACTTCTGAAGGTAATTGGTTGCACCAGACTTTGAAGAACCTAGAATATGACATATTTTCTGTTGTTTCACACTTTTTTGTTATGTATATAATTCCACATGTGTTAATTCATAGTTTTGCCTTCAGTGTGAATCTACAAATTTCATAGTCATGAAAATAAAGAAAACTCTTTGAATGAGAAGGTGTGTCCAAACTTTTGGTCTGTACTGTATATATATATATACAGTGGAGGAAATAATTATTTGACCCCTCACTGATTTTGTAAGTTTGTCCAATGACAAAGAAATGAAAAGTCTCAGAACAGTATCATTTCAATGGTAGGTTTATTGTAACAGTGGCAGATAGCACATCAAAAGGAAAATCAAAAAAATAACTTTAAATAAAAGATAGCAACTGATTTGCATTTCATTGAGTGAAATAAGTATTTGAACCCTCTAACAAAAAAAGACTTAATACTTGGTGGAAAAACCCTTGTTTGCAAGCACAGAGGTCAAACGTTTCTTGTAATTGATGACCAAGTTTGCGCACATTTTAGGAGGAATGTTGGTCCACTCCTCTTTGCAGATCATCTCTAAATCCCTAAGGTTTCGAGGCTGTCTCTGTGCAACTCTGAGCTTGAGCTCCCTCCATAGGTTTTCGATTGGATTAAGGTCCGGAGACTGACTAGGCCACTCCATGACCTTAATGTGCTTCTTCTTGAGCCACTCCTTTGTTGCCTTTGCTGTATGTTTTGGGTCATTGTCGTGCTGGAACACCTATCCACGACCCATTTTCAGTTTCCTGGCAGAGGGAAGGAGGTTGTCGCTCAGGATTTCACGATACATGGCTCCGTCCATTTTCCCGTTTATGCGAATAAGTTGTCCTGTGCCCTTAGCAGAAAAACACCCCCAAAGCAAAATGTTTCCACCCCCATGCTTGACGGTGGGGACGGTGTTTTGGGGGTCATAGGCAGCATTTTTCTTCCTCCAAACACAGCGAGTTGAGTTAATGCCAAAGAGCTCTATTTTGGTCTCATCAGACCACAGCACCTTCTCCCAGTCACTCTCTGAATCATTCAGGTGTTCATTGGCAAACTTCAGACGGGCCTGCACATGTGCCTTCCTGAGCAGGGGGACCTTGCGAGCCCTGCAGGATTTTAATCCATTGCGGTGTAATGTGTTTCCAATGGTTTTCTTGGTGACTGTGGTCCCTGCTAATTTGAGGTCATTAACTAACTCCTCCCGTGTAGTTCTAGGATGCTTTTTCACCTTTCTCAGAACCATTGACACCCCACGAGGTGAGATCTTGCGTGGAGCCCCAGAGCGAGGTCGATTGATGGTCATTTTGTGCTCCTTCCATTTTCGAACAATCGCACCAACAGTTGTCACCTTCTCTCCCAGCTTCTTGCTAATGGTTTTGTAGCCCATTCCAACCTTGTGCAGGTCTACAATTTTGTCTCTGACATCCTTGGACAGCTCTTTGGTCTTTCCCATGTTGGAGAGTTTGGAGTCTGCTTGATTGATTGATTCTGTGGACAGGTGTCTTTTATACAGGTGACTAGTTAAGACAGGTGTCCTTAATGAGGGTGACTAATTGAGTAGAAGTGTCTAACCACTCTGTGGGAGCCAGAACTCTTAATGGTTGGTAGGGGTTCAAATACTTATTTCACTCAATGAAATGCAAATCAGTTGCTATCTTTTATTTAAAGTTATTTTTTCGATTTTCCTTTTGATGTGCTATCTGCCACTGTTACAATAAACCTACCATTGAAATGATACTGTTCTGAGACTTTTCATTTCTTTGTCATTGGACAAACTTACAAAATCAGTGAGGGGTCAAATAATTATTTCCTCCACTGTATATATATATATATATATATATGTTGTCTATTACACATGTATCACTGTCCTGATAAGGGGGTATTCACCCCTGAAATGCATAGGCAATAAAGTTATTGGAATTATACACTCAACTTTGATGGTATCCTTGGCAGCGCCCACAGAAGAGGTTCATCTGGTTTCTTTCAACCCACATCCAACTTCAGCTCCAGCACCCTTATTTTTGGGCGCAGGCAGGAACCCAGGCTGCAGCCAAGTCTCCATGTGCTGGTCGTGATATACACCAGCAGGAGCCTGTATAGCTGTTGTGACTACTTCACAACAGTCTCTGGTAAGCAAACTATATACGTATATACAATAATATTTTCAGCAACACCACACATGAAGCGCTGTCCTCTCTCTCTCTTTTTGCAATAGCTTAACATACAGCTGACAATCTACTGTAATGGCCAACATCAGTGCTAGAACTGATATCGATAGAGAATAACAAATTTTCGCCGGTTCGCCTAATTTTTTGCAAAAGATTCGGTTTGAACCGAATATATATTTACCGCAAATTTTATTAAAAACTGGCTATTTCCTGGCTGCAGGTGTTCCTGTTCCTTGCAGTAACACGCATAGGGAGTCTGCTTTGGCAGTGAATTAATACTGTGAGTACCGTATGACATGCAGATGACAGGCGTTGCATACTTCAATTGTTTGGGAAGTCATGGGCCAAAATTGACCAAATAACTAAAGTATGAACTCAGCCTTACAGGTCGATGTTAGCGCCAAGAAGAAGCATACTAATTTTTTACACCGTCATCAGCTAATTCCACATAGATGTCTACAGAACCTGTTCTATTAAACACTTATACAAGTAAAGCCCCCCCCCCCCCGGACAGAGTAGAGAGGGTGTCAACAGTAAGTTTGTGTTGACGTCACTGATTATTTTGCCCTTCCTCTGATCTGTCAGAAAAATAGCCCCCAAAAACAGATTCTGTCTGTTGAGCATCAGCCTTCACTTGGTCAGCATTTGGGCAGTAATCCATAAGTATTGCTAATGCATAAAAAAAACAGGAGTGGATCCAAAACAGAGATGACACGTGAATGGAATATTTGCATGTCTTCTATGTTTTGTACCCAATCCTGCTTTTGGCTACCAAATCACAAGCCAAATTTTATTTTATTTTTTGAACGTAGGAGAAAAAAAAACTTTATTTCAAACAGGACATTAACACACATAAAATACAACATAGAAGGAGCAAAACCACAAGATTTAAAAGACAAACTGGAAAAAAAAGTGCTTCATCAATAAAAATGGATTGACGACCAGTGTCGAGGTGACCACGATGGTAATGCATATTGATCATGAAATGTATGGGGTTATGGCTGATAACTAGAGGACAGTCCAGCAAATAAGCTGACTCCAGCTCATTCCTACTGTTGGGGCTACACAATCACAGTTGGAAGGTAACTGGTCGGTACAGGCAGCACCCGAAAATCTTCATAAATAAGCCTTAGTATGTGCAGGTCTCACAGCTGCTGTAACAGAATGGTAAGAAGTGGTAAAACATGTAGTAAGCACTGCAGGGATCATGTCTAAGACATGTAAGACATCCGGGAGGTCCCGAACATTGTGGACAAGGTCTGAGATGAGAGTCGTCCATGTGTTCCATACTGGATGTTATTGATGGCCAGCTTCGTGATGAATCCCAGCATTCGGATTAGGTATTCCTTACTGAGGAACTTCTTCCTTCACAATGCGCTGATGCCACAGATGCTGTCACCTTGACGAGCTGGGTTGATGATAAGTGGATTCTAAACTGTCTGAACAAATGCGAGTAAAGACATTGGAATAAATTGTCCACTTCCTACGTGACTTTGTCCATTGATTTATGAATATCATTCCATAAAGTCTTGAAGTCCTCTGCATAGATGGCATAAGAAATGTCCATGCAAGGTTCGACGGGCACAGAGAAAGCAAGCTGACACCGATCCAGACACGTCATGCCCGGTCCACATCGCTGTAGCCAAGTAAGGTCCTGAGAACTGATCACCACTTCCCTATGATACCCATGAGTGCCTCAGAGCCATTATACAGGAAGAGCGGGCGGCATGTAAATGTCTTTGGTAACACCTCCAATAGATCGTCCGCTGTGAACGTTCCACAAAAACAACCTGTCCACACAATCCGGTTCTCTTTGCTTGCCTTGGTGAGTGGAGGCTTGGATGAAATCTGTATTAGCACAGCCAGTGGATCTCTGTCCTTTCCTTTGAGCATGTAAACAGGAAAATTTGTCTTTTAGGTGCAGCTCTGAGCCAACTGACTTCAATGGCAGGACCCTCCTGCTTCTTGACAGCTATGTTGGCAGTCTGGTGTATGAGAAATTATACATTGTGTGAGACAGTGACCGGTCTCACGTAGCTTAGAGGAAAGGAAGGGGTGGATAGTGCGGTCCACACCCCTATTCCACCACAGGTGAGGCAAGCTGGAGATAATAAGGGCTGGCATAAAGCACCTCCCAGGGTGTCAGCAAGGGGGAAGTGTTGTCTTGGGACAGAGACTGTGACAGAGGCCTGGAGGCTCTGTGAGTGTGGTCTCAGCCCGGCAAGGCTGAGGGGCCACGGGGCTGGGTGGTAGCCTGGAGTTGGGGGATGTAGCGACGCCTGGGAGGGTCGCACGGCCATAGTCAGGCAGACTACTGAGCCCAAATCCCCCACAAGAAACAGTTAACTGGAGTTTGTCAGGATGGCCGAGTGGTCTAAGGCGCCAGACTCAAGTGGGACATTGGCTGACAAAGCCGCATGAGTTCACAAGGTGTGAACTCTGACCTAGGTGAGTCAGGAAACTTTGTGTTTAGTTAGATCCTGGACGGGCGAGTGCTTATTATTTTGTCATTTTGTTGTTGCTGATGTTGCACAATAAATGCAATGTTTGGACATTATATACGTGTCTGGTGAAGTAACCTGTGAGAATGACCCCCGGAGAAGAGCTAAACCCCCACAATTGGTGTCGGATGCAGGCAGGTGTCCTTGCTGATAATTAAAAGTGCTGGAAGCCTGCTAGTTTGCAGGAGCAGCGGCTGCTGGAAAACTGCTGGTGTTAATCTGGACATTTTTTTTTTCTGTGAATCAAAGTTTGCAGGATTTAAAGGGCCAGAAGCCAGTGAGAGAGATTGACCTGTGGAAGTTTTTTTTTTTATGGCGACCTGGATGAAAGATGGTCCGGTGTGGCGGAAAGTTCCCATAACGGAGGTGATGTCCTCTGGGGGAAGTGGACCGGTTTGGCGGAAAACCGAGGCCACTGAGAAAGTAATGAAGCAGCTGGTGCAGGAAACAAATGCCTTGTTGAGGAAGCCAAGTGCTGCACTTGGAGAGGCTGCTCTGAACTTGCTGGAGAATGGAGTGCGGGAAAAAAATAAGTATGCCGTTGCCATGGGCAACCTACGGGAAGAAAGTGAGATGGAGAGCGGTGCGACTCTCAGGCTTTCCGGTATTCCCTGGCAGTAGGTACAGAGTCCTAAAGTGTGTGGCTGGAGTGACCGTCCGGAAGGAGACTGGAGTCAAGGTGTTTCCGATGGCAACGACTGCACTGAGGAGCCTGTGTGTGTTCAGGTGACCAGGAACTAAGGGTTGGAGGTTCCCAACATCCTGGATAAGGAAGATGACTGCTGTGGAGACGTGCGCACTGCAGTTGGGAGCGCCAAACCCGTGACTGCTGTGGGTAAGAGCGTTCCAGTTGTTTCTTATGCAGCAATTAAAGTGACAGGCAGCAGGGATCTGGAGGTTGGGCATGTTGCTGACCAATGCCCTAACACCTCAGAAGCCCTGTGCTGTGGTATGAGCTGGCAGCAGTTGCTATCTGCCAAGCCAGTGGGTGTAAAAACACCAGGACTAGAGACTGCTACACAAATGTGTGACCTTGTGGAGAAGGGCAGTCCAGTCCAGGCGTTGTTGGATGCAGAGAGCCAGGTGATCCTGGTACCTGCCAGCCTGGTGGCTGAGACCTATGTGCGGGACTTTCATGGAGTTAGCATGAACTGTCCGGTGGTTCTCCCTGAGTGTGAGACTATGGTGACAGAAGGGACTAAAGTGACACCTAGAACCAATGGTGCCAAGTTATCTGCATTGCCTAATGAAAATGTGAAGTTATGCAAATTAAGTGATAATGATAACACCCTTTTTCCCTTGCAGGCTGTGATCAGGAAAAGGGGTAACCCTGCTGGCTTAATTGTATATGTGGCAGGGATGTTGATTGAAAGTGAGGCAATGCTAGAAGGTGTTCCACATGTACTAGGTGCAGATAAGCCGTCTCCACAGTGTTCTATGGTTAGTGAGCCTGAGCAAGTGCAGGTGGTTCTCACTGAGGGGGAGTCTCCAGTAAGAACTAGGTTTTGTGGACCAGATTTGTACAACAAATATGTTCATATATGATGCGATGTTGGGCTGGGACATTGTGTCATTGTTATGGGGTAAGGTAGACACTTCTGCAGATAGTGAGGAAGCTCCTGCAGAACCTGTACCTGTCCCTTTAAGTGAGGATCTAAGAGAGCTGCACTTTGACCTGCATGGGGAAAGAATATTGACCATTGGAAACAATGGTGCTGGTCAAGTGAAAAGTGATGGTGACAAAAGTGCGGAAATGCATGTCATATGAAATATGTGGTGACAGTGATATACCTTTTCCGTTGCAGGTTGTGGTCAGGGGAGAAGCGCCCCCTGGTGGTAAAAATGTAAATGATGATGAAACTTTATTTTCTGCATCCGCTATGTTTCATGAAGCGCTATATGACTTAATCAAAAGGTTTGAAGACATGCATATAAGTAGTGTGGAGCAAAGCCCAGCTCCAGCTCAGTGTTTGAAAGTACAGGAAAATATGATGGGGTTAGAGGGTGTACCGCATGTACCAGAGGTGGAAATGCAGTCTCCACAATGTTGGTTGGTTACTAAGGAAGTGTCCCAGGTGGGGATTAGCTCATCGGTGCCCCTAGAGGTCAGAATTAATAATGACACGAGCGGTATAGGTGACGTATGTGCTGTGACCGATAGCAAGCCAGAGAGTGAAGCTACCATGTCAAGGTCCTGCGAAACAAAGGTGGTTACTAGTAGCAACCAGACAGTTATATCTGACGAGATGGGAATTAAGTCGGGTGACGTCAGCCTAGTGTCTGAGGCCCATGTCCAGGCAGTTATAGATGACCTGACACGACAGTACAGCTGCAAACAGGAGAAGTTTGACTGGCTCTTAGCTGAAGTGAAATACATCTCGGCTCGATATGGTGAAAATGTGACCAAACAGAGACTGATGCTTGGGAAAAGGAGACCAAGGCCCTCTCCTTGGCTAGAGCCCTGGAAGAAGCGCTTGATGAGCGTGCTGAATTGGAGAGGCTGAACAAGCAACTCGGAGCAGAAACGGAAAATCTCATGAGCTTAAAAGATGAGTTGGAGAAATCGAAGGGTGCTCTCGAGCAGCAGGTGGAAGGTGAGAAACCTGAAGAGGAGAGTTCTCTGCAAGACGTCATGAAGCCAGATCCTGTTAAAAATGGGACTGGAGATGGTGGCACTGTGGTGCTGGCTGTGGCAGAGAAGATGGAAGATGCTTCTGCTGAACCAGTTGATGGGGCTGATGTGGATGCCGAAGACCACAGACCCATGGTAGCGTGTAGCCCAGGCCTGGAAGACGTCCCCTCTGCCTACAAGGCCTTCCAAATAGCCAGCAGCCTGCTGGGGAAGAAGTACGAGGAGGTGAACGATCAGTTTTTGGATCCGGGCTATTACGATGAGCTGTATCTCCTGACTCCTCCCCAAAAGGAGAACAGTGTCCTGGGTGAGCCTCTGGAGAAAATGACAGAAGACGAGGAGTCTGCTGAAGACCCTGGTGCCTCCTGCCTCGGTGAGAAAGAGGGGGAGGAATTAACAGAGCAAGTGTATGGTGCCATGTCCGAGAAGGGTGAGAAGGTGGTCAAAGAGACTGGAGACTTTGAGAAGACAAAGGCTGAAAAAGTTAAGGCCGATGTGTTGGTTGACGTGAAGTCCCCAGGTGCTGCAGAGACCAAAGTTAAACCAAAGGGAGCCGCTGCCAAAGTGGAAAAAGCCACTAAAGGAGCAGAGGTCTCTGAAACTGCCATCGTCGCTGGGGTAACTACTGCTGGAAAGAAGGAAGAAGTGACCCAGATGCACTTAAAAGAAGCGAGTAGGTGCAAGCATGCTCTGCTGAAGGAGCCCTGCAAAGCAAAGGAGAAAGTGTCGGGACATGACCATGACTGGGAACAGTTCAGTCAAGAGGTGCAGCAGTCCAAGAAAAGACATGAGGCGCATGTGCGGGAGCCAGAGGATCAAAAAAGAGAGAGGGATCAAAGAGTGCATCATTATCACCCGGGAAAGAGGAAAAAAGAGTATCTGGCCATGAGATGGGCACTTGAGGCCGTTAGGCAGATTAGATTGGGCAAGAGGCTAGTTTGGGTGATAAACCAAGCTCTGCTGGCGTGGGTCTGGCAGAACAAGGGGAAGGTACGTGTCACCGAGGTTCCTGGCCTCGGTGAAATAAGAACCGGTAATTTTCTGTGTCAGCGGTAGCTAGTGCTCGCTGACACTGGGTTACTTAGTGTGGCCGTAAAGCCAATCTGGACCTCCCAGGGTGTCAGCAAGGGGGAAGTGTTGTCTTGGGACAGAGACTGTGACAGAGGCCTGGAGGCTCTGTGAGTGTGGTCTCAGCCCGGCAAGGCTGAGGGGCCACGAGGCTGGGTGGTAGCCTGGAGTTGGGGGACGTAGCGACGCCTGGGAGGGTCGCACGGCCATAGTCAGGCAGACTACTGAGTCCAAATCCCCCACAAGAAACAGTTAACTGGAGTTTGTCAGGATGGCCGAGTGGTCTAAGGCGCCAGACTCAAGTGGGACATTGGCTGACAAAGCCGCATGAGTTCACAAGGTGTAAACTCTGACCTAGGTGAGTCAGGAAACTTTGTGTTTAGTTAGAGCCTGGACGGGCGAGTGTTTATTATTATAAATAACAATTTTATTGTAAGCCAGTGCAGGCCGCAAAAATTAGGCATTCACCTGACAGAAAAGAACAAGTGATTATGTGGCTGGGGGTACATTAGCCGGTCACTGAATAACAATTTTACTGTAAGCCAGTGCAGGCCCCCAAAATTAGGCATTCACCTGACAAAAAAGGCCTTTTATGCCGCTGTATATACATAAGACAAGGACCATTCTTTGTTATGAGTATTGGCAGCTATGTGTGGGCTGATATGAGGAAATTCAATTACACATGGTCGTCACAGGTGTTTAATTCCTCCGAGATCCATGCCTCATTCATTTTTAGTGAGGTAGTCATGAGTTAGGCGAGTGCACTTATCCGTCACGATTTCCCCTGCTGCACTGAACGTCCTTTCGGACAGGACACTTGGACAGGACAAAAATTTCATGCCAAATCGTTGTATTTGGCAACAAATCGCTGTACGACTAAGTTCAGGACGTGTGCCATGCACAGCACATGCGTCATTTTGCCCTGTTTTAGCACGCTCAGCAGATTGGCACCGTTGTCGCACACCACTTTACCAACTGTCAAATTGAGCGGGGTTAGCAACTGATTGGCCTGTGACCTCAGAGCTGAAATCAGTCCAGGATCGGTGTGGCTCTTAGCTTCCAGACACAACAGCTGCAGCACAGCATGGCAACATCTCAACTGGCACGTTGAATAGGTTCTGTGGAGCTTGGGGGGTGCAGCAGAAGAGGTGGTAGTAGTGAAAAAGGAGGAGTCAGCAGAGGGGGAGACAAAGGATGGAGTAGGAGGAGGAGAACAAGAGGCAGGCCTGCATGCAATTTGTGTCGGTAACACCAAATCTACATGGGTGCCACAGGTTACATGCTTCGCGACCATCAGAAGGTTCACCCAGTGGGCAGTAAAAGTTATGTACCTTCTCTGCCCGTGTTTGCTATACCACGTGTCTGTGGTCAGATGTATCTTGTAACCGACACTATCTGCCAGAAATATATTCAATTGCCGCTGAATATGGCCATATACTGTAGCTCTGGGATGCCCTTCTGGGAGAAATATTTCCTTCTGGGGACCTTCCATTGCAGTGTACCAATGGCCATAAATTTTCTAAATGCCTCAGAGTCCACAAGTTTATATTACAGTAGTTGGCGGGCTAGCAGTTCCGACAAGCCAGTGGTCAGCCGTTGGGCAAGAGTGTTATCTGGAGTCATCAACTTTTTACGCTCGAACATTTGGGCCATGGAAGCCTGCCTTGTGCCAGATGAACGCGATGACAGTACGGTGAAGGTGGAGTGGAAGACAAATGGGAGGAGAAAGGAGAAGGAAAAGTGGCAGGACGTGGAGCATCGGGAGTGTGGCTTTGTGGGTTGTGATGGAGTTTCTCCCACTGGGCTCGGTGATGGGAGGCCAGGTGCCTTCTTAAGACAGTCGTCCCTAGGTGAGTGAGGCTTACCGCGACTTATGCATTGACAGCACAGGCTGCAGATGGTAACGCTATTGTTAAAAAAAAGCCCACACTGAGGAGCCATGTGCCAGCATCCTGGGAGCGCAAGATGTGACTGTGCATGGTGGATGGCTCGCTCCAGATAGATTTGCAGTCTGCTTTTTACTTCCTATGCTCTACCTGCTTCTTCTCCTTCTCCTCCCTATCTGCTGCTCCGTCTCTCCCTCTGAACTCCCCTCCTACTTACTTACTTTCTTGTGGGCACCCACGTGATGTCCATCAACACATCATCATCGTCACCTTCACCACCACTGTCATTAGAGATCTCGAAGTAGGCAGCAACAGCGGGAACCACCCTCCTTCTTTACCTGATCTGGGTACTGTCGTCAGACCGCTAAGTGGCGGCCGTTGCTACCTCCTCTTCCTCATCCGATGCCAAGAATGGCTGACCATCGGTAAGGTCTGGGAATGGATGGGAAAATAATTCCTCTGACTCGAGTGGAGGGGCTATGCTTGTGGTGGTGGTCGTGTCACCAGTGCAGAGTACCGCTGATCCCTGCCCACAAAGCAACCTTCACTCCAAGCCAGGGAGCAACACAGAGACCGGGAGTACCAGTTACCAACACAACCTTGGAGGACTCACTGGACAGAGACAGGCTACCAAATTCAACAGGTCCAGTATTTGATTGTGGGTGGGCTGCCAGACTAACTCAGGTACCGAATGGCGTGATGTCAGGTATCTGGTTACTCTTCCCTGGGAGGGGGAGATGTGTGGAGAAAATAACCTCACCACTGGGTTTTGGAGGGGCCTGTTTGCCAGCCTCTTGCCTCAGGATTATGGCCCATATACTAACTTTGAAGGAGAAGGTAGTCCAGCCGCTTGTATTATATTATATTATAAGTATATCACACCCCTCAGTATATCACACCTATCGATAGCACACCTATACTAGTTCTTAAAATGACTTTTGTGGCCCTATTAGCTAGCGTTTGGTGTCCCTAACAGTCTGTCCCGGCTCCACAAAGCAACCACTCCGTACACTGGCAAAACACAGAATGTAAAATGGCTTCCAGATGGGTTCTGTTATAGGGTGGGGGGGTGTCCATGTGCTGAAACGTCTCAATTGGCTGTCCTGTCCCACCTGATGGATGTGTCATGGGTCAAAGTTCAGCACAATGCAAAAGAATATGGCGCATGTGAACATCGCCATATGTTCTCATGTTCGGTGAATCGCGAACGAGCAAAGTTCGCCGCGAAACAACTGCCGAGCGAACCACAAGGCCATCTCTACATATAATCAATAAATGATCCTTGGAGAAGAGTATGCCGTCCTATTGTAAACTCCAGCCCCCAAATAAATCAGAAGGTCCCATTGGACCTATTATGTCCAGTTCCAACATATAACAAATAACCCTAAATAGGTTGCATAGGGTGGATTGGTAAAAAGGTAGATAGTTCTTAACATTACATTGGTTCTACCAGGTGTGGACGTGGCCTAGGATCAGGGTAGGTGTATTGTGAGTCCGTTCCTTAGGTGCCTCAGCCTTCTTGTTTAGCTAGTTCTACTTTTAGTCCCTCCAGTTCGTGGGATCTGGACTTGGCTCAGGAACGGGTTCTAAGTGTCGTGGCTATCTTGACATTAATTTCATCTGACGTCACATCTGGTAAGTATAGATGGAGAGACTGATACCTATGCTGATCCTAATATACCCTATCAAGACTATCACTAACCCTAATGACCTCCTAATACGGAGTCATCGTCTTTAAAAGAGCAGCCTCGTCCAGAACATTTCCCTTTCTAGAGAACCTAGTCAACCCTATTCACTATATTGTAAAAATAGTGCTCAGAAAAAAAACAGATGAAAAAAAGGGGGGGGGGGTGATAAAGCTTAAAGACTTGGCCCAAAACAACTCACAGGGGAGTTAATAGTGCTAGCTACTTTTATTTATTATATATTAAATGTTAAGTTTTATGAGTCACTACTTTTGTCTTGTAACTGTGTTAGATTGTGGGAGATATACTTAAAACCTCCCTTTATACGTGCACACTCCAAAATTGCTTAATTTGGCCTATACAGCAAAAGAAGGTGTACAATCACCCATCAATTTTCCCAAAAAAACATGTTTGAAACAAAAAAATTAATTTGGCCCATGCAGCAAACGGAGGTGTACAATAACCCATCAATTTTCCCCAAAAAAGCATGTTTCACATAAAAGATTTCCACTACGTAATTTGGTGCATGCCATAAAAAGGGCATTTTTTTTCCACTTTTACATTACACATGGCTTTGAAAGCAAACACCAATAAGTAAGCATGGCACAACTGATAACGAATACACTTTATTTAAAAAATGTAATATATAAATACATACAATGCAGCAGTAGATGAAAAACACACAGGATATATAGAAATTCACAATCTGGATAACATGATAAAATATATAATAAATAGGTCATAAAAGGTACAAAAGTCCATAAGTAACAAATACCCAAATGGGTATAGAGTGAAAGGGTCTGACCTGAGGCCCATAGGACGCTACACTAAGCCAAATACATATCTATGTATAAAGTGCAATGTACAAAATACAGAAGAATGGCAGTGTAAATAGGCAAACTAGTAAATAAATAAATACCAGAGTGATGATCAGCAGCCCCGATGCGCGTTTCACGTAAGCTTCCTTAAGGGGTGTGATAGACAAGGCTTTACAATATATAAGTGCAACTCAGAACGGCGAATATATTTTTCTTTTGCCACTAATACACGGTAGACAAGTGCAACGCTGAATATTTATCTTTTGCCTACAGAGTAATTTGTTATGGCTTTGCAGAGATAGCAAGTATCTTACGCACAATTCTGATGGAATTCCTGATCTTAAAGGGGTATTCCTATCTTGCTACTTCATCCTCACCTGCAGCCAGCTATGCTGTTCACTTCCTGGTTTCCTGCTTCTAAGGCTGGGTGGGCTTAGGCAGTTTGAATGAAGGCCTGCCACGCCTCCTTATGACATCACACTGAGAACTCAGTCCTTTCATGTGAAGAGTATGAGTCATCCGTCTGGCAGCCTGCAGTGTCTGTGAGGCCCCTGATGGGGAATCGTGCTCAGAGAGCCATGGGAAGTGAGCGAGGACAGTAACATGTGGCTGTCCTGTATTCTAATACAGTTTTACACACAAAACCCATTCTGAGCAGTAAAACAATAATTCACTACTATGCATCAACCCAAAAGCATTCTAGCTAGTAGCCAAATGATCTGTTGTTTTGCCTCCCCTAAAATATTACCATACCCCACTGACCAGCACTGATGCATATTTGTTTCCATTACAGCTCTATTACAGTTGTGTATACACCAAAGGGTACTTTCACACTAGCGTTTTTCTTTTCCAGCATAGAGTTCCGTCCTAGGGGCTCTATATCGTAAAATAACTGATCAGTTTTATCCCAATGCATTCTGAATGGAGAGCATTCCGTTCAGGATGCATCAGGATGTCTTCAGTTGAGTCTTTTTGACTGTTCAGAATGGAGATGCTACAGTTTTATCTCCGGCCAAAAAAACGTACCCATAGGAATGTATTAGTGCCAGATACGGCATTCAAAATACCGGAATGTGAAGGTGAACAAAAAAATATGCCAGATACGTTTTGCCGGATGACACCGGAAAGACGGATCCGGCATTTCAATGCATTTTTCTGACTGATCAGGATCCATCAGTTGGCATATGTTTTGCCGGCAGGCAGTTCCGGTGATGGAACTGCTTGCCGGATCACTCTGCCGCAAGTGTGAAAGTAGCCTTAGACCATATATCTGTATAGATGCATATACAGCTCTGCTACATCTATCTTTGCCAGTACCCTCTAGCACTGTGGCAGAATCGCTTCCTATACAGCTCTGCTACATCTATCGTCGCCAGTACCCTCCAGCACTGTGGCAGAACCACTTCCTATACAGCTCTGCTACATCTGTCTCCGCCAGTACCCTCCAGCATTGTGGCAGAACTGCTTCCTATCGCTACATCTGTCTTCGCCAGTACCCTCTAGCACTGTGGCAGAACCGTTTCCTTTACAGCTCTGCTAAATCTGTCTTTGCTAGGACCCTCTAGCACTGTGGCAGAACCGCTTCCTATACAGCTCTGCTACATCTGTCTCTGCCAATACCCTCCAGCACTGTGGCAGAACTGCTTCCTATACAGCTCTACTACATCTGTCTTCTCCAGTACCCTCTAGCACTGTGGCAGAACCGCTTCCTATACAGCTCTGTTACATCTGTCTTCGCCAGTACCCTCTAGCACTGTTGCAGAACAGCTTCAGATACAGCTCTGCTACATCTGTCTTCTCCTTCCCAACCAGCACTGTGGCAGAACAGCTTTAGATACAGCTCTGCTATATATATATAGATAGATAGATAGATAGATATTTCCATATACAGGCGGAAAAAATTATATAGAACAGACACGGACAAAAAATACTTTCTTGTGCATAAGTGTACTGCAGTGTATTTTGTATTACACTTAGCCTGGTCAGGCTCCTGCCTTTAGCAGGAGCCTGATCAGGCTTAGATATACCATGGCAAGCCGGATGCCTCTGAAGGCGTCTGGTTGCCATGGTAACCATCAGGGCTGACACAGCAGCGCGGCGCCTGATGGGGAAGGGAGCTCCCCCTTCCCTACAGCAGCCCCTATAGACCGCAGGATGGAAGGGGATACCGGCCGACATTAGTGCAGGCATGATGGCAAGGGGTACCGCTCGGCCATACTGAAATTGAAAGAGGGGGGTTAAAAGGGTTATACACAGAAGCGCAGCCCCGATCTCCTCACCATTTACTGAGGAGATCCGGGCAGCGCTGCTGAACGCTGAAAGCCCGGACAGCTCACCCCCTCCTCTGCTAATAAGACACCATTCTCTCCCCCTACAGCCTTCTCCGAACTGTTCGGGCGGACGCGCATACATTGATCTATATTCTTTTGTGCTGTGTTTACTATGGAGCAGTGCATGTGCAGCTCTATTTTAGATGCGACTCAAATAAATATAGAATCAGAGCATGCACGGCCGCCCGAACAGTTCAGAGAAGGCCGTAGGGGGAGAGAATGGTGTCTTATCAGGAGGGGAGGGGAGCTGTCCGAGCTTTCAGCTTTCAGCAGCACAGCCACTGGAGACGTGCGCGTTCACATTTTCTATGAGAGGCCGGCCACTGGATCGCAGGAGCTCCTCTGCGCAAGCCCGGCCCATGGAAGCGGCAGGCAAAAGGTGGCTGTATCCATGGGAAATGTGCATTAACAATGAAAAAGGAAATATCAATTTTTTATAAGAACGGTAGGAATTTTTAAATGAAAAGTATTGGGCAAAATGTATACTGGGGAAAAAATATTTAAACAAAAGATGATCCATAAGATGGGAATACCCCTTTAAGAAACTGGACTTGGACTCCAAAGCAGAGGCTCTCCTGTCATGTCTTGTGTGCTGTGGAGATCGAATGCAGATGGAGCAGATAAAAACACATGAATATTTTTAAATTCTTGAAACTGCTTGATTTAATTGTGAATAGATGGTAAAGGCAAAATCTACTGGTGTGTTGTCATCAGCATCTTCATTGTGTTTACTGCAGGACCCATGATGATGTAATTCAGTCCATACACCAAAAGGAGGTCTACAATCACCCATCAATGTTCCCGAAAAAATCCTGTTTCACATCAAAAAAATTCACCACTATGTAATTCCGTCGATACCGCAAAAAGGGCTTTACCGCATAGAACTACACCGCTGAACGGCAAATAGGCCCTTATTTTTTGCCACTTTTACACTATACAAGGCTTTTTCAACATATAAGTGCAACGCTGAACGGTGAATATATTTTTCTTTTGCCACTAATACAGGACAGATAGGGCTTTAGAAGATATAACTGCACCGCTGAATGGCAATTAGGCCTTCATTTTTTTGCCACGTTTACTCTACACAAGGCTTTACCACATATAACTGCACTGCTGAACGGTAAATAGGCCCTTATTTTTTGCCACTTTTACACTACACAAGGCTTTTTCAACATATAAGTGCAACTCAGAACATCGAATATATTTTCTTTTGCCACTAATGCATGGCAGACAGGGCTTTAAAATATATAACTGCACCGCTGAACAGCAATTAGGCCTTAATTTTTTTGCCACTTTTAGACTACACAAGGCTTTTCAACATATGAGTGCAACGCTGAACGGCGAATATATTTTTCTTTTGCCACTAATACAGGACAGACAGGGCTTTAGAAGATATAACTGCACCGCTGAAAGGCAATTAGGCCTTAATTTTTTGCCACTTTTACACTACACAAGGCTTTTCAACATACTGTATATGTGCAATGCTGAACGGCGAATATATTTTTATTTTGCCACTAATACATGGCAGACAGGACTTTAGAAGATATAGCTGCACCGTTAAACGGCAATGAGGCCCCAATTTTTTTCCACTTTTACACTACACAAGGCTTTTCAAGATATAAGTGCAACGCTGGACGGCGAATATATTTTTATTTTGCCACTAATACAGTACAGACAGGGATTTAGAATATATAACTGCACTACTGAACAGCAATTAGGCCCTAGTTTTTTCCACTTTTATGCTACACAATCTTTTCAACATAAGTGCACCGCTGAACAGCAAATATTTTTTTCTTTTTCCGCTAATACACGTCACAAAAGGCTTTGCAACAGATAACTGCACCACTGAGCGGCAAATATATATTTTTCTTTTTCCGCTAATACACACCACAAAAGGCTTTAGAACAGATAACTGCATCGCTGAGCGGCAAATATACTTTTCTTTTGACACTAATACACAACAAAAGGGCTGTCATTTTGCCCTTCACAACACAACGGCTAATAAGCCCTCTTTTTCCCACTAATACAAAAAATGCTTTAGAAGATATAACTGCACCACACTAGTGCAAATAAGACATAGAAATATTGCCTTGTAATAAACCCTGTTAATGTCTATATCAATCAACACTTGCACCCTAATACGAACGGTTTGCTGGAATTACAGAACTGTAAAATGACAATTTGGATCCCCAGTCAGTGCTGCAAGGTGTAATAGGATTGTTCCTATTACCCAGGTTGTAACCTCCCCTATTGAACACTTTTCAACATAAAAGCCATGGAATGATTCCTCCCTATACTTTTCCTACACCTTAAACAATCTTGCCCTGCAATGGAAAATCTTTTTTTTAGCACAAAGCAGTTTTTTCTAACACTGTCCGTAGCGCCTCAGACGTCTCACTGCACTAAGTACACTGGTGTCACGAGGGTGTCAAGAGCCACGTCTGACTCCGTTATACCCGGGGTCAGGAAGTCGCAGCGGGTGGCTGCGCGCTCTATGTCTAAAGATCACGTTGTTTCTTAGTGATTGTTTTCTGTGTTTGCCTTGCAATCCTTTTTGTCTCACTCAGGGATCCGTAGCTTCTCCTCCTCAGCTGTTTCTTGTCTGCCACTCCCAACCTCCTTATATTCTCCTCTCACACTTCTCTAGTTGCCAGTTATAGAGCTTCCTGCCTGGACATCTATACTGACCCACTGGAGCTGTGAATCCTGGTTGTTGTTTCAGAGTGCTACCCTCCGGATCCCTGTTGGGCTTTTTGTTGTCTCCTGTTGTCGCCCACCTGGGATTATATGTTTAGTCTGTATTGACTGTCCTCCCCTTGGTGTTTTCCTTTAGAGCTAGTGGTGCGGACTAGTGTTCCCACCGCCCTGTTCACTATCTAGGGCTCATCTTAGGGAAAGCCAGGGTTTTAGGCACGTGATCGGCGTACGGGTGAGGAACCCGTCTAGGGACGTCAGGGCAGCCAGGTGCCAGCCGCAAGGTGAGTCAGGGGTCACCACCTTCCCTCTCACTTGGGCAGGGCCTTCCTCTTTCCCTCCCTCTGTGTCACGTATGTGATAGTCACGCCGATCGTGATATTTGGTGAATGGCAAAATCTAAGATGGCTGCCGATATTTATAGGGCTGTGACATCACCGGGTGGGCTGGCTGGTGAATGGCTGCATGCATTGCATTATGGATGATCCCGCCTTCCCAGAGTTTTCATGCTGCGGTGCAAATCTAATTTTTCCTGAAGTTCGGATCGAATTTCACTTTGTCAGCTTTGATTCACTCTTCTCTAGATGTTGACTGTTTAACCCCTTCCATGCCGCAGTGACCAAAAAGGCATATGTTCCTGTGGAGAAAGCCACTTCGCCTACGAGTTTTGGAGGGGGCTGTTTGCCCGCCTCCTGCCCCAGGATTAATTTGTGCTATTTTGGGATGTTAAATGTCTATCTGTATTGTAAAGGGTGGGACATTGTATATGTTGAGTAGTGAGGTGTGTTCCATTGTCTCTTTGTGTGTATTGGCGATGTCCCTTTGTCCTGAGAGATAATTGAATTACGTCTCGGTTGTCTCCAGGACAGAATACATTGTGTATTTTCCTGCCTGTGATGATTACATCAACCCAGTGTGAGGTAATTGTATCACAGGAAGAGGGGAGGATTTTGTGTGGGAATGTCTGAGTGTATTGTGCGTGGTTATTGGCTGTTTTTACAAAACCCTGTGGGTGGTAACCTTGTTGGAAGTTGTGTATAAATCAATGCTTGTGTGTTCAAATAAAGAGTTCCTGTTTTTACCCTTTACCATGTTGAGGCTGGTGTTTGGGTAACTGATCGACACTGGGGGATTGCTATACGCTGAAGATTTGCTATACTCCCCTGGCATAACTACTAGCTCTTGTAAGAGCTGTTCCTGCTCTCTGGCTTTAGGAGAGGTTCACCCACTGGAACCTGGAGCCTTGTCGTAGGTACAGGGTGGGGAGGAGACGGTGAGACCTCAACCAAGCTTTGGCAGTTTGTGGGGTCTGCAGTGCGTACGATGTCAAGTGGAGTGCTTGGAGTCCTCGGAAAGCACTAGGAGCATCTATCGACGTCCAATCAAACCGTCACCTCATCCCGCAAAAAATAAGACCCTACATAAGACAATTAACCAAAAAATTAAAAAGCTATGGCTCTCTATGGCTATAGAGACAATTAAAAAAAAATTTGTTTAAAAAATGTCACATGACCTAACCCCTCAGGTGAACACTATAAAAATAAATAAATAAAAACTGTGTCAAAATTACCAATTTTGTGGTCACCTTGCCCCAAAAAGGGTAATAATGAATGATCAAAAAATTATATGTACCCAAAAATGGTACCAAAAACGCGCCTGCTTCGCCTGCTTTATTCATAAAAGTGAGTGACGTTACGCCACCGCCAGCTCTACCTGTTACTGGATCTTCATTGTAAGGTAATAAAGATGCGCTGAACCTGATTTAAAGTTAAAGTAATCCGAATCCGAAAAGGTTCTTGAATATATTGAATCTTTCGAATCTCGAATCCTACGAATCCTGCACATAAGAATTGTGTGAACGGTGTAAGAAGCAAAGTGATCCAAACTCGATATTCTTTTAATATGAAAAAATAAAGAGTCCTTACTTTTTTAACAAAGTATTAGTCAACACAGAAAGAAAGTAACCTTATCCCCTTCCCGACTGCAATCCGTTTATATAAGTGATATTTGCACATGCCCCATGCAGCTACCACGTGTATAAACGCTGCAAAGCGCTTGGATTAAAGCTTCTGCCCCTGTCCTGCTGCTGTCACGGACAGCATACACTCAGTAATGCCGGAAAGGGACCAATCAGAGTGGCCCCCTGCCGGCAATCGATACGATTCGTTAGTCTGTACAGACTAACCAATCGGATTGTGGCAGTGAAAAAATGCCGGGTTCAGGCTCTGAACTGTGCTCTGTAGATCAGAGCCTGAAATCAGGTAGTGTTCCTCGTGCCCCCCCGATCTGTGCGCCTCCAAGCCCCCCCTTGTCCCCGCCTGCCCCTTATGAAGTTCCCCCCGCTCCCATCCACATTCATGCAGCTTGCCCAGTGCCCTGATGCGGTCCACCCCCTCCCCGCTCCATACATTCCTCCTGCCCCCATTTGCGCTGCTCCTCAATGCTGACCGTAGCCCCCAAACCCCCCGCCCCCCCTTTTCAAGGCTGGCTCCGATGCGGTCCCCTTGCTGTGTGTGATGGCGGCGGCTCCATCCTGAGCTGCCGCCTTCAGCAGAGAGTGTCAGCTCTATGCTGACACTCTGCTATAATCCCATAGATGCCGCGGCAGCGCATCCATGGGGTTAATAGAGGGAGGGGGCTCCCTCTCTCCACCATCTGGGATGCCGCGCTGCGATGGCAGTGCCCGATGGTTGCCATGGCAACCGGACACTTTGCAAAAGCATCCAGTGTTGCCACCTACAGAGCATCTGATTGTATTATACTTTGCAATGCAAGAGCATTGCAAAGTATATATAGTACAGCCATCAGCCCCACTGAATCTTCAAGATCCAAGAGGGACTTGATAAAAAAAAGTGAAAATAATAAAAGTAAAAATAAATAAATAAATAGAAATGTAAAATGTAAAAAATAAATTGCCTTTTCCTATAAAAAAAATTGGAAAAAACCTACACATATTAGGTATCACCACGTCCGTAACGACCATCTCTCTATAAATAAATCACATGATAGACCCTGTCCGATAAACACCATTAAAAAAAATGTGTAAAAAAAGCCATTTTTGTCACCTTACATCACAAAAACACCAAGCGATCAAAAAGGTGTATATCAAACAAAATAGTAACAATAAAACCGTCACCTCATCCCACCAAAAATGAGACTGTACATCAGAAAATCACTCAAAAAAATAAAAAAAACTATAGTTCTTAGAACATTGAGACACTAAAACATTTTTTTTATTTCAAATATGCTATTATTGTGTTAAAGTGAAATAAATTAAAAAAGTGTACATAAAAGGTATCGCCGCATCTGTTATAACCTGCTCAATAAAAATATCACATGACCTAACCCCTCAGGTGAACACTGTAAAAAATAAAAAATAAAAACTGTGCCAAAAAAGCCATTTTTTTCACCTTAACACATCACAAAAAGTGCAACAGCAAGCGATCAAAAAAGGCTTATGACCCCCGAAATAGTACCAATCAAACCGTCACCTCATCCCACAAAAAATGATACCCTATTTAAGGTATCCTATTTAAAACAATCGCCCAAAATAAAAAAGCTATGGCTCTCAGACTATGGAGACACTAAAACATCATTTTTTTTGTTTCAGAAATGCTATTATTGTGTAAAACTTAAATAAATAAGAAAAAGTATACATATTAGGCATTGCCACGTCCATAATGATCTGCTCTATAAAACTGACCTAACCCCTCAGATATACGCTGTAAAAATAAATAAATAAAAACTGTTCCAAAACAGCCAATTTTTTGGTCACCTTGCCCCATAAAGTGTAATAATGAATGATCAAAAAATCCTATGTACCCAAACATGGTACCAATAAAAACCTCAACTCTTTCTGCAAAAAACAAGCCCCTGCACAAGACGATCGGCAGAAAAATAAAAAACATATGGCGTTCAGAAAATGGACACACAAAAACATAATTTCTTTTTCAAAATTGCTTTATAATGTAAAACTGAAACAAACAAACAAATAAAGTTGACATATTTAATATCATTCCGTCCGTAACAACCTGCTCTATAAAAATAGCACATGATCTACCCTGTCAGATGAATCTTGTAAAAAAATAAAAACATTTTCAAAACAGCCATTTTTCAGTTACCTTGCCTCACAAAAAACTTTCCTTCTGCACCCTGCCGAGCACCCTTACATCAGTTTACGACCACATGTGGGGTGTTTCTGTAAACCGCAGAATCAGCGTAATAAATATTGAGTTTTGTTTGGCTGTTAACCCTCAATGTGTTAAAGAAAAAAATGTAATAAATCAGCCCAAAAAGTGAAATTTAGAAATTTCATCTCCATTTTCCTTTAATTCTTGTGGAACACCTAAAGGGTTAACAAAGTTTGTAAAATCAGTTTTGAGTAACTTGAGGTGTGTAGTTTCTACAATGAGGTCATTTATGGGGGGTTTCCACTATGTAAGCCCCACAAAGTGACTTCAGACCTGAACTGGTCCTTAAAAAGTGCGTTTTGGAAATTTTCTTAAGAATTGCTTCTAAACTTCTAAGCCTTCTAATGTCCTAAAAAAATAAAATGACATTTCCAAAATGATGCCAACATAAAGTAGACATATGGGAAATGTTAAGTAATAAATATTTTATTAGGTATGACTTTCTGTTTTAGAAGCAGAGAAATAGAAATTTTGAAAATTGTGAATTTTTTAAATTTTTGGTAAATTTGGAATTTTTTCATAAATAAAGGTAAAATATATTGACTCAAATTTATAACTATCATGAAGTACAATATGTCACGAGAAAACAATCTCAGAATGGCTTGGATAAATAAAAGTGTTCCAAAGCAATTGCCACATAAAGTGACGCATGTCAGATTTGTAAATTTTGACCTGGACACTGGGGCATCAATGACCCTTGGCCATGAAAGGGTTAAGGACAACTGAAATCAGAGGTATATGGAGGCTGCCACACTATTATGGGGGATCTGTGGATGACACGGTTATGGGGGATCTGTGGATGACACTGTTATGGGGATCTGTGGATGACGCTGTTATGTGGGGGATTTGTGGATGACATTGTTATGGGGGATCTGTGGATGACACTGTTAAAAAAGTAAGGACTCTTTATTTTTTCATATTAAAAGAATATTGAGTTTGGATCACTTTGTTTCTTACACCGTTCACACAATTCTTATGTACAGGATTTGTAGGATTCGAAAGATTCGATATATTCGAGAACCTTTTGTGATTCGGATAAAAAAAAAATTTGGATTCGTCCCATCTGTAATAAAAATAGCATATGATCTAATCTGTCAGATGAAAGTTGTAATAAACAAAAAATAAAAACTATGCCAAAGCATCCATTTTTTTATTACATAATATATATAAAAATCATATGTACCCCAATATAGTACCAATAAAACTGTCACCTTATCCCGTAGTTTCCTAAATGGGGTAACTTTTTGATTGTTTAAGGGTCACTTTTTTTATATAGACTGGGAAACTGAAACTTGTATATCTCATAAAGGAAACAGGTTCTTGGCAATAACCAAAGACAATTACCTCTCCCAACCTAGGCCTGACAGAACAACAGATGTGCAGGTTGGGGGACACCTGGGAAATAGTGACCATAAAGTAATAACCTACCAATTATCATTCAGGGAGGAACAAAAATACCAAACTTCAAAAAAGCTAAATTTAGCCAACTAAGAGAAGCCATAGTATCACGATCGGCGTGACTGTCACATACGTGACACAGAGGGAGGGAAAGAGGGAGGCCCTGCCCTAGTGAGAGGGAAGGTGGTGACCCCTGACTCACCTTGCGACTGGTGCCTGGCTGCCCTGTCGTCCCTAGACGGGTTCCTCACCCGTACGCCGATCACGTGCCTAAAACCCTGACTTTCCCTAGGATGAGCCCTAGATAGTGAACAGGGCGGTGGGAACACTAGTCCGCACCACTAGCTCTAAAGGAAAACACCAAGGGGAGGACAGACAATACAGACTAAACATATAATCCCAGGAGGGCAACAACAGGAGACAACAAAAGCCCAACAGGGATCCGGAGGGTAGCACTCTGGAACAACAACCAGATTCTCAGCTCCAGTGGGTCAGCATAGATGTCCAGGCAGGAAGCTCTATAACTGGCAACAAGAGAAGTGTGAGGAGAATATAAGGAGTTTGGGAGTGGCAGACAAGAAACAGCTGAGGAGTAGAAGCTACGGATCCCTGAGTGAGACAAAAAGGATAGCAAGGCAAACCCAGAAAACAAACACTAAGAAACACCGTGATCTTTAGACATAGAGCGCGCAGCCACCCGCTGCGACTTCCTGACCCCGGGTATAACGGAGTCAGACGTGGCTCTTGACACCCTCGTGACAGTACCCCCCCCTTTCACGAGGGGCCTCCGGACACTCAGGACCAGGTCTCTCCGGATGAGAGACATGGAAAGCCTGAATCAACCTGTTGGCGTTTACCTCTGACGCTGGAACCCACATTCTTTCCTCGGGACCGTAACCCCTCCAATGCACCAGATACTGAAGAGAGCGGCGGACCCGACGAGAATCAACAATTCTGGATATTTGAAACTCCAGATTACCATCCACAACAACAGGAGGAGGTGGCAGCGGTGATGGTTCTAGAGGTGGAACATACTTCTTGAGCAGCGACTTATGGAAGACGTTATGGATCTTAAAAGTCTGAGGTAGCTCCAGGCGAAAAGCCACAGGGTTAATGACGGCTACAATTTTATAAGGACCAATGAACCTAGGACCCAGTTTCCAAGAGGGAACCTTCAACTTAATATTCCTAGTAGACAACCACACATAGTCATTCACTCCTAGGTCCGGACCTGGCGACCGTTTCTTATCGGCCATGCATTTGTATTTACCACTCATATTTTTCAAGTTAGCTTGCACCTTCTGCCATACCGATGAAAGAGATGAAGAAAACCGTTCCTCTTCGGGAACCCCAGAAGACCCCCCCTCTTTGAAAGTACAAAATTGGGGATGAAAACCGTATGCACCAAGAAATGGTGACTTGCCAGTGGATTCCTGACGGCGATTATTTATGGCAAACTCGGCTAACGGTAAATATGATGACCACACCTCTTGGTTTTCAGACGCAAAACACCTTAAATATGTTTCTAGGTTTTGGTTGGTGCGCTCAGTCTGTCCATTCGACTGAGGATGGAAAGCTGAGGAAAAGGATAAGTGTACCCCTAAACGGGTACAAAAAGCTTTCCAAAACTTAGAAATAAACTGGGTTCCCCGATCCGAAACCACATCGGAAGGGACCCCGTGAAGCTTCACGATTTCACTGATAAACACCTGAGCAAGAGTCTTAGCATTAGGAAGTGCGGGTAGCGCAATAAAGTGTACCATTTTGCTAAACCTGTCTACTACTACCAAGATAACTGTTTTACCTGCAGACAAAGGTAAGTCAGTGATGAAATCCATTGACAGATGTGTCCATGGCCTATTGGGGATGAAAAGTGGCAATAAAGACCCTGCTGGACGTGTATGAGAGACTTTCGCGCGTGCACAAGTAGAACAAGTAGACACAAAATCTATTACATCCTGACGCAACCTTGGCCACCAAAAACGACGAGACAATAGCTCCAAGGTTGCTTTACTACCCGGGTGCCCAGCAAGTGCCGAATTATGATGTTCCTTCAATAACTCAAGACGCAGGTTTAACGGTACAAACAATTTCTCTGAGGGGCAAGAGGCCGGGGCGTCCCCCTGGGCCTCTAACACCTTTCCCTCTAGAACAGAGTGTACAGCAGAGACAACCACTCCTCTTTGTAAAATAGGTACCGGATCACTAACATTACCCCCTCCAGGGAAACTACGAGACAATGCGTCTGCCTTGGTATTTTTTGCCCCAGGACGATAGGTGATTACAAAGTTAAATCTGGTAAAGAATAGCGACCACCTAGCTTGTCTAGGGGTGAGCCGCTTAGCCGATTCTAGGTACAGAAGGTTTTTGTGATCCGTAATTACCGTGACGGGGTGGATTGCTCCCTCTAAGAAGTGACGCCATTCTTCAAACGCCAGTTTAATCGCCAACAGTTCCCTATTTCCAATATCATAGTTCTTTTCTGCTGCAGATAATTTTTTGGAAAAGAAAGCGCAAGGACGCCATTTGCCAGGAGACGGACCCTGAGACAATACAGCCCCCACTCCCACCTCCGACGCATCAACTTCAACAATAAACGGCTGGGAGACATCAGGTTGAATTAGGACAGGTGCCGAGGTAAATCTCTCTTTTAGAGAGGAAAATGCAATTTTAGCGGCGTCAGACCATTTAGAAAAATCTGTCCCCTTCCTAGTCATGTCAGTAAGGGGTTTAACGATCACTGAATAATTTTTAATAAACTTTCTGTAGAAATTTGCGAAACCCAAAAACCGTTGTAGAGCTTTAAGGTTCTCAGGAAGATCCCAATCTAAAATTGCCTGGACCTTCCCAGGATCCATACGGAAACCTGAAGCAGATAATAGATATCCCAGGTACTGTATTTCCTGAACGGCGAAGACACATTTTTCAATTTTCGCATATAATTTATTCGTCCGTAGGACCTGCAGTACTTGCCTGACATGTACTTCATGTGTTTTCAGATCAGCCGAATAAATTAAGATATCATCTAGGTATATGACTACAAACCTGCCGATGAGATGACTAAAAATATCATTAACGAAATGTTGGAAGACAGCAGGGGCATTGGTCAGACCGAAAGGCATGACTAAATTTTCGTAATGCCCCTCAGGGGTGTTAAAAGCTGTCTTCCACTCATCCCCTTCCTTGATACGAATCAGATTGTAGGCCCCCCTAAGATCAAGTTTGGAGAACCACCTAGCACCCGCAATCTGATTAAAAAGGTCAGGAATGAGAGGAAGAGGGTATGGGTCTCGGACGGTTATCCGGTTTAGCTCACGGAAATCTAGGCAAGGACGCAGGCCCCCATCTTTCTTTTTAACAAAGAAAAACCCTGCAGCCACGGGTGAAGAAGAGGGTCTGATGTGTCCCTTAGCCAAACTCTCGGAGATATAATCTTTCATGGCTTGTCTCTCGGGACCCGAAAGATTATACAACCTGGACTTGGGTAATTTTGCACCGGGAATCAGGTTAACCGGGCAATCATAAGGACGATGAGGTGGTAGCTTCTGACAACCCTTTTCAGAAAAAACGTCCTCAAAGTCCGAAATAAATGTAGGTAGGGAAGCTATGGAGGCGATTAAGCAATTGTTATTTAAGCAATTCTCTCTGCAATGCTCACTCCACTCCAATATCTCCCTTGCCTGCCAATCCACCACTGGATTGTGCGCTACCAACCAGGGAAGACCCAATACCACAGGAGAGGGAAGGCCCTCCAGAACGTAACATGAAAGACACTCATTATGGTGGTCCCCTACCCGAAGATGTAAGTTATGGACAACGTGAGTGAGGTTTCTCTGAGACAGAGGAGCAGAGTCAATAGCGAATATGGGAATGGGTCTCTGCAGCGTACAGAGAGACAAACCCATAGTGCGGGCAAAATGGGCATCTATCAAATTTACCCCTGCACCACTGTCTAGAAAAAAAGAAATAGACTCCGTCTTAACACCAAAAACAATAACCGCTGGCAACACAAATTGAGATGTTCGTATGGAAGAAACGTATACCCCCCGGCTGACATCCTCCGCACAGCCTGGGGTTAGTAGTTTTCCGACGGTCTTTTGTTTTTGGGAAAAGGAGGGACAGACATTAATGAAATGACCCTTCCCCCCACAGAAAAAACAAGCCCCCCACCTACGGCGAACCTCAGGAGGACGGACCTGACGAGAAGTTCCTCCTAGCTGCATAGGCTCATCCAAGTCAGTACAGACTAACTGCTGCTTGGGAGAGGTTACCGATTGCTCAGGAATTTTCGATCTCTCCCTAAGACGTCTATCTATCCTGATAGAGAGGGACATAACAGCATCAAGGGAAAGGGGGGTCTCATACAGCGCCAGCGCATCCTTAACCCTTTCAGATAACCCAGAGCAGAACTGACTCCTGAGAGCCTGGTCGTTCCACTGAGTATCCGTAGCCCACCTGCGGAACTCTGAGCAATATTCCTCTGCTGGCCGATCTCCCTGTAGGAGTCTCCGTAACTTCGACTCAGCCAGGGCGACACGGTCAGGGTCATCATATATGAGACCCAAAGCCCCAAAAAATCCCTCCACTGACCGGAGAGCCTGGGAACCAGGGGGTAACGAGAACGCCCAGGATTGCGGGTCCCCCTGAAGCAGGGAAATAACAATCCCCACCCGCTGTTCTTCATTACCTGAGGAGTAAGGGCGCAGCTTAAAATATAATTTGCAGGCCTCACGGAACAACACAAATTTGTCCCTTCCCCCAGAGAATCTGTCAGGAAGAACAACCTTGGGTTCTGTAACAACCTGGTTACCCATAGCAACCGCGGGGCTTACGGTCTGCTGCATTTGCTGCTGCTGTTGGAGGACAGACGCCTTCAATCCTGCCACCTCCAAAGACAGGCCTTGAAGCTGTTTTGCCAAAGCAGCAATAGGATCCATATTGGATTCTAAGTAGAGAAAAAAATGTTTTTATTTTTTTTTTTCTCAAAAAAAAAATAAGGGCCAGTTATAATATCACGATCGGCGTAACTGTCACATACGTGACACAGAGGGAGGGAAAGAGGGAGGCCCTGCCCTAGTGAGAGGGAAGGTGGTGACCCCTGACTCACCTTGCGACTGGTGCCTGGCTGCCCTGTCGTCCCTAGACGGGTTCCTCACCCGTACGCCGATCACGTGCCTAAAACCCTGACTTTCCCTAGGATGAGCCCTAGATAGTGAACAGGGCGGTGGGAACACTAGTCCGCACCACTAGCTCTAAAGGAAAACACCAAGGGGAGGACAGACAATACAGACTAAACATATAATCCCAGGAGGGCAACAACAGGAGACAACAAAAGCCCAACAGGGATCCGGAGGGTAGCACTCTGGAACAACAACCAGATTCTCAGCTCCAGTGGGTCAGCATAGATGTCCAGGCAGGAAGCTCTATAACTGGCAACAAGAGAAGTGTGAGAGGAGAATATAAGGAGTTTGGGAGTGGCAGACAAGAAACAGCTGAGGAGTAGAAGCTACGGATCCCTGAGTGAGACAAAAAGGATAGCAAGGCAAACCCAGAAAACAAACACTAAGAAACACCGTGATCTTTAGACATAGAGCGCGCAGCCACCCGCTGCGACTTCCTGACCCCGGGTATAACGGAGTCAGACGTGGCTCTTGACACCCTCGTGACACATAGGCCTAACTAACTGGGACAAAGTCCTCAAAACTAAAAATACAGCCACAAATGGGATATCTTTAAAAGCATCCTAAAATATTGTGAGAGGTACATACCGTATGGGAATAAAAGGTTAAGGAACAAAAATTAACCAATGTGGATAAATAGAACAGGAGGGTAGCACGGAAGCACGGAAAAACTATAAGGAAAAAAATAGAACATGTAAAAAACAAATAAAAGCGGCCAAACTAGAGACCGAGAAGCCAAAGAGTAAAACGAACACTAAAATGTCTTCAATTATTTAAATGTTAAAAAGTATAAATCTGAAGGTGCCGGCTTTTTAAAGAGTAATGAGGAGGGAGTTGCAGAGAGCGACAAGGAGAAATTGGATTTTTTTCTGCAATGTTTTCACTGAGGAAAATAAACTGTCAGATGAAATGCTGATTGTAAAAATAAATTCCCCATTGAAAGTGTTCTGTCTGAGCCAGGAAGAAGTACAATAGCGACTTAAAAAGATTAAAATAGACAAATTGCCTGGACCGGATGGCATACACCCCCGTATCCTAAAGGAATTAAGTAATGTCATAGCCAGACCCTTATTTCTTATATTTGCAGACTCTATACTGAAAAGGAATGTCCCACAGGATTGGCGGATAGCAAATGTGGTGCCAATATTCAAAAAGGGTCCAAAAACTGAGCCTGGAAATTATAGGCCGGTAAGTTTAACATCTGTTGTGGGTAAACTGTTTGAAAGTTTTCTAATAGATGCTATCTTAGAGCATCTCAACGGAAATAAGCAAATAACGCCATATCAGCATGGATTCATGAGGGATCTGTCATGCCAATCAGTTTCTATGAGGAGGTAAGTTCTAGACTTGACAGCGGCGAATCAATGGATGTCGTATATCTGGACTTCTCCAAAAAATTTCACACTGTACCTCATAAAAGGTTAGTATATAAAATGAGAATGCTCGGACTGGGAGAAAATGTCTGTATGTGGGTAAGTGATAGCGTGATAGAAAACAGTGGGTGGTTATTAACGGTACACACTCAGATTGGGTCACTGTCACTAGTGGGGTACCTCAAGGATCAGTATTGGGCCCTATTCTCTTTAATATATTTATTAATGATCTTGTCGAAGGCTTGCATAGTAAAATATCAATTTTCGCAGATGACACTAAACTGTATAAAGTACCGTAATTAAAAGTGAAGAGGACAGTATACTACTACAGAGGGATCTGTATACATTGGAGGCTTGGGCAGATAAGTGGCAGATGAGGTTTAACACTGACAAATGTAAAGTTATGCACATGGGAAGGAATAATGCAAGTCACCCATACATACTAAATGGTAAAACACTCGGTAACTCTGACATGGAAAAGGATCTAAAAATTTTAATAAACAGCAAACTAAGCTGCAAAAACAAGTGTCAGGCACAGGGGTGTAGCTAAAGGCTCATGAGCCCTGATGCAAGAGCTCAGCTTGGGCCCCCATTCCCTCAGTGTTTTGTGACCAAGGGCAGGAAAGCATATAGCTTTCATATTGCCTGAGGCAGAAATTGAAACAGCATCCCCCCCTCCCCTCCATTTTGACCTAACCCCTTCCCTCCATCCAGAGGTGTAACTTGACCAGCATGCACTTTCTATAATACCGGTGTCTTCTAATGCAGCACAAGGGTCTTTGGGCCCCCTCAGGCTCCTGGGCCCGGTAGCGACTGCTACCTCTGCACCCCCTATAGCTACGGCCCTGGTCAGGCAGCTGCTGCCAAGGCCAATAAGATAATGGGTTGCAACAAAAGGGGCATAGATGCTCGTGATAAGAACATAGTCCTACCACTTTACAAATCGCTAGTCAGACCACACATGGAGTAATGTGAACAGTTCTGAGCTTCTGTGAATAAGGCAGACATAGCAGAGCTGGAGAGGGACCAGAGGAGGGCAACTAAAGTAATAACTGGAATGGGGCAACTACAGTACCCTGAAAGATTATCAACATTAGGGTTATTCACTTTAGAAAAAAGATACAGTCTCATGTAAATAATAGCCCTCCCTTCAGGCGTAAAATACAGTCCCAGTTACATAACCACTCTGCCTCTCCCTTCACTTACCTCTCCTCATGTACAGACCTAACAACAGCTTCTTCCCCCAGGACTTCTCCTCTTCACTGCTGTCCTCTCCTGCACTGGTCATATGATGGTGACATCGCGGGTCCTTTTCAACCCCTGCCTGTTTTACTGGTCACATGACCTGTTATGTCACCACAGGTCCTTCAGATCTTCTACTGCATTAGATTCAATTGTATTGCCCCTGAGGATGGCAATATAGTTGGATCTATCTGGCAGGCAGGACATTCAGGGCCTGGAACAAAACATCAGTGGCCCAGGCCCCGAATGTTTTAACCTAGCAACGCCCTTAGTTTCTACTATGTAAGCCCCACAAAGTGATTTCAGACCTGAAGCGGTCTTTAAAAAGTGGGTTTTGGAAAATAAAATTACATTTACAAAATAATGCCAACATAAAGTAGACATATGGGGAATGTTAAGTGAAAAATATTTTATGAGGTATCACTTTCTGTTTTAAAAGCAGAGACATATAAATTTAGAAAATTGTGAATTTTTGAAAACATTTGGTAAATTTAGAGTTTTTTTCACGAATAAAGGTGAAACATATTGACTCAAATTTTTGACTGTCATGAAGTAAAATGTGTCATGAGAATCTCAGAATAGCTTGGATAAGTACAATTGTTCCAAAGTTATTACCACATAAAGTGATACATGTTAAATTTTCCAAAATAAGCCTGGTCATGAAAGTGCAAATGGCCCAGTCAATAAAGGGTTAAAGTTATGTTATGGGGAAAATAAACATGGGGTGGTACTGATGTAGTCAAAACCTGCAGTGGCATGCTGCCTTTGTAGTTTTTATTTTGATTGTTAAGTGGTCATATGATTTTCCCATGGTACAGTTGTCTCACCTGCAAAATCGAATAACTGTTGTTACTACTGTAGATAAGGACAGACAAGGACAGTGATACCTAAGGCTAGAACCTAGCCTGCTTTCCCGACCTACTTACAGTACAAGCCCTATGTCGCTAGACCACAACTGGTCCATGGTCCTATCGCCATATGCAGAGACAGACTAAGAAACAAAGACAGACAAACACAATACAGTCGTATAAAAATGGGTCAGAACCAGACGGGCTATGAAGTACCAAACGAGAGACAGGGAGTGATCAGAAGACAAGCTGGGGTCAGAAGCATTAGCAATTAAAATAAGCACAAGAGCAAGTACCAGGAACATAGCTAGTGAGTCAAAGACTAGCACTAGCAGTGGTATATGGCCAGGAAGAGATTTAAATAGAGCACCGAGTCCCTGGATCAGAACCTGATAGTTCTATTGACTCAGCACTCCATTAGTCAGACACACTAGGACACAGTAATAGAGCAGCAGAGCTAAACAACCCACTGCTAATCTCCTCCAGCACACGCCCACTGCAGGGAGAAACAAAGCATTGCATCCTGTTACTAAGGATGCTGTCACGTCACCAGGGGGCGTAGGTCAACAGTGTGTCTCTTCCTGCATGTGCTGATGCTCAGGATCCCACCACAGGAGCCCGGACAGGTAAATTTGTTACAGCTGTGCTGTTTTGTGGGCGAGACGGCTGTTTTCTGGCAAAATGATTTAGTCTCTTTACAAATAAATTAAAAACTGCAACTGATGTATGCTGTTGCAGTTTTCAACTGCAGCAATGCCACTCTGTGTGGCTTTACCCTTATGTTTTAGGAAATGCTGGTATAGCCTATTGGAGTATATGGTGGTCATAATACATAAGCAGACCATTGTTATGCATATGGAACCATTTTAAGCTTGTGCATGCTTTATGACATGACACATTATTTTACAAGAAATAGCATTTAAAAATGTCCAGACAGAGGTCATAAAGGAATGCAAACCATGGGGATATTAATAAAATAAATCATTTTTTTCAGCTTAAAATGTTGCAAGTCATGTCACTGGAGTTAAGTTTTCTGCATTTAGTGAAATGTTGCGACACTTGCTGAGCCTCGCCACTTTTCAAAATGGTCTATGATTAAGGGACAAAACTGAGATTAGACCTTGATTATGGCAAATTTACTACAGTATGTGCTCCCTTTGCAAAAGTCACATCTCCACATCAGGCAAGCCCCTGGTCTATACATGTATGGTTTGCAATCATGCCAAATACATTATAAAGGTGCATCATTTCATAAACCTGGCGCAGACACACAACAAATAGACAGACATAAAAAAACTGCTGCAAATAATAACTGTCCCCCAATGATCATAATAATAAACTGTATGGTAGGATTTAAACATTGCTGAACTGTTATGAAGAGCAACAAAGCATTCCCTACTCTCAGCATTAACTATAGTATAGAAACATATAGATCCGTGGGTTCATGTGGCATACTCCAAATTCATACCTACGATTTGAATGATGAAGATTTACAGATCAGTGCCTGTTCTTATCTGACACATATAGAAACTAACATGGTATTTTTATTATACAATATAACATATTTGTTATCCAGGGTAGTTAGAATTAACTATTGCCTTGATAAAATCAGAAACCTGCTTAGTTGTTGTCCCCTGACTTCTCTCATTGCCGAGGCTTTATCATTATAGTCTGAACGTTTTATGGTTTGCGCATCATTCTCTCCCTCTCCACAGAATGGGTAAAAATATTTGTATTCTAACTTATCTCTGTGTTCTCCCCACTCCTGATTTTGACTAAAAGTAACTAATGGATATAACTAAACAAAACACTGACGTATAAATAAGGCCTTGGTTTCATAAAACTCCTCAATTGTGCTAAGCTACTGTTGAGGTCGAGTTCACACGTCAGTGTTTTGGTCAGTGTGTCGTTAGTGACTTCTGTCAGTGATTATGATCCCTGTGGCGAAACCAACCTCGCCACTGTGTTTTGGAGGGGGCTGTTTGCCAGCCTCCTGCCCCAGGATTACGGCCCTTTAAGATACTTTTACTAACTTTTAAACCCCTGAACCTATTCAAGTGAATTTTGGATAGGTTTGTCCCCAAGTTATACTGGTTAAATTGATATAAGTTATATGTATGGACAATGTAAACTCACAAAGTTGTAACAATTTATAAGAAGTGTAACTTTTCAGCTTAGGAGATAGTTGAGTAGATACAGAAATTGACTCAATTATCTCCTAGACAGAGGGGAGGAAAATGCTGGGTGTGTTTCTATTGTCCCATTGTGTGTTTAAATGGTGATTTCTGTCCTGTTGTCTCCACATGTGTATTGGCGATTTTGCACCTCGGGTGTCTCCAGGGCAGAGAGGAGGAAACCATGATGCATTGTGGGGATGTGTTGTGTCTGTGTATCCTGAATTGCTACATGTCTGTCCTGTGTCACAGTCTTCCTTCTGGTCCCCTAGGGGCGTGGCCACCAGATGGGGACCTGCATAAATACGGGTGGGTAGCCCTCAATAAAGAGGCTGTTTTTATACCTTCATGAAGTTTTGGCTCATGTTTGGGGAATGCGATAACTACACTCTTGGGGATTGCTATATCACAATACTCCCCTGAGTATAAGCTCTTGTAAGAGATTGTTCCTGGTTCCTGTCTCTGCATTTAGGAGAGGTTCACTCACTGGAGCCTGGAGCCTTGTCATAGGTCCAGGGTGGGTAGGAGACGGCAAAACCTCCACCAAGCTTTGGCGGTTCGTGGGGTCTGCAGTGCTGACGGTGTCAAGTGGAGTGCTTGGAGTCCTCTGGAAGCACTAGGAACATCTATCGGGGGAGGTACCCGGTCGGGGTGCCAGGCGTTCCGTTACAATCCCAAACCAGAAGCAAGAAAAAACACAGAACAAGTGCAAATCTTTACATTATACTTTATCTGAGTATAGGTAACACTTCTGGTTTTGGCTCACAATTACTGAATGAAATGTTAAATCTTCCTTTAAAACGTGGGCACCGATATGTGCAAGAGGCCTTAGATGGTGACACAAGTTTAAGAAGATGATGCATACTGCTGAAACTCTAAATGTTAAGACCTATGCAGTTTTCTGGTTAGAGATTGCCCAGAAAAAATTGACAGATTTACAAATCCTATAGATGCCATCTGGATGTGGATGTGGCATTTCTGGGGCCCCAAGTAAAGGTATGTCTAGGGGCCTCTGTCAGATCTTTAAGTTTTGCCCCATCAGCCTAAGTTCTGACTCCATTGGCCTGCTTAGCAATATAGCCTGGCATTTCCGCTTTACGGAATTAGTAAATCTGGACCAATATATCTTTCATTTCCTTTAAAGACTAGGGGCACCTAGGGGGAAGGGTAATTTTTGTAAATTATTGCATTCTACTCATTTTGGGTTAAAGATATTTTTTTCAAATGGTCTTTACATGTACCAATTGGCAGAACATCTGCCGTGAAAGATTTGTACTGTCCGCGCGGGTAACAGCTGCTCCAGGTGTCCACCGTGCATGCAGCTTGCCACACAGCAACAATTTCAAGGAGCGACCCACATTCTCCTCCACATAAGAGTAGAAGGCAAGGATAGCTTTTTGGGAGAAATAGTGCTGGCTAGGTATCTTCCAGCGAGGCTGAGCATATATCAGAAACTGCTTAAAGGCATCCAATTCTACTAAATAAGCTTCATCTTAAGTGAACTGAAAAGCTCTGCGGGGTTTATTGGCGCATATATTTTGGTGAAATTCTTAACAAAGCCAGTTCATTATGAACTGATTTGCTCCTTAATAGAAAAATGTTTCAAATATTTTCTTCATAATCATTCCAGTAATAATATAATGTATAATTATTAGGTGCATACTTGTTCAATTTTACTTTTTACTTTCCAGCTATTTTCTTATCTGTCACCTTGCATTCAATCTGCAATTCTATTTTGCTTTTTCCAGGTTTTTTTCTGTGCAAGTTTGTGACCAGTTAAACTGCAATTGTCACTCCAATTTAGGTCTTGTTTTATGCTTCTGCAAATACACGTAACTTTAGAATATCTATTTGACTGAAAAAAATGCTTTCACAGAGGAAAAAGCATTTCTCAGTTTGATCGTCAAGTGAAATAGTTTTGATGCCTTTAGATAATCCCGTGCAGAAATAATCTATCAGTGTAACCTTTTTCTTTGTCATAAATGTCACAGATAATGGCTGAAAGTGATGTGTTCTTTTGCCCAAGCTGTGAGAGGGAACTCCAGGGGGTGGCATTATAGACAGCAACTGAGTATGTGCTGTATTATTTTTGACATCCAATTACAAAATTCTCTCAACAAATATGACAGCAATGTCTTGACACTTACGCCGCATAGATACACATGCTTCTAAAGTCAACAGCCCTGTACTATTTTATCATCACTAGTAAACAAATATGGAGTTGTACTCAATATTTGTATTAGTTGTTTCCCCTTACAAAAGTATTTCAAATCTGCAAATGGACACTTACAATGCACCAATAGATGAAGATTAACCCGAAATGAAAAGTAATAGCCTTTATCATTTAATGCGTAGGCACAACTTATATGTTATTACTTCTATGGAAATTCCAGTTGTCTAGGAATAGGTGTTTAACGCCTTAAGGACCATGTACATGCATGGCGCTGGTAAATGTGACTCAAGGACCAGCGCCATACATGTACGACGGCTGATCGGGCGGGTGCAGGAGCTGCGCCCGCCCGATCAGCAGCACAGAACCATCAGTCACTGACAGCCGGGCCCCTGCAGCATACACCAGCATCGGTGAAAACAAAACACTGATGTCGGCGTGTTAACCATTTGTATGCTTGTATGCTGGAGTCAAAGATGACCGTGGCATGCAGAGGGTTCGTAGAGGGCACGTGTGCCCTCCGCTTTCCTATCGGGTCCCTGTACTGTAGTGGCAGGGACCCAATGGCAGAGAAGGCAAGCCCAATGTCTTCCATAGGCATCGGAGCTTGCCTTCTACTGACTGGGTCTCACAGGTAGGCTGTCAGGATAAAAGCTGACAGCCCACGCATTACAATACAGTTTGTATTGTAATGGAATGCATAGAGGGGATCAGACCCCAGAAGTTGAAGTCCCAGAGTGCAACAACAAAAAAAAGTTAAAGAAATATTTTCCCAAAATAAAACACATAAAAATGTTAAAAAAAATGTAAAAAAATAAAAATAATTGCCACTTCCATAACAACCAGCTCTACAAAAAATATCACATAATCCACACCCTCACCTGAACATCATAACATTTTTTAATATAAACCGTGCTAAAACAATCATTTTTTGTCACTTTACATCACAAAAAGTGAAACTCCAAGCGATCAAAAAGGTATATGCCCCCCAAAATAGTACCAAACTGTCACCTCACCTGGCAAAAAATTAGCCCCTATATGAACAATCGGGCAAAAAAAATAAAAAGAACTATGGCTCTCAGAATATGGAGACGCTACAACATAATTCTTTTTGTTTAAAAGATTCTGTTATTGTGCAATACTTAAAAAAATATAAAAAAGTATACATATTAGGTATTGCCACATCTGTAAGTACATGCTGTATAAAAATATCACATGAACTAACCCCCAGGTGAACACCATAAAAAAAACGGTGTAAAAAAAGCCATTTTTGTCACCTTACATCACAAATAGTGTAATACCAAGCGATCGAAAAGTCATATACACCCCAAGATCATACCAATCAAACCATCATCTCGTCCCGCAAAAACTGATAGGTGTAGAGCGCCAGTTCGTGCCACGTGTCCAGCTTGGACACCCAGTAGTTGTAAGGCACTGAGGAATCATTGAGGAGGCTAAAACGGTCTGCTATGTACTCCTTCACCATCTTCCAAAAATGTTTCCTCCTTGTCACAGTAGGCCACGCATCAGGGTGAGGGTGCTAGCGGGGTGTCATGCAACTGTCCCAGGCTTTGGAGAGTGTTGCCCTGCATCTGTTTGTACTGCTGTGTGTTCCTCTTGTCTCCCCTCCTCGGTTGCCCAAAGAACTACGGACTCTCTCATCAGCGTTGTCAAATGGAAATCTTTGGAGCAATTTTTCAACAAGGACGTTCTGGTAATGCACCTTTTTGCTCGTCCTTTCCACTGGAGGAATGAGAGATGAGAAGTTCTCTTTGTAGCGGGGGTCGAGAAGGGTGAACAACCAGTAATCCGTGTTGTCTAAAATGCAGGGGCGTACCTAGAGCATTTGGCACCCGGGGCGAACCTTTTGTTTGCTCCCCCCCCCCCTCCAAGAAAGTTAAGAAAACATGCACAAACTTTTTTCAATGTTTTCAATAATATTTATTACACCCCCTCCCTCCCACCTTAATTACACCCCCTCCCTTAATAACGCCCCCCCTTAATTACACCCCCTCCCTCCCCACCTTAATTACACCCCCCCTTAATTACACACACACCCCTTAATTACACCCCCTCTCTTCTCCCCTTAATTACACCTCCTCCCTTAATTACACCCCCCCTTAATTACACCCCCTCCCCCCCACACCCCCCCCTTAATTACACCCCCTCTCTTCTCCCCTTAATTACACCTCCTCCCTTAATTACACCCCCCCTTAATTACACCCCCTCCCTCCCCACCTTACCCCTCCCTTAATTACACACACACATCCCTTAATTACACCCCCCCTTAATTACAAACCCCCACTTAATTACGCACACACACACCCCTTAATTACACAATTATTTACTCACATTTTGATGATGCCTCAGGCTCCGTCCGACCGCTGGTAATGGATCCTTCCGCTTCTTTAAAAGATCTGTGAAGGCGGCGCGGCGTCAGTGTCGTGACGTCATGTTGCTCGCCGCCGCAAGGCCCGCAATAATCCTTCCACTTCCACAGAAGCCGGCTCCTGGCGGAGTCGCGGTGCAGCAGTGGATGGAGGGGTGACTCCGTCATGGCACCCCCCTTGTGAGTGGCACCCGGGGCGGGCCGCCCCCCCCGCCCCCCCTTGGTACGCCACTGCTAAAATGCGTATGACGCACGGGTCGCTGGAAAGGCAGCCTAACATGAAGTCAGCCATGTGTGCCTGAGTACCAACAGACAAGACTTTGCTGTCGTCATCTGGAGGATCTCAATCTTCTCATCCTCTTCCTCTTCTTCTGCTCATCTATGCTGAACAGATGGAATTAAACTTCCATGTGTACTACCCTTTGTAGCAGAGGCAACTGTCTCCTGTTCCTCTTCCTCCTCTTCATCATCCAATTCGCGCTGAAAAGACGAACTGAGGGTGGTCTGGCTATCACCCTGTGTAATGTCTTCCCCCATTTCCACCTCTGCCACATGCAAAGCGCTGTCCTTAATTGTGAGCAGCGAGCGTTTGAGTAAACACAGCAGTGGGATGGTTATGCTGATAATAGCGTTATCGCTGCTCACCAATTGTGTTGATTCCTCAAAGTTTCTTAAAACCTCACAGAGGTCAGACATCCATGCCCACTCCTCGCTTGTGAATCGCAGAAGCTAACTGGAAGAGTGATGACCATGTTGCAGCTGGTATTCCACTACTACCCTCTGCTGCTCACAAAGCCTGGCCAACATGTGGAACGTGGAGTTCCAGCGCGTGCTCATGTCACACAACAGCCGGTAAGTTGGCAATTTCCAGCACTGCTGCAGCGTTGACAGACAGGATGAAGCTGTTCATGACTTGTGGAAATGTGCACACACGTGGCACACCTTCACCAGTAGCTCAGGCAAATTGGGGTAGGTTTTGAGAAACTGCTGAACCACTAAGTTTAAAACATGGGCTAGGCATGAGATGTGTGTGAGCTTCACAAGCTCCAAAGCTGCCACCAAGTTATGGCCATTATCAGACACAACCATGCCTGTTTTTAGGTTGAGTGGCGAGAGCCACAGGTCTGTCTGGTCTCTTATCCCTGGCCACAGCTCTGCGGCGGTGTGCTGTTTGTCAACTAAGCATATCAGCTTTAGCACGGCCTGTTAACGCTTCACCACTGCATTGCTACACTGCTTCCAGCTACTGACTGATGGCTGACTGGTGCTGCAAGAGGACAATTTTGAGGTGGAAGTGGAGGAGGAGGCGGAGGAGGAGAAGTAGGAAAGTGAGAAATCCTGATGAAATTAGGGCCCGTAATCCCTGGCGTCGGTAGTACCTGTGCCATCCCAGAGTAGGACTCGCTCACGGACTCCACAACGTTCACCCAGTGTGCAGTCAGGGAAATGTAGCGTCCCTGGCCGAATTCACTTGTCCATGTGTAAGTGGTTAAGTGGACCTTCCCAGTAACTGCATTGGTCAGGCCATGGGTGATGTTACGGGAAACATTTTGGTGTGAGGCAGGCACGGCACACCTTGAAAAATAGTGGCAGCTGGGGACTGCATAACGCAGGACGGCCGCCGATATTAGGCTGCAGAAGGCCTCAGTGTTCACAAGCCTAAATGGCAACATTTCTAGGGCAGTAATTAGGAAAGTTGCGCATTTAGTGCTATGGTCTGTGGGTGGGTGGCTGGGTATTTGCGCTTGCGTTCAAATGCCTGGTGTAATGACATTTGTACGCAGCGCTGGGACACACTTATCACTATTTGGAATGTGGAAACGTCACACAGAAAATATCCCGCAGATAATGTCAATGCTGTCACCAGCGGCTAATAAAAAATTTACAGGGAATATCACAGGTATTTGGGATTGGGAAACACTATACAGGAGATGTACCACTGGTAATGTCACTGTCCAAAGGGTCTACTTAAAAAGTACACTGTATGTCACAGATATTTTTTAGATGCGCACACTTTACACTGGAGATGTGGCGCAGCTAATGTCACTGTCCGCAGCGGACACCATCTATTGAAAAAGTACACTGGATGTCACAGATATTTTTGGGATGCACACACTTTACACTGGAGATGTGGCGCAGCTAATGTCACTGTCGGCAGCGGACACCATATACGGAAAAAGTACACTGAATGTCACTTTTTTTTTGGGATGCGCACACTTTACACTGGAGATGTGGCGCGGCTAATGTTGCTGACTGCAGAGGTCTAACTATTGTACGCTATTTAGCGCAGGATGTGCTAAAAATGCATATTGCTACTACACACAATAGTCCTTAGAAGGACTTTTGGATCTCTAAAGTTTTAGCTATTTAGCGCAGTTTGCGCTAAAAAAAAGATATTGCTGCTGCCACACACAAGAGTCCTTAAGAGGACTTTTGGGTCTCTGAAAAGTTTTGATGGTAAATATATTCCCTACACTGTCTGTCCCTTCCTCAGCACAGCTCTCCCTGACTAAGAATGAGCTGAACATGCGTCATCGGATGCTATATAGCACCCGATGATGCGTTCCGGCCAGCCAGTCACTGTAATGCCAGCAGCCAACATGGCTATGGCATTACAGTGCAGTACTTACCTGCACTTTATTGGCTGCATGGGTGGAGACTGAACTGATGTTCGGCCGAGCATGCTCGACCATCACTATAAAAAAATTTGGGGGGCAGATGACACTAAACTGTGTAAAGTAATTGACACGGAAAAGGACAGTATACTGCTACAGATGGATCTGAATAGATTGGAGGATTCGGCAGATAAGTGGCAGATAAGTTTTAACATTAACAAATGTAAGGTTATGCACATCAAAAGGAATGATGCAAGTCACCTGTACATAATAAATGGTAAAACAGTGGGTAACACTGACATGGAAAAGGACCTAGGAATTTTAGTGAACAGCAAACAAAGCTGTAAAAACCAGTGTCATGCAGCTGTGTCCAAAGCCAATAAGATAATGGGTTGCATCAAAAGGGGCATAGATGCCCGTGATGAGAAAATAGTCCTACCACTTTACAAATCACGAGTCAGACCACACATGGAGTACTGTGTACAGTTCTGGGCTCCTGTGAACAAGGCAGACATAGCAGAGCTGGAGAGGGTACTAAAGTAATAACTGGAATAGGGAGACTACAGTACCATGAAAGATTATCAACATTAGGGTTATTCACTTTAGAAAAAAGAAGACTGAGGGTAGATCTAATTATTATGTATAAATATACAGACTTGATCAAAAGTTTAAGACCACTTGAAAAATGGCAAAAAATAATATTGCTGGATCGCGGTCCGGAGGCGGCAGTCTCAGGCACAGTCACGCATATACGCGTCATCTCGCAAGACGCGAGATGATGCTCACAGCCTGCCCGCGCATGCGCATCGCGGGTCGGCAAAAGTTCGAGGGGGGTTGCATCATCAGCCTGTTAGCCAATGATCATTGCTGGCAGGCTGATGATTTTTAAAAAAACGAATCACAGGCCAGTTAACACTTTATATTTATAAATATAAAGTGTTAAATGGCTGCTGTGCTCCTCTGCTGATTCTTTTCGTCGGTTGGTCTCAGCAGAGGAGCACAGTTCACAGTGAGTACACCAAACACTTCACTTAGCCCCCAGATCACCCCCCATCACCCCAATTAACCCCTTGATCGCCCCTGTCAATCACCTAGTGAAAGGGAAAAAAGTGATCAATGTAAACTGTCACTTATTTTTTTTCACTGGTATTGACTGATAGGTTTTAGGATAGTTTAGGCCCCTTGGTTAGGTAGTTAGCAATCGGTTAGCGCCCAGCCCACCGCACCGCAGTCACTGATTCGCTGATTAGCGTATCGCTAATCAGCATTTGTACTTTTATAGTATCTGTAAGTGATCAAAACTGATCACAGTCAGATCTATAATAGTATTAGTGTCACCTTAGCTCGCCCTCCACCCAAAACGCAGTGTTTGCCCGATCAGGCCTGATCGGTTGCCCACACGTGCGTTCACCCACGCCCGCCCCGCCGTAGTGACCAAATTTTTTTTTTTATCACTGCACAATCACTTTCCAAGCACTGCGGCGATAAAAAAAAATCAGTTTTGATATTTTTTATCAATCGCAGCGGCCTCCAGTACTTCGCTAGCCTCCCATTTGTAAGACAGGCTTGCTTTTTTACTTGGGTAGTCTCAGGGAATACCCCCTAAATTTAGTAGTCCAAATGTCAAACAAGGGGTATTCTTCTGAAGAGGCCTACAGGATTCTGACCCAGTCGGATGAGGAATGGGAACCCTCATCTGACGAATCTAGCGGGTCAGAATATGAACCTGTAGAAAGCAGTGGCTGTCTGACCCAAAGTTCGGACGAGGATGTTGAAGTCCCTGATAGCACCAGCTGTACCCGGCCCCGTGTTGCTAGACCACAGGTTGCGCAGGATCCGCTTCAAGGGCAGCAGAGTGGGGCTGGTGCTGTCGGATTACGTGGTGAGGCATACACCAGCAGCGCAGCCCACCCTGGACCTAGTACCAGCATTGCCGTAAAACATGGTGAAGTGGCGAGCACCAGAAGGGCAGTTGAAGCTGGTACGGTAGCACGTGCAATAGTTACCCCGTCGCAGCCACCGCACAGACAGGCCCGTAGACCTCCTAGAGTCCCTGAGGTGCTGGCAAACTCTGATTGGCAGTCCCCAACTTCAGCCGCACCATTAGTTCCCCCTTTCACCGCCCAGTCTGGAGTTCGGGTTGAGACAGCTCAGATCGGTTCGGCCCTGGGATTTTTTGAGCTGTTCTTGACTGCGGAGCTCTTGGACATAGTCGTGGCAGAAAAAAAACGGTATGCCACTCAATTTATATCCGCCAACGCGGGAAGCTTTTATGCCCAGCCTTTCCGGTGGAAACCCGTCCAAGTTTCCGAATTAAAAAAAATTCTGGGCCTTCTCCTCAACATGGGTCTAACCAAAAAGCATGAATTGCGGTCATATTGGTCCACAAACCCAATTCATCACATGCCCATGTTCTCTGCGGCCATGTCCAGGGCACGATTTGAGGCCATCCTGCGTTTCCTGCACTTTAGCGATAACACCACCTCCCGTCCCAGAGGCCACCCAGCTTTTGACCGGCTCCACAAAATTCGGCCCCTCATAGACCACTTCAACAACAAATTTGCAGATTTGTATACCCCTGAGCAAAACATCTGCGTAGACGAGTCCCTTATACATTTTACCGGGCGCCTTGGCTTCAAACAATACATCCCAAGCAGGCGCGCCCGGTATGGGGTCAAATTGTATAAGCTCTGTGAAAGGGCCACAGGCTATACCCACAAATTTCGGATCTATGAGGGTAAAGATCAGACCCTGGAGCCGGTCGGTTGCCCTAACTACCTGGAGAGCAGTGGGAAGACAGTCTGGTGTCACCCAGACTGTGTCACCCTTATTTTGCAAGGCGTACCATCTTTATGTAGACAATTTCTACACAAGTGTGCCCCTCTTCAGGCATTTGTTCCTAGAACAGATTGGCTGCTGTGGCACCGCACGACCTAGTCACCGGGGCTTCCCCCAACGGCTCGTTACCACCCATCTTGCAAGGAGGGAGAGGGCTGCCTTGTGTAATGAAGAACTGCTCGCGGTGAAATGGAGAGACAAGCGTGACGTTACCTCAACCCAACCGCCACCCCGAAAAAGATGTCGTGTCTGTAGCAGGAGTGGAATAAGGCGTGACACCCGCTATTTCTGTCCTGACTGCCCTGACCACCCTGCCCTATGCTTTGGGGAGTCTTTCCGGAAGTACCACACACAGGTACACTTAGCATAGGGATTGCATCTCATAGGACAGGTACACAGGGCTATTAGGGCCCTTTCACTCACAGCTGCTGCAAACCTCTCCTTTCACCTGGGACAAAGTGCATAATGTACTTCACCACATCTTTGGGCGATTTGCGCTTTGCACATTGTCCCATGGGGAAGGAGAGGTTTGTCCTATAAAGGTAAAAAAAAATCCCCCCCAAAAAATCACCAGTAAGCAAAAAACTTAACGTTCTGTTCAAAAAGTTAAATAAAGTTTATATGTTCCGTTCAAATGTTATTATAAAGTTAATAAATTTATTGCGTTGCGGTCTGTTTTTTTATTTTTTTATTTTTTTATTTTTTTACCTTCCAGATGGACCAACCGATCGACTAGCTGCAGCACTGATGTGCACTCTGACAGAAGCATTGCACTGCTGTCAGATTACACAAAAGTCGGTGTATGCAGCGCTGCAAGACGAGATTTCTCCTCTGCAGTAAAAGATACGTTTGCCGAGGCATATGAGCTGAGGAGGTGGCGGTGTTCATATGCTTTGGCAAACACTTTGTATATAAAAAAAAATTATAATAAATCCCGGCAATCATTTATTCATCCACATCGATTGATGTGAATGGAGAAATCAGGTTTGCCAGGGCATACGAGCTAAGTGGGTATGGATGTTGGGCGGAGCTCCTATGTCCTGGCAGACGCCTTTCCCCTCCTTTTTTTTTTTGGGCAGAGATTTTTTCATCCACATTGATCAATGCGAATGAAGAAATCTGTGCCGTTCATGTTTTTCTTTCAGCCCAGAGGCTGAACGGAAAAAAAAAAATCTTATTACCTGTATGCTCAATATAAGGAGAATAGCAGAAACTCCTAATGCTGGCCATACATGTAATGATTGCGGAGACCCTCAAATGCCAGGGCAGTACAAACACCCCACAAATGACCCCATTTTGGAAATAAGACACCCCAAGGTATTAGCTGAGGGGCATATTGAGTCCATGAAAGATTGAAATTTTTGTCCCAAGTTGGCGGAAAGGGAGACTTTGTGAGAAAAAAACAAAAAAATATATGAACTCGCCATGCCCCTCATTGAATACCTTGGGTTGTCTTCTTTCCAAAATGGGTCACATGTGGGATATTTATACTGCCCTGGCTTTTTAGGGGCCCTAAAGCATGAGAAGAAGTCTGGGATCCAAATGTCAAAAAATGCCCTCCTAAAAGGAATTTGGGCCCCTTTGCCCACCTAGGCTGCAAAAAAGTGTCACACATGTGGTATTGCCGTACTGAGGAGAAGTTGGGGAATGTGTTTTGGGGTGTCATTTTACATATACCCATGCTTGGTGAGATAAATATCTTGGTCAAATGCCAACTTTGTATAAAAAAATGGGAAAAGTTGTCTTTTGCCAATATATTTATCTCACCCAGCATGGGTATATGTAAAATGACACCCTAAAACACATTCCCCAACTTCTCCTGAGTATGGCGATACCACATGTGTGACACCTTTTTGCAGCCTAGGTGGGCAAAGGGGCCCACATTCCAAAGAGCACCTTTCAGATTTCAAAGGGCATTTTTTACAGATTTTGATTTCAAACTACTTCTCACGCATTTGGGCCCCAAAATGCCAGGGCAGTATAACTACCCCACAAGTTACCCCATTTTGGAAAGAAGACACCCCAAGGTATTTCGTGAGGGGCATGGCGAGTTCATATAATTTTTTATTTTTGTCACAAGTTAGCGGAAAATTATGATTTTTTTTTTTCCTTACAGTCTCATATTCCACTAACTTGTGACAAAAAATAAAAACTTCCATGAACTCACTATGCCCATCATGAAATACCTTGGGGTGTCTTCTTTCCAAAATGGGGTCACTTGTGGGGTAGTTATACTGCCCTGGCATTTTAGGGGGCCAAATGCGTGCAAAGTAGTTTGAAATCAAAATCTGTAAAAAATGGCCTGTGAAATCCGAAAGGTGCTCTTTGGAATGTGGGCCCCTTTGCCCACCTAGGCTGCAAAAAGTGTCACACATGTGGTATCTCCATACTAAGGAGACGTTGGCGAATGTGTTTTGGGGTGTCATTTTACATATACCCATGCTGGGTGAGATAAATATCTTGGTCAAATGCCAACTTTGTATAAAAAATTGGGAAAAGTTGTCTTTTGCCGAGATATTTATCTCACCCAGCATGGGTATATGTAAAATGACACCCCAAAACACATTGCCCAACTTCTCCTTATGTCACGGAAGGTGTAAAGAAAATTAAAAGACACAAAATGAAGATCCGACTGACTGGATCCAAAACTAAGGAACCAAAGGGAGAGCCCTGCAACAGACCTGGCTCTCTCCCTAACTGCTCAGCCTATGCAAAAATCTCAATGGTAGATGATCGCATATCCTCGTTCCTCGACTGTATAACACCTGAACACCCTATAATAGTGAGGGGACACGACCACCGGCTTCCTACACTTGATACGGAGGGAGTCAGGGTCACCTGGGATCCAGCAAACAGGAAAACACAAATGAATGAACAAAACTTATCTGTAGAAGACTCAGTAGTAGCATCCAGCATGCACATACTCCAGGAAGTTGCATAAACCGCAAAGTGATGCAGTATGGGAAGGGATTTAAAAAGGGATGCAATCAGTGCAACTACATGACAGCTTAAAGAGGCTAACGAGATGAGAAAACTAAAGCAAAACAAAAGGAACCTAAAGGAGGAGGTTCTGAAGAACGTCTCTCAGAGCTTCTCAGATGTCTGGTGGTGACAGTACCCCTCCTTCTACAAGTGGACTCCGGACACTCAGAGCCCACCTTCTCAGGATGGGACCTATGGAAAGCCCTGATAAGACGAGTGGCCTTAATGTCCGTCACTGGGACCCACATCCTCTCCTCAGGACCATAACCCTCCCAATGAACGAGGTACTGGAGAGAACCGCGAACAACACGAGAATCCACAATCCTAGAGACCTGAAATTCAAGATTACCATCAACCACAATCGGAGGAGGAGGCAAAGACGAGGGTACAATGGGTTGGACATAAGGTTTTAACAACTTAAGAAAAATGAAAAACATTATGGATCTTCCAAGTCTGAGGAAGATCAAGACGGTAGGCAACAGGATTGATGACGGACAAGATTTTGTAAGGCCCAATAAACTTAGGACCCAACTTCCAGGAGGGAACCTTCAATTTGATATTCTTAGTAGACAACCACACCAGATCACCAACATTCAGGTCCGGACCAGGCACACGTCTCTTATCCGCCACACGCTTATATCTCTCACTCATGCTCTTTAGATTATCCTGAATCTTTTGCCAAATAGATGACAAAGACAAGGAGAATCTGTCCTCATCAGGTAAACCAGAAGCCCCCTCTCCAGAGAATGTCCCAAACTGCGGAGGAAACCCATATGCACCAAAAAATGGTGACTTATCAGAGGACTCCTGACTACGTTTTTTTAAAGCAAACTCAGCAAGGGACAAAAAAGAACACCAATCCTCCTGATTCTCCGCCACAAAACAGCGCAGATATGTCTCCAGATTCTGATTGACGCGCTCTGTCTGGCCATTCGACTGCGGGTGCAAAGCAGAAGAGAATGACAAGCGAACGCCCTAGAGAGCGAGAACGCACACACCGAGACGCTGGAGTGCTGCTTGGGGGCATACGCTGTGAGCGCTCCTAGGCCAGCAGGGGACCCGGAGCGCTCAGCGTAACAGTACCCCCCCCCTTTGGTCTCCCTCCCTTTTTGGTACCGAAGAACTTGCGGATGAGACTGCGGTCCAGGATGTTCTCCTCTGGCTCCCATGACTTCTCCTCAGGACCTGCAGCCCTCCCAGTCGACCCCAAAAAATATTTTTGGTCTCCAAGATCTCCTTGACAGAGAATATATCGGAGGTACCGGCTACAGGGGTGGGAGAAACAAGCTTGGGAGAAAAACGGTTAAAGACAGCAGGTTTAAGAAGGGAGACATGGAGGCAGTTATGGATTCGGAGGGAGGGAGGAAGATGGAGCTGATAAGAAACTTGATTGATACGACTCTTGATTTTATAGGGTCCCAAGAAACGAGGGCCCAACTTGTAACTTGGGACCCTAAATCGGATGTACCTAGAGGAGAGCCACACCTTGTCACCCGGGCGAAATTCTGGAGGAGATCTGCGTCTCTTGTCAGCTTGAACCTTCATACGGGCGGAAGCCTTGAGGAGAGCAGCGTGGGTTTTTTCGCCAGATGGAGGAAAAATCCTGTACAAGACTGTCAACAGCAGGTACAGAAGAAGGAGTGGGAGACTGCGGCAGAGGTGGAAGAGGATGACGGCCAAAAACTACAAAGAAAGGAGACTTGTTAGAGGCAGAGGATTGTTTGTAGTTGTAGGAGAACTCCGCCCAGGGAAGTAGATCAGCCCAGTCATCATGGCGTGAGGATACAAAGTGACGCAGATAGTCACCCAAAATTTGGTTCACCCGTTCTACTTGGCCGTTAGACTGAGGATGGTACGAAGAAGAAAAGTCCAATTTGATCCCGAGCTGAGCACATAGAGCCCTCCAGAATTTGGAGACGAATTGTACCCCACGATCCGAGACAATATGTTTGGGAAGGCCATGGAGACGGAAGATGTGTTGGAAAAATTGTTTGGCCAACATGGGTGCAGAGGGTAGATCGGGCAGGGGTACAAAGTGAGCCATCTTGGAGAAGCGATCCACCACGACCCAAATAACGGACTTGCCATGGGAGGAGGGAAGATCTGTAATAAAGTCCATGACGATGTGAGACCAGGGAACTTCAGGAACAGGTAGAGGCAAGAGGAGACCCGCTGGTTTCTGGCGGGGCGATTTATCCCGGGTGCAAATCATACAGTCCTGGACGAAGTCCGAGACATCTTTCTCCAGAGAAGACCACCAGTACTTTTGGGAGATTAGTTGGAGAGACTTTAGCACCCCTGGATGACCGGCAAAAGGGGAGGCGTGGCCCCACTTGAGAATTCGCAGCCGCTGACGTGGAGGTACGTAGGATTTGCCAGGTGGAAGAAGGCGCAGGTCCACGGGAGCGATTGTAATAAGGTGTTCTGGAGGGATAATATATATCGAGGTGTTAACTCGTCGCCCACCACATCAGAGGAGCGAGACAGAGCATCTGCCCTAATGTTCTTACAAGCCGGACAGAAATGGATCTCAAAATTAAAGCGGGCGAAGAACAGAGACCAACGAGCCTGACGGGGATTTAATCTCTGAGCAGACTGGAGATAAGCCAGGCTCTTGTGGTCCATGAAGATGTGCACAGGATGTGTGGCGCCCTCGAGTAAATGTCTCCATTCCTCCAGTGCCAATTTAATAGCCAGCAGTTCCCTGTCCCCAATGGAGTAATTTCTCTCTGCAGAAGAGAATGTTTTTGAAAAGAAGCCACAAGTTGAAATCTTGCCCCGGGAAGACTTCTGGGTGAGGACAGCTCCGGCTCCCACCGAGGAGGCATCTACTTCAAGAGAGAAAGGCTTGGTGGAATCTGGTCTAGAGAGAACGGGTGCAGAGGCAAAGGCGGATTTCAGGGACTGGAAGGCTTCCTCGGCTTGGGAAGGCCAGGATTTGGGGTTAGCTCCTTTTCTTGTGAGGGCCACGATAGGAGCTACCAGAGTGGAATAGTGAGGGATGAATTGCCTGTAGTAATTCACAAAGCCCAGAAATCTTTGTATGGCTCGGAGACCAGAGGGGCGTGGCCAATCCAGAACCGCCGAGAGCTTGGCTGGGTCCATTTGAAGCCCTTGGGCTGAGATAATGTATCCCAGGAAAGGCAGGGAGGTCCGTTCAAAAAGACATTTTTCAAGTTTAGCGTACAAGTGATTTCTCCTAAGACGAGTAAGAACTTGTTGCACATGGACCCGGTGTTGATCCAAATTGGAGGAAAAGATGAGGATATCATCCAGGTATACGACCACGCAGGTGTAAAGTAAGTCCCTAAAATAATCATTGACGAATTCCTGGAAGACAGCAGGTGCGTTGCAGAGGCCGAAGGGCATCACCAAATACTCAAAATGGCCGTCCCTTGTGTTAAAGGCGGTCTTCCATTCATCTCCCTCACGGATACGGATCAGATTATAGGCCCCTCGAAGGTTCAATTTAGTGAAGATCTTAGCCCCTCGGAGACGATCAAATAGCTCAGAGATTAGAGGCAGAGGGTAACGGTTCTTGATGGTAATTTTATTAAGACCTCTGTAGTCAATGCAGGGGCGGAGGGAGCCGTCTTTTTTTGTCACGAAGAAAAAACCGGCCCCAGCAGGAGAAGAAGATTTTCTTATGAATCCTCTCTGTCGGTTCTCACGTATATAGTCGGACATGGCAAGAGTCTCAGGAGGTGAGAGAGGATAAATTCTGCCCCGAGGTGGAGTAGAACCGGGTATCAGGTCGATCGGGCAATCATAGGATCAGTGAGGAGGAAGGACCTCAGCTTGTTTCTTGCAGAAGACATCCGCGAAGGAATGGTATGGCTTGGGCAGCCCAGAAGGCGGAGAAACTTGCGGGTTCTGTTTGACCAGAGCAGGCTTGAGACAGCGGTCCGAACAGGAAGAACCCCAACGCAGGATCTCACCGGTGGACCAATTTAGGACAGGACTATGACGTTGAAGCCACAGCAGACCCAGGAGGAGTTCGGAGGAACAGAAGGGAAGGACAAAGAACTCTAAAGTCTCGGTATGAAATAATCCGATGTCCATCTGCAGAGGCTGGGTACGGAACTGCACGGTGGCAGAGAGTCTCTCACCGTTAACAGTAGAGATGAAAAACGGCTTGGGTAGACGGATTACTGGAATACGGTACTTGTCAACCAAGGAGGCGTGAATGAAGTTGCCAGCTGAACCGGAATCCAAGAAGGCGGCTGCGGAGAAAGAGGACTTGGAAGAGATGATCAACTGCACGGGTATGATGAGATGTGGAGAGGAAGAATCCACACCTAGCAATGCCTCTCCCACGTTTACTAGGTGCGAGCGTTTCCCGAACGCGGTGGACGGAGAGGACAATCTCTAAGGAAGTGCTCGGTACTGGCACAGTACAGACACAGGTTCTCGTTTCTGCGGCGGCTTCGTTCTTGCGGAGTCAGGCGTGACCGATCCACCTGCATGGCTTCCACGTCGAAAAACCCAGTAGCGGGTTGAGGTGGACGCAGAAAAACGGGAGCCAGACGAGGAAAGCGTCTAGGACAAGCTTTTTCCTTTTCAAGGAGGAGTTCCTCTTGTCTTTCAGCGAAACGTTTGTATATCCTAGAGGCCTGCAAGATGAGTTCACTGAGAGTGGAAGGAAGCTCACGTGCAGCCAGAACGTCCTTTACTTCACTGTTAAGTCCCTTCTTGAATGTGGCGCAAAGGGCTTAATTGTTCCAGTTCAGCTCAGAGGCCAGGGTGCGGAACTGAATGACATAGTCACCCACGGAAGAACCTCCTTGGGTCAAATTTAGTAAGGCAGTCTCTGCGGAGGTAACCCGGGCAGGCTCCTCAAAAACATTCCGGAACTCTAGGCAGAAGCCCTGGACGGAAGCGGTGGCAGGATCTGCGCGGTCCCATAGTGGTGTAGCCCAGGCCAGGGCCTTCCCGGACAGTAAACTGAGAATAAAGGCTACCTTGGCTCGCTCAGAAGGAAACTGGTCGGACAGTAGCTCAAGGTGGAGAGAGCACTGCGACAAGAACCCACGGCACTGCTTAGGATCTCCGTCATATTTGTGTGGTAGGGACAAACAGATTCTGGAACCGGTGGCAACTGCAGGCGGAGGTGATGCAGCAGGAGCAGACGGAGGAGCTGGCTGTTGCTGAGAAGGCAGGAGCTGCTGCAACATAGCGATCAACTGTGCCAGCTGTTGACCCTGCTGGGCCACAATGGTGGTGAGGTCCGCTAGGCTTGGCAGGGGAACATCAGCGGGATCCATGGCTGGATCTTACTGTCACGTACCGGAAGGACAGGTAGTGGATCCTCTGGACCAGAGAGATGATGGCGCGGGTTGTACTAAAGGACCGGTTCTAAGCAGTTACTGGTCTTCACCAGAGCCCGCCGCAAAGCGGGATAGATTTGCTGCGGCGGTAACTACCAGGTCGTGTCCCCTAGTAACAACTCGACCTCTCTGGCAGCTGATAAGGCGTGGTACACAGGGAGAAGGCAAGAGCGTAGTCAGACGTAGCAGAGGTCAGGGCAGGCGGCAAAGGTTCAAAGGCGAGTAGACAGTAGCAACGGGAACGCTTTCTCTGAGGCACAAGGCACAAAGATCCGGCAGAAAGCTGTGGGAGGAGAAGGTATATATGGGCAGTGCACAGGTGCAGCCTAATTAAGTCAGCACTGCCTCTCACAAACCTTAACCCTTAATAACCCCTTTGGACCAAGCACCAATCACTGGTGCACTGGCCCTTTGAATCTAAGAGTCCCGGCGCACGCGCGCCCTAGAGAGCGAGGACGCACACGCCGAGACGCTAGAGTGCTGCCTGGGGGCATACGCTGTGAGCGCTCCGAGGCCAGCAGGGGACCCGGAGCGCTCAGCGTAACAAAGGTATTGATATACTGGCTTCCACCAAATATTGATTAAGGCCTGCGATACACTGGCTTCCACCAAATATTGAATAAGGGGTTTGATTTACCAGCTTCCAGCAAATACTCATTATTAGGTTCTATATACTGTTAGAGGGGATTGAAATACCGGCTTCCACAAAATATTGATTGAGGCCTGTCATATACCTGCTTCCACAAATACAGCTCTTCTATTGGGACTTTGAAACAGGGTCATTTTGAAAATGACAGGCAGAGGAAGAGGCAGGCCATACAATTGTTATACGGTGATTGCCTAATGTACCTCCAGCCACATTATCAATTGTTCTTTTCTGTACAGTGAATGAATCATTTTTGGTGCTTATAGTCCACAGGTCTGCAGTAAAATTGATATCCATTGACCGTCTAATATACCTCCAGCCACATAATCACTTGATTTTTTTTCTGTACGTTGAATGCATAATGTTTGGAGCCTATACTCCACTGGTCTGGATTAACCCCTTAAGGACACGGACATATTTCACCTTAAGGACCAGGCAATTTTTTGCAAATCTGACGAGTGTCACTTTATGTGTAAATAAAATCACAGAAATATAGTGGCAGATATGGGGATAACTTTGTTAACCCTTTAGGTGTTCCACAAGAATTAATGGAAAATAGAGATAACATTTCAAAATTTCACTTTTTTGGCAGATTTTCCAATTGAATCCCTTTTTCCAATTACAAAGCACGGGTTAACAGCCAAACAAAACTCAAAATTTATGGCCCTGATTCTGTTGTTTACAGAAACACCCCATATGTGGTTGTAAACTGATGTATGGGCACACGGCAAGGCGCAGATAGAAAGGAATGCCATACGGTTTTTGGAGGGCAGATTTTGCTGGACTGGTTTTTTGACACCATCTCCCATTTGAAGCCCCCCTGATGCACCCCTAGAGTAGAAACTTCCAAAAAATGACCCCATTTTGGAAACTACGGGATAGGGTGGCAATTTTGTTAGTACTATTTTAGGGTACATTTGATTTTTGGTTGCTCTATATTACACTTTTTGTGAGGCAAAGTAACAAGAAATAGCTGTTTTGGCACCGTTTTTATTTTTTGTTTTTACAACTATCATCTGACAACAATCATCATGTGGTATTTTTATAGATCAGGTTGTTACAGATGCGACAAAATATCAGCAGTATAATTTTCGCGTACGTGCATGCGCAAATGCACTATATAGTACCCAAATGCACTATAAAGAAAGTATATTGGTATATAACGCCCCGCTTCAATCTGTTTTTTTGGGCGACGACTGGTATATCACACCAGTAGAAATGATTTGTTCCAATAACGCTTGTCCCTCTATATACCTGCAGTATCGCAGCAAAACCACACACAACTGCTGCACAATACAAATGCACTATAATATACTTTCTAACATAGAAAGTATATTATAACATTGTACAAGGAAGGCAATCCATTAGAATATACATGAAGATAAAATGTAACCTTTAATAATTTTACTATGAGGGTCCATTCACACGTCCGTAAGTGTTTATGCGGATCTACAAAACACGGACACCGGCAATGTGCATTCCGCAATTTGTGGACCGCACATCGCCGGCACTATAATAGAAAATGCCTAATTTTGTCTGCAATTGCGGACAAGAAAAGGACATGTTCTATTTTTTGGCGGAAACGGAAGCACAGATGCAGAAGTGCGGATCCGCGGATGCGGACAGCACATTCCGCCCCCATTGAAAATGAATGGGTCTGCACCCGTTCTGCAAAATTGCGGAATGGATGCGGACCCATTTTGCGGACGTGTGAATGGAAAAGATATCCTACAAAATGAAAATAAATAAAATGATTAAAGTTAAGCAAAAAGCATAGATGTGGTAGGCAATAACAAGTGTTCGGCGGCACTACATCAGGTGCTCGGCGGCACTAAATCAGAAACCATATGTCCTACCACAATCCTGGGGGTTCCAGTGCACATCAATGAATCCAGGAGGGAAAGCAAAAGAACATCCATCCCTGGGCTAGATGATGATGTGGTATTGAAGGAAAGGGTGGGCAAAGAACTGTCCCTGATATTGCCCTACAGGTGGGTGCTATTCTGGCCCTAATAGCCTAACCACAGACCACCCGCCCTGATAAGAGCGACTCTGTCCGGAACCTTACCCTAGTAAGCCCCTAGCCTTTAGGCCCCTGACTTCCAGGTGATCACTATATAGATCTATGTGTTTTTGACTCATTATAAAAGTATATTATAAGTATATCGCACCCCTCTGTGTATCACACAATATCGATAGCACACCTATACTAGTGCTTAAAATGACTTTTGTGGCCCTATAAGCTAGCATTTGGTGTCCCTAACAGCCTACTCCACACAGCAACCTCTCCCTACACTGACAAAACACTGAATGTAAAATAGCGGCCAGATCAAGTTTATTTATAAGGTAGGGGGTATGTCCATGTGCTGAAATGTCTCAATTGGCTGTCCTGTACCACCTGATGGATGTGTCATGGGTCAAAGTTCTTCACAATGTAAAAGAATATGGCGGGCGCAAATTTCTCCATATGTTCGCATGTTCGGCGAATCGCGAACATGCAAAGTTCGCTGCAAAATGACTGCCGGGCGAACCGCAAGGCCATCTCTACTCCATAGTCTGAGAGCCATCGTTTTTTCAGTTTTTGGGCGATTGTCTTGGGTAGGGTATGCTTTTTGTGGGATGAGATGACGATTTTATTGGCACTATTTTGGGGCGCGTATGACTTTTTGATCCCTTGCTATTACACTTTTTGCGATGTAAGGTGACAAAAAATTGCTTTTCTTTTTTCACACTTTTTTTTCTACAGTGTTCACCTGAGGGGTTAGGTCATGTGATATTTTTATAGAGCAGGTTCTTATTAATGTGGCGATACCTAATATGTATACTTTTTTTTATTTACTTAAGTTTTACACAATACCAGCATTTTTTAAACAAAAAAAAAGATGTCTTAGTGTCTCCATATTCTGAGCCATAGTTTATTTTTATTTTTTGGACGATGTTTTGCAGGATGAGGTGACAGTTAGATTGGTACTATTTTGGGGGGGCATACGTCTTTTTGATCACTTGGTGTTGCACTTTTTGTTATGTAAGGTGACAAAAATGGCTTTTTTTACCCCGTTTTTATTTTTTTATGGTATTTATCAGACAGGGGGGATCATGTGATATATTAATAGAGCCAGGCATTGCGGACGCGGCGATACCTAATATGTGTGGTTTTTTCAGTTGTTTATTATAAAATAAGGGGAAAGAGGCGTTTTTCTTTTTTTTTTACTTTTAATTAATTTTATTACTTTATTAATTTTATTAAAAACACTTTTTTTAAACTTTATTTCTCTTTACTTTATTTCTGATGTTCACTTTTGGGGGTCTGATCCCCTCTGCAATGCATTACAATACATTTGTATTGTAATGCATTGCCTGTTCATGTACTACAGTGAGTAGTACACAAAGAGGTTGCCTAGGAGACCCAGCCTGAGGCTGGATCTCCTCGGCTCCCGTAGAAGGCAGTTCCCTATGCCGTGCAAGGCATTGGGCAGCCTCTGCAGGACATCGGGCTGCCTTCTGAGACATCGGGTCCCCTCCACAGCAGCACAGGGACTCAATGGGCTCTCTCAAACACAAACCCCTTCTATGCCGTGGTAGATCCAGGGTCGTTATGTAGCGAGCTGGCCCTAATCTCTCAATGAGCTCATCCCAACCCAAGCCATGGGATAAGCATCTACTTTGGACACCTCGTTAAATTTGTGGTACTCATTACAAAACCGCCATTCTCCATTGGGCTTTGGAACTAGCACTATGGGACTAGACCACCCACTTTTCGATTCCTCAATTACCCTCAATTTTAACATTCTCTGGACCCCTTTGGAAACTATCTCCCTTCGGGTCTCGGGTATCCTGTATGGTTTAAAATTTACCCGTGCCTGAGGCTCCGTTAGAATCTCATGTTCCACGACCTTGGTTACCCCGGGGATTTCTGTGAACAAGTTCCTATTCTGCTATTACAGGAGCTAGGATTGGTATTTTTGGGACGGGAACAGGGTTTCATCAATTTTTACATTGTTGATTGTGGCGTCTGGTTGGGTCAACAGACATGGGCTCTCAGGGGGGTCCCTATCCTTCCATGGTTTTTGCAAGTTGATGGGGTAGATTTGAGAGGGATTTCTCGTATCTGGCTGATGTACCTGGTAGTTTACTTCACCCACCCTCTCAGTTATCTCATAGGGCCCTTGCGACTTGGCTAGGAACTTGCTCTCTACTGTGGGGACTAAAACTAGAACCCAGTCCCCTGGACTGAACTGTCTAAGACAGGCCGTCCTGTTGTATATGTTTGCTCGTGCCTCCTGTGCCTGGAGCATATGCTCTTTCACAATAGGTGTTACCTGAGCTATTCGCTCCTGCAATGTAGTGACGTGTTCAATGACACTTTTATAAGGCGTGACCTCACTCTCCCAGGTCTCCTTAGTGAATTCTAACAGGCCTCGTGGATGCCTTCCATACAATGGTTCAAAAGGTGAGAAACCTGTTGACACTTGGGGTCCCTCTCTGATTGAGAACAGTAGATAAGGCAACAGGTAATCCCATTCTTGGCTATCTTTCTTGACCACGTTTTTCAAAAAAAATTCAAAGTTTTATTGAAGTGTTCCACCAGGCCATCTGTCTGGGGGTGGTACACCGAGGTACGCAACTAGGTAACTTGCAATACTTTACAGAGATCCTGCATGACCTTTGACATGAACGCGTCAGTCAGGATCTCCTTGGGCAGCCCTGTTCTTGAAAATATCTGGAACAGTTCTCTGGCTATAATTTTGGAGGTACCTTTCCTTAAAGAGTGCTTTTTACCTGGATATCCTTAATCTAATTATTATCCTACCTTATAGTGCGGCCCCCACTGATGTCTTGACACTTTTTTTTCTAAAGAAATCCCCGTTCGTCCGATGTGGTCCACGTATCTTTTGGCGCCTCATATGCTAATGAGGCGACTCGGTTATACTAGGCATGGACTTGTATTTCTCCTGGGCGTGGTTATCTTCTCCCTGGCTGCAAGCGCATCCAATCAGAGCATCCCTGGCTAAGAGCGGGGCGCTCTGATTGCATGGGACCACAGCGAACGAACGGGGGGTTCTTTAGAAAATAAAAGTTCCAAGACATCAGTGGGGTCCGCACTATAAGGTAGGATTATAATTAGATTAAGGATATCCAGGTGAGAGGTCCTCTTTAAGGGCACCGCTTCAGGGTATTAGGTGGCATAATCCATCACCACTAAGATATATTGGTGCCCCCTAGCGGACTTTACTAAAGGTCTGACTAAATTCATTGCAACTCTCTTGAATGGTACTTTGACAATAGGTAATGGTATCGGAGGGCTCTGGAAGTTTGCCACTGGAGAGGATACTTGGCATACCTAAGACATGGCTATGTGCCAGTTCCATTACCATGCGTTGGTATGGTTTAGGAACCATGAGCTGTTACACTAATACTTCCCGGATTTTAGTCACCCAGTATAAAAAAATTCATTCATTGCAAAGTGAGGGTACCTTTCGTCTGCCCCTGGCTCTTGAGGTGCACCATTTACTACCCCCACATTATTTAATGCCCCTTTTAGAGTCTCATCTTGGAACTAAGCAGTCCCAAAGTTTTCCCTAGACACCTCTAAGTCGGGGACTGTCTCCTCAAAGAAAAACTTCTTCTCATCCTCGCCTACCATGGCCGAGAACGGAATTTCTGGGACCACCTCAGTGTCAAGGAGCAAGGGACTGTCTGCACCCTCCGGGCATGGTTGCGCTACTGCCTTGGCCCACAAATCCCAGAAGAAAGGACGATCTCGGCCAATAATCATCTCATGCATCAACCCCTGCCTGTCATGGTCCCTTAGGTGACTAATGTCAGGAAATCAAGAAGATTGGCTGAGCGTGGAGGAATCTAACAGCCTCCTTGATTTCTCTTGATTCAGTCTTGATAGGGTCAATGACCACTTCCCTTTTCTCCGCTGTTGCTCAGTGGTCATCACTTCTACCCTTTATAGTCTCACCCCACCCTTCTGACTATGCGGTTGCTTCATTTTGGTTTGGCTGAGCTGGTGTGAGATCTTCTCTAATGTTCCTGTTTGTCCATCTCTCCAGAAGTTAAGTGTTGCATTTGTTTGTATTTTTTATAGTCCCTGTTGTTGTATCTGGGCCTGAGACAGAGACTTCCATTCGTCCATCTGGGGAGGAATGGGTTGTCTCTGGTTCTATACTTATTCCAGGGCCTTATAGGGAAATCAGGGCCCATATTTCCTGCTCATGAATATTCCTACCTTCAAGGTTTATTCATATTGATAGGTAGCCAGGGTAGATTACATAGATAGGTAGATTAGGGTTGTCTAGGAGGTGACCTGTTTCTTCCCAAGTTTCCAGGCCCAGTTACTGTTCCCCTTCCCTTCTTTGTTCAGTGTGGAGTTTTACCCCCACACTGATCGTGATACTAACTGGTGGTACACCGTACATCTGTTTTTAAGGTGACCTGGGCTATTGGGTAAACCTTGGTATCACCATGAATGCAGGTGACTCCCAAGGTCTTCCCAGGAACCAATTTATGAGGAATACGGGCCCTTATGAGCGTGAGCAGGCTCCCTGAGTCCATAAGTCCAGTTGTGGGGTTGCCATTGACATTAATTGCACAAAAAGGAAGTCCCTTTTCAACGTTTGGAATCGCACTGCACACGAACATTGAGGTTCATCTCCCCACAGAACAGTTCATTTGTTCTGGGCTGATAGGACACTGGGCTGCCATATGTCCCAGTCAATGACACCTCCAGCAGATGACCTCTCTTAAGGAAGGTTGTGGTGTTGGCTCTAATAGGCTCTGGGCCTCATAACGTCCACCCCGTGGGGGGGTTTAGCCCCTTTTTCTGAACTTCAGAGTCAACCCGAGCCTTCCAGTAGGGTGAGTTCAGGGAACATGAGGCAGCGAGGGTGGGCTCCATGGCATAGTACTTATCTACCAAGCCTATTAAGTAATCTGCAGTCTGCGGGTTTCCTTGTGCAACCCAGCATTGTACCGGCTTAGAGAGAGCATGCATGAATCTGCCCATTACGACTCGCTCCATCATTTTGGCTGGGGAACAGACGTCTGGCTGCAGCCATTTTTAGACAAGGTGCTGACACATTCACTACTGGCTCCTACTTCACCGTGGCCAGAAACCTTGTTGACACACATCTCCCATCTATGATAGTCCCTTGTGCCTTCCTACAACCTCTTCATAATTTCGGAGGAACCACCATCAGCAACAGAAACCAGCATCTAAAATGCCCATCTTAATAAATGTGCCCTTAACTTTAGAACAAAATAAGATTAATACTTATGTAAATGTTTAGAAGTCTGGTTCTCGCTTCCGTATTCTAAAATTCACATTCCTACCTATTCTTTAGTTGAACTTGGAGAACTTATGCCTTTTTTCAACCGTACTATGTAACTATGAATGTAATTTCTAAATGTGGAGTAAAACTAGCCTAATATATTCATGCTCCACTGTGCAATATTAAGAAATTTGTATGGCATCAAACAGTATACACTATGTAGCATCAAAATATAAACAAAATTATAATGTGTTCATATCCAAGTCATAGACTGGTTAAAGAAGAGATGACTAGTGTATTTCCAAGTTCCCAAATGTAATCTTAAAGTCTAGCATTTAGCTCAATAAATGCATTTATTTTGAATGCCGTTTTGTGTGGTATTCTGAATAGCATTTCAAACTTGGTGAAGTGGAGAGAAAAACAAACAAATGTAAATTATGTTTTACAAAAGTTTATGTTTACATGATAATTTCTTTCGAACGCCATTAGCATATTAAATTCCTTGGAGGATTGATAAATGAATACTTGTAAGTTCAATGCACATGTCTTGGAATGCTGTAGCACTAATTTGCCTGTACATTTTTTGTGCTTGTAATTAGTATTCATTTTACTATGCACTTCCTAAATGATGTTAATTGGCTTGATAAAACTTCAGCATACGTGCTTTTTTCAAATCACAAAGTAAATTCAAGTATTTTTAGTTTTCCATGGGGTCAAGATGTGTAATATAAGTAGAGTAATTCAGAATAAAATATATTGAAATCGTAACAAGAGGGCAAATACAGTTTATCAATACTGTAAAATCCAAAAGTGGCATAGGCATCATTCTTCCAAGATGTATCAGTATCATTAGTGCTTTCCATTTCAGTAATTTGAATAATGAAGTCTAATTTGTTTCCAATCGTTACATATAATTTATGATAGGTGAATGAAGTAGTGTTGTGTTCTAAAGTTTGAAAGTTACTTTCCGAGAAAATTGTAATGGCATGTAATTAGGTAATAAATTCAAACTGCAATCAAAAGATTAGCATAAAATGTATTACTTACTGAATGGTAATGATTTATTTAGGATGAACATAACATATGACTTGATATCTAATCTATTTACTTCATTTGCGGCTACTTGTAACTGGGTTTCCATTAATTTAAAACCACATTCAGCGGGCATCCTGTCACAACGCCGGGTCAATTCGGACCTGCGGTTTGCTGATTTTACCCGCGGTTACAGCAGCTGTGCCGCGGTGCCATCGGGTCCCCATGCGGCTATAGGGGGGACCCAATGGCATGGAAGGCAGCAGGATGTCTAAGGAAGGCATTGCGCTGCCTTTTGGTGAAGAGCCTGTGAGATCCAGCCCCCTGGATCTCACAGGCCGGAAGCTGTATGAGTAATACACACAGTATTACTCATACAGCCAATGCATTCCAATACAGAAGTATTGGAATGCATTGTAAATGATTAGACCCCCAAAAGTTCAAGCCCCAAAGTGGGACAAAAAAAAATAATGAAAAAAAAGTTGAAAAAATAAAGTTTCCCCCCCAAAAAATTAAAAGTTTGAAGTAAAAATAAACAAAAACGTAATTTTCTGCAAATAAAGTAAAAAAAAAATTGGTAAAAAATAAGTGCAAAAAAGTATACATATTAGGTATCGCCGTGTCCGTATCGACCGGCTCTATAAAAATATCACATGACTTAACCCCTCAGATGAACATCGTAAAAAATTTAAAATAAAAACTGTGCTAATTAAACAATTTTTGGTCACCTTACATCACATAAAGTGTAATAGCAAGAGATCAAAAAGTCACACGCACCCCAAAATAGTGCCAATGAAACCATTATCTTATCCCACAAAAATCATACCCTACCCAAGGTAATCACCCAAAAACTGAAAAAATGATGGCTCTCAGACTATGGAAATACTAAAACATAATATTTTTTGCATCAAAAATGAAATCATTGTGTAAAACTTACATAAATAAAAAAAAGTATCTATATTCGGTATTGCCGCATCTGTGACAACCTGGTCTATAAAAATATCACATGAGCTAACCTGTCAGATGAATGTTGTAAATAACCAAAAATAAAAACGGTGCCAAAACAGCTATTTCTTGTTATCTTGCCTCACAAAAAAATGTAATATAAAGCAACCAAAAATCATATGTACCCTAAACTAGTACCAACAATACTGCCACCCTATCCTGTAGTTTCTAAAATGAGGCCACTTTTTGGGAGTTTCTACACTAGGGGTGCATCAAGGGGGCTTTAAATAGGACATGGTGTAAAAAAAAACAGTCCAGCAAAATCTGCCTTCCAAAAACCATATGGCATTCCTTTCCTTCTGCGCCATCCCGTGTGCCCGTACAGCTGTTTACGACCACATGTGGGGTGTTTCAATAAACTAAAGAATTAGGGCCATAAATATTGAGTTTTGTTTGGCTGTTAACCCTTGCTTTGTTACTGGGAAAAATTGATTAAAATGGAAAATATGCCCAAAAATTGAAATTCTGAAATGTCATCTCCATTTGCCAATAACTCTTGTGGAACACCTAAAGGGTTAACAAAGTTTAGAAAATCTGTTTTGAATACCTTGAGGGGTGTAGTTTCTTAGATGGGTCACTTTTATAGAGTTTCTACTCTAGGGTTGTATCAGGGGGGCTTCAAATGGGACATGGTGTCAAAAAAAACAGTCCAGCAAAATCTGCCTTCCAAAAACCGTTTGGCATTCCTTTCCTTCTGCGCCCTGCCGTGTGCCCGTACAGTGGTTTACGACCAAATATGGGGTGTTTATCATTCCCAAAATGATCCAAACATGAAGTAGACATATGGGGAATGTAAAGTATTAACTATTTTTGGAGGTATTACTATGTATTATAGAAGAAGAGAAATTGAAACTTGGAAATTTGCAATTTCTTTACATTTTTGGTATATTTGGTATTTTTTTTATAAATTAAAATTATTATTTTTTTACTTCATTTTACCAGTGTCATGAAGTACAATATGTGACGAAAAAACAGTCTCAGAATGGCCTGGATAAGTCAAAGCGTTTCAAAGTTATCAGCACTTAAAGTGACACTGGTCAGATTTGCAAAAAATTGTGGAATAGGGCTGAGTCCTTGAGGGCTTAAACAGATTTCATGGGCTCACATAGTACGTTACTACATGGTGGCTTTTTATGGCACCATTTTCAAAGATATTCTTCCCTAGAAGCTATTTTTATATGGGAGAATAATCTGCAAGTTAGCAGCTGGTAGAGAATAATGGATATTTTTTATGAAATTAATACTGAGGTACAGTATGGTAACATAGTAACATAGTACATAAGGCCAAAAAAAGACATTTGTCCATCCAGTTCAGCCTGTTATCCTGCAAGTTGATCCAGAGGAAGGCAAAAAAAAAACTGTGAGGTAGAAGACAATTTTCCCCACTTTAGGGGAATAAAAAATTCCTTCCCGACTCTAATCAGGCAATCAGAATAACTCCCTGGATCAACGACCCCTCTCTAGTAGCTATAGCCTGTAATATTATTACGCTCCAGAAATACATCCAGGCCCCTCTTGAATTCATTTATTGTACTCACCATCACCACCTCCTCAGTGTAATGACCGGCATCACGCACAGGGAGGGAAAAGGGAAAGCCCTGCCCAAGGGGGGGGGGGGGAAGGTGGTGACCCCTGACTCACCTTGCGGCTGGCACCTGACTGCCCTGACGTCCCTAGACGGGTTCCTCACCCATGCAGCGATCACGTGCCTAAACCCTGGCTTTTCCTAAAATGAGCCCTAGATAGTGAACGGTGGGATCGCTAGTCCGCACCACTGACACTAAGAGGGAAACACCAGGGAGAGGACAGACAATACAGACAAACACATAAACCCAGGTGGGCGACCACAGCAGACCCCAAAGGTCCAACAGGGATCCGGAGGGAAACGTTCTGGACCAACAACCAGAGAACGCAGCAACACAGCTCCAGTGGATCAGTATAGATGTCCAGGCAGGAAGCTCTATATCTGGCAACCAGAGAAGTGTGAGAGGGGAATATAAGGAGGTTGGGAGTGCTGGACAAGGAACAGCTGAGGAGAAGGAGCTACGGATCCCTGAGTGAGCCAAAAAGGGTTGCAAAGCAACCCCAGAAAGCTACCATAAGGAAACAGCCCTATCTTACATAGAGCGCGCAGGCAACCGCTGTGACTTCCTGACCCCGTGTATAACGGAGTCAGGCGTGGTTCTTGACACCCTCGTGACACTCAGGCAGAGAGTTCCATAGTCTCACTGCTCTTACCATAAAGAATCCTTTTCTATGTTTGTGTACAAACCTTCTTTCCTCCAGACGCAAATGATGTCCCCTCGTCACAGTCACAGTCCTGGGGATAAATAGCTGATGGGATAGATCTCTGTACTGACCCCTGATATATTTATACATATTAATTAGATCTCCCCTCAGTCGTCTTTTTTCTAAAGTGAATAGTCCTAATTTTTATAATCTTTCAGGGTACTGTAGTTGCCCCATTCCAGTTATTACTTTAGTTGCCCTCCTCTGGACCTTCTCCAGCTCTGCTATGTCTGCCTTGTTTATAGGAGCCCAGAACTGTACACAGTACTCCATGTGTGGTCTGACTAGCGATTTGTAAAGTGGTAGGACTATGTTCTTATCACAGGCATCTATGCCCCTTCTGATGCAACCCATTATCTTATTGGCCTTGGCAGCAGCTGCCTGACACTGGTTTTTGCAGCTTAGTTTGCTGTTTATTAAAATTTCTAGATCCTTTTCCATGTCAGTGTTACCGAGTGTTTTACCATTTAGTATGTACGGGTGACTTGCATTTTTCCTTCCCATGTGCGTAACTTTACATTTATCAGTGTAAAACCTCATCTGCCACTTATCTGCCCAGATCCCTCTGAAGTAGTATACTGTCCTCATCAGTGTAAATTACTTTACATAGTTTAGTGTCATCTGCGAAAATTGATACTTTACTATGCAAGCCTTCTACAAGATCATTAATAAATATATTGAAAAGAATAGGGCCCAATACTGACCCCTGAGGTACCCCACTAGTGAAAGTGATCCAATCTGAATGTGTACCGTTAATAACCACCCTCTGTTTTCTATCACTGAGCCAGTTACTTACCCACATACAGACGTTTTCTCCCAGTCCGAGCATTCTCGTTTTATATACTAACCTTTTATGTGGTACAGTGTCAAATGCTTTGGAGAAGTCCAGATATTCAACATCCATTGATTCGCCGCTGTCAAGTCTAGAACTTACCTCCTCATAGAAACTGATTAAATTAGTTTGACATGACCGATCACTCACGAAGCCATGCTGATATGGCGTTATTTGCTTAATTCCACTGAGATGCTCTAATATAGCATCTCTCAGAAAACCTTCAAACAGTTTACCCACAACAGATGTTAAACTTACCGGCCTATAGTTTCCAGGCTCTGTTTTTGAACGCTTTTTGAATATTGGCACCACATTTGCCATGCGCCAATCCCGTGGGACATTCCCTGTCAGTATAGAGTCTGCAAATATCAGAAATAAGGGTCTAGCTATGACATTACTTAATTCCTTTAGGATACGGGGGTGTATGCCATCCGGTCCTGGCGATTTGTCTATTTTAATCTTTTTAAGTCGCTGATGTACTTCTTCCTGGGTCAGACAGAACACTTTTAATGAGGAATTTATTTTTACATTCTGCATGTATTTTCTTCAGTGAATACATTGGAGAAAAAAATATTTAACAGCTTTGCTTTCTCCTAATCGTTCTCTGCGATTTTCCCCTCATTACTCTTTAAAGGGCCGACACCTTCAGATTTATACTTTTTAACATTTATATAATTGAAGAACATTTTAGGGTTAGTTTTACTCTCTTTGGCAATTAATCTCTCGGTCTCTAGTTTGGCCGCTTTTATTTGTTTTTTACATGTTCTATTTTTTTCCTTATAGTTTTTCAGTGCTTCCGTGCTACCCTCCTGTTTCAGTGAATTATATGCTTTCTTTTTGTCATTTATTGCTTTCTTTACAGTTCTATTTATGGTGCCATATTACAGCTCCATACAAGGCAGTGGTTTCAGAGGGTTGCAATATTAAGGAGTATTTCCAGCCAAAACTTAAATAAAGTAACTTTGCAAATGTTTTTATCATTTTTTATTAGCATTTTTCTTTTTAATTTCATCATGGTCTAAATTCGTAAAATTACTAATTGCAATTTCCTTTCAATATTCTGGTGGTTTGGGCCAAAAATCATTATATAATGACCTAACAGTGCATAACTGTCATCTGATTTCCCACAGTTTCAAAATCACCTTTATGTGTGATGTTCCAGTTAAACACCATGTAAACTGAAAACAGTACAAGATAAGCAAAGCCTGTTTCACACATCCAGAACATGGATTACAGCTGAAAATTCCAAACTTCCTTGGGGTTCTACTGATGCAAACCAGGGTAGCAGCCTATTCTTAACTTTTACAGAGTTCGAGGAAAATTATTATTATTATTATTTTTCTTTTTTATGTGCCAATACATGACATGTGTAGTACAAACAAGGACCTCTAATGTGGCTATCTACAAGACCATGTTGTATGTTGTGAGGAATGCTATGCAAAGAAAGAAGATTATTTAATCCACCAGTACTGTCTCTTCTCCAATGCGAGGGAAGCTGGACTCATTGCTAGTGATGAGCGGCAGGTGCCATATTCGATTTCGACGAAATTCGCGAATATTCGATAGAATATTAGTTTTATATTCGTCGAAATCGAATATTCGTCATTATTCTTGCTATCGCGATTAATATGCGATTTAAATAATCGCGTATTGCGATTTTAACTTAAAGGCTTCTCTCCTATTGAAACAGCAATGCGATTAATTCAAGTTATAAAAATCGAATTTCGATTTTAACTTAGCACTGCTATATTCTATATTAGGCTAGAATTAACGAATATGGAATATAGCAGTGCCAAGTTAAAATCGAAATTCGATTATTATAACAAATTAGTCGAATTGCGATTTCAACTTGGACCTGGTTTACTATGGTTGGCTTGGTAGAATTAGCGAATATGACGAATATATTCGTTATATTCCACAAAACGAATATAACGAATGTATTCGTCATATTCCACAAAACGAAGATAACGAATGTATTCTGCATCTTCGTTTTAGCTACCTATTCGTCAACTTCGCTAATTCTAGCAATCATATAGGAAAGTTGACTATAGAGACAGCTAAGTTTAATTCGCTATGCGATTATATTACTTTGCTTTTTTTTAAAATAAATAGAATAATTATAATACCTGATAATTATTATAATTATACTATGTATTTAAAAAAAAGCAGTCATATATACGCATAGCGAATTAAACTTAGCTGTCTCTATAGTAAACTTTCCTATATGATTGCTAGAATTAGCGAAGTTGACGAATAGGTAGCTAAAACGAAGATGCAGAATACATTCGTTATCTTCGTTTTGTGGAATATGACGAATACATTCGTTATATTCGTTTTGTGGAATATAACGAATATATTCGTCATATTCGCTAATTCTACCAAGCCAACCATAGTAAACCAGGTCCAAGTTGAAATCGCAATTCGACTAATTTGTTATAATAATCGAATTTCGATTTTAACTTGGCACTGCTATATTCCATATTCGTTAATTCTAGCCTAATATAGAATATAGCAGTGCTAAGTTAAAATCGAAATTCGATTTTTATAACTTGAATTAATCGCATTGCTATTTCAATAGGAGAGTAGCCTTTAAGTTAAAATCGAAATTCGATTATTATAACTTGAAATAATCGAATTGCGATTTCAACGTAATTCTCAAATCCGACAGTACATTGTAGTATATGGAGACGTTCCCATGGTGATGGGGACACTCCATGAGCATGGAAGTCGGCAGAAGCGGCAACGGGCACTGACTGGAGCAGCTAGGAAGCCAGGAATCCAAAGGACAGGTAAGAACAACTTTGAAGAACAACAGGGAAGTGGGAAAGAAAAAAATATAACAATAAAAAAAAAAAAAAAAGAATATTCGAAATATCGAATTTATATCACTATATTCGAAATATTCGCGAATTAGCGAAGTGCCGATATTCGCGAAAAAAATTCGATATTCGAATATTCGCGCTCAACACTACTCATTGCCTGCTAGTCACTACATGAAGGGTGTAATGCCAGGCAGCACATTCCTTACTTACCACTCTCACATACTGTCGGCAGTGTGTTAGCTATGAGCGAATCCGGTTATATTATCTTTAACATAGCCAAGACGGATCCGTGATGAACTCCATTGAAAGTCAAGGGGGGATGGATCCGTTTTTATTGTGTCAGATTATGTCAGAGAGAACGGATCCATCCCCATTGACTTGCATTGTATGGTGTGATGGATCTGTCTTGCTCCGCTTCCCAGGAGGGAAAGCAAACCGCAGCATACTGTGGTTTGCTCTCCAGTATGAGAATGGAACGGAATGCATTTTGGAGTGTTCCGTTCCGTTCAGTTACGTTTTGTCCGCATGGGGACAAAACTGAAGCATTTTTTTTCCAGTATTGAGATCCGTCATAGGGTCTCAATACCGGAAAATAAACGCTACAGTTTTGTCCCCTTTCATTGTCAATGGGGACAAAACGTAACTTAACAGAGCAGAACATAAAATAGAAACGCTAGTGTGAAAGCAACCCTAGTCTCCATGTATGCAGGAACTGTCTTGCATGAATGACTTGTAATCTCCCTGGCAGTCTGTCTCTCTTACCTTTTATGTAACATCCTAAAAGGGTATTTATCACACCATGTACCCCTTATCAAATCCTCATGATTTCAACAGTTCCCATGTGTGATGTATTCCTACTGCGATAATATTCTTATGCAGCTTGTAGAGTCACAAAGTTAAAAGAAGTAAGCAGTTGTACTATAAAAACAGCCTACCCCTGTGTTTCACCCTTTATCGCCTAAGAAGCTGTTGGAGGGTAGATGCTAATATCGGGCTAAGGGATCAGCATGCCACATGTTTTCACACTATACTCTATACCCTTAACTTAGTGAATATATCTTCATAATTCTTCTGGTGGATTGTGAAGCATCTGGTGGATCATACCACAATGTAGGGAATCAGACCCTCTGTATGAGGATTTTTAGAGTTACAATGGGACCACAGAAAAGTTTATAGGTGCCCAATGAGGCCTTAGTGTAAGTACAATGTTATGTCTGTAAGTACTGCTCCTGGCTAATGATACAATACGTATGATTTACCATAAACTGTACTGGGACTAGACATGAGCAAATTGATTTATTTCAACAAGCAGAGTTCTACACATGTGATGGGTGTCCCCAAAGCTAAGGGTGCCCCCCCCCCCCCGCTGTTTGATTGACAGGGTTGGACATCTTGGCCACCCCTCACAATCTTGAACCTGCTCCAAATAGCGGTGCAATTTTGGAGGCTCTACTTTCACTACTGGAGCAGAGATGAGCAAATTGATTGTCTCATCAAGCAGAGTTCAGCACCTGTGATGGGTTGTCCCCAATGCTGAGAATATTCCTGTGCTGTTTGGTTGACAGGGTCAGACATCATGGCAGGTCTTCACAATCTCATGTCAACGCTGCTGCTCTGAGTTGCATGCAAGTCAAAGGCTTTGCTTCTGCTACTAAAGCAGTGACTGTGCATGCACCACTACACTTCTGGGTGGTGGCGCATGAACTGTCACTGCCCCAGAAGTGGAAACTGAGCCTCTGAGTTTGCGTCATTACTTGGCGCAGGCACGAGATTGTCAGGGATGGCCGAAATGTCCAGCTCTGTCAATCAAGAGGCAGGGCAGCGCCCTCAGCTTCAGTGATGCCCCTTCATTTTTAATTTGTAGCCAGCCATCTCTGCTATTCTCTTCCTTGTATGATCAATGGTATGATTTTATTTTTCCAGCATGATCAGCCATGCAATGCTTTCAGATTATCTCTAGATGGAGCACCTACACACAAATATGCTGGTATAGCAGGTGTCAGCAGGTTAATTGTGAAGGAAAGTGAGTATGTAGTCTATTTATTTCAGCTATTTTATAAGATGATAGGATAGAAGATATGCTGCAGTGATTTCAAGCTAAAGACTAAGACAAATGCACTGCATCTATTGCGATTTTTCAAAACAGAATTAAGCATTGTAACCACTATCATTTTTTTTACAGTAGCAGCAATCTCTGATGTATTTATGCTAGAATAAATTGCTTTAAATATCATCAGGAACTTTAGCAATAACTGTCCAAATCTGGCAAAATGACATTATCTAGCAGAGAAATTATCATAAAATGATGCACCGTCTCAGCCATGAAATGAACATTTAAAATTAAGCTATGTATTGTTTGCGTGATTGTCCACTGGTTGCCATTGTGGTAAAATACCATATTCAGTTATGTACTCGTTCATCATTCATGTGCCTTATCATCACCAATGTGTACATTTAAAATATATTGCAGCATATTGTTTTGTTACTATTATAGCAGAGGTTGTTATAATCCATATGATAATAGCTTCATTTATTATGGTACGGTTGCACAAATACAGACAGTAGTTATAAAAGCCATGAAACCTCCTGCTGAGTTCCAGTCTGAACTGAAGAATATGCTAATGATTACAGGAAATGAAAGTTCTTCCTTGTGTTTCATTTGAAAGACATTAGCACAAAATGTGGCATTGATTGAAATAGCAAGATCAGTGTTGCATTATGTGCAAGTGTCTTCTGAATGGAGAAAATGAGCACATATGATTTCCTAGATTAATCTGCATGAAGAAACATTAGGATCATTAGATGACAGGATGTAAATGCTGCAGGTGTATAGATGATGGCCACCTGGTGGCCACTTATGGGAATGCATCCAATTATTTCTTAGAAAATATAGCTAAATCTGACTCTGGTTCAAGCACCTTAGTTAGATATTTGTCACAATATCAAATACATCGCATGGATCCTCACTTACTTGTTTTACAGCAGGATTGAACAGACAGACATATATAACTGCAGTTTTGACAGAGGTAGCCCATCTTAATATATTGAAATGTTGCTTGTAAATGTTGAAGATCATATGTTTAGGCATTTTCAAGAGCAAAAATTCCTATCATGAAAACCAACATTTCTGAAGCTTATACTACCATTCCTAAGCCATGTATGTTATATAGGACAGATCCATGTGTATATTTCACAAATTCCCTTTCCATTGCTGTATATGTACGGTACCTTGAACATTGTTTTCTGTTATTTTTAAGGATATAGTTTGTCCTCTGCATTGCTAGAACGTTTTTTTGTAAGGTGTATTACTAGCCACATTTTTGTAATTTTATTTTGTATTATGCATATGGAGCCTGTGAGCATGTTTGAGCATGTAAACCTGCTGGAAGATCTAGTTAGGGGACTGGGGAGAGCCATGGTCAAAACATGCTGACAGGTCCACTGTATACTCATACACATAAAGTGGTCCCTCAAGCTACAATATTTGTTGGTAGCAGGTAGACGATTATAAGTTTAAATGACTGTAACTTCAGGTCATAACTCTATGAAAAACTGGTAATTGGCTCCAGGCAATCAAAATGTCATCTAAAAAAAATACAGAAGAAATATTTAAGAATATTAAACAGATAATCTCTTCTTCATAGAGCACATGAGCTTCTTTAGGTACAGTACAGTGTACTAGAAAAATAAGATGGCATTATCTTTATCTGCTGTCCTAAATATTAGCTCATCCTGGCAAAGGTTGAGATCAGTACAGTGCATGTATTACTGTGATCTACTGTACAGAGGCCCTACTAGAAAACAGATCAGTTCACTTCAGTAATACAGGTGGTTTTACCAATGAAATGTTAATTCCTAATAATGGCATGATTCAGACTGCTTATGGCATTGTATGTTGAATGTTGTCTCAAGTTACAATGGACTAGGAAAAACCATTGTGTGTTGAAAATATTGTGACCTAAGACCATTGTGACATAAAGGACCACAAGTTTACATATTACATTACACAATAAAAAATATGTATACGCTCCTCAACATTGAAACTGCACTGCACCCACACAACTAAATGTATGTAGACCGCTGAGTTAGATTCGAGTTCTGATCACAGATTCCGTCCTATTCTCTCCCTGAAATTACCAGCAGCATCTTCTCCCTACACTAGTAACAGCCTTTCAAAAAGTGCTAAGAAATCGCTGAACACCGAACCCGAACTTTTGCTGAAATGTTCGGGTCCAGGGTAAAAAAATCCTAAAGTTCGGTACGAACCTGAATTTTACAGTTCGGGTTCTCTCAACCCTAATTGCAGATTATGGAATTTCACATTGATTAATCTTTGATTGTATTTTAAATTATTGTATAATAAATCATTTATATTTTTTGTATTTTGCTTTACTAGTTGCTTTACTTGCTTTACTGATTGCACAATATAATTAAATAACCGATCAAGCTCTTTTTGAGGTGTTATATATGTCCATCTCGAGGATTAATAATCATTTGAAATTTTTTCTTTGATCCTTTCTTTTATATAAAGCCTTTTGCTTTATATCCCCGACAACAGGAGTGGATAAAAAAAGAAGGAGACACGTGAATGGAATATTTGCATGTCTTCTGTGTTTTGTACACACTCTTGCTTTTGGCTACCAAATCACAAGCCAATTCTGATGGGACCATACAGGCCTTAAAACTGCTACACAGACAGGATCCATTGTGTGTCTCAGGTCAGCCATGCCGAAAGGCTTAATAGTGGCCCAGTCATGAAGTGGGGAGGGTGGGAACAGCATGAAAAGTCCACATAGTGGCCCTATGACATAGTGGTGAGGTGGAAGCAGCATGAGGAGGCCACAGAGTGGCACAATGACAGTATGGAGGCAGCAGCCTCAGGAGGCCACAGTGTGGCACAATGACAGTGTGGAGGTGGCAGCAGCAGCATCAGCAGAAAGCCACAGAGTGGCAAAATGACAGTGTGGAGGTGGCAGCAGCATCAGGAAACCACAGAGTGGAAAGGTGACATAGTTTGGAGGTGGCAGCAGCATGAAGAGGCCCCAGAGTGGCAAGGTGACATTGTGTGTAGGTGGCAACCACATGAGGAGACCACAAAGTGGCAAGATGACATAGTGTCAAGGTGGCAGCAGCATGAGGAGACCACAGAGTGACCCAGTGAAAGAGTGAGGAGGTGGTGTGGCACCATGGATGATCTAGTCTGATGCATCAGGCATAGGTGGGTGGAAATCCTGGCTGATCCACGCCTAATTCATCTTGACAAAGGTCAGTCTCTCCACATTTTGGGTGGACAGGAGAGTTATCCTTGGGGTAACTATGGCCCCCGCTACACTAAACACCCCCTCTGATGCCACACTACTGGCCGGGCAGGACAGCTTTTCCAGAGCAAACTCTGCCAGTTGCAGAAACAAATCCAGTTTGGCTGCTCAGTAGTCCAGCAGATCTTTAATGTTGGGAAGCAGAGTGCTGTCCAAGTACGCCAACACCTGCTTGTTCAGGTCCTGCTCCAGGTCCAGCTGCTGCTGCTGGTGAGTAGTTTCTTCACTAGGCGGGTGAAATAGGCTGCCCATCACCGACTCTAGACTCAAGTTGCTGCTGATGGAGCTGGAACTGCTCCTTCCCCCCACCCTCCCACAGCAGCCATGGCAGAGGAACGTGAGCGCAGAGGGGCCCCCCTGGTCAGACCTGCGAGGGGATGGATGATGGCGCAGATAGGCAGCGGCCAACTGACTACATAGGATGTCTCTATAGTAGTTCAATTTGTCCTCCCTCTCAGCGGGTGTAGAAAAGGCCCCCATTTTGGACCGGTAGCTGGGGTCTAACAAGGTGGGGAGCCAGAAGTCATCCCTCTACCAAATGCTAACAATTCGGATATCTCTACGCAAGCAAGTGAGCATGCATCGGGCCATTTGTGCAAGTGACTTGGAGGGACTCCCTGCCTCCATCTTAACTGCATACTGCCATGGTGTGTCTGGGTCCTCTTCCTCCTCTTTCTCATCGCCCTGTAGCTTCTCTGGCTGCTCCTGCTCCTCCTTTACGGTCACTTATGTATAAAAAACACCCATTTCGCTACACATTGCTTGTGCTTCAATGTCCTCCTCCTCCAGTTCAGCTCCCAAAGGGCTAATGTGGCCGTGAGATCAAGGCACCACATCTCCAGCATCTGTTGCAGGACATAAAGCAGTGAAATTATATTGTTCATTCCATAGTCCTGGCGACTGACAATTAACGTGGCCTCCTCAAAGGGCCTGAGCAAACAGCAGGTGTCATGCATGAGTTGCCACTGGCTGACATCAAAGTTACACAGGGGAGTACTCCTATCCACTTGGATCATCAAGAAATCATTTATGGCCTTTCTATGTCTGTATAGTTTGTCCAACACATGGAGGGTGGAATGCCAATGGGTGGAAACATCACACATCAGCCTATGTTGGGGATGCCGTTCTGCTGCTGCAGCTCAAGGAGTGTGGGCTTTGTGGTGTACGAGTGGCTGAAGTGTATGCAAAGTTTCCTGGCCATTTTTAGGATGTCTTGCAGATGGGTGGAAGACTTCAGGAACCGCTTGACAACCAGATTGAACACATGTGCCATGCAGGGCGCATGGCTCAGCCCTCATTGATGCAGGGCCGACACCATGTTCTTCCCTATGTCAGTCATTATGGTTCAGACTTTGAGTTATCGCGGAGCAAGCCAGGATTCGATTTCTTGATGAAGGACACAGAGCAGTTCCTACCCTGTGTGACTCCGTTCGCCCAGGCAAACGAGGTGCAGAACAGTGTGACACCGCTGAGCCCTGCACATGTGGTATGCTGGGGAGACACTGAGGACACATTGGAGGATGATGAGGCAGAGGCGGACATTGTCGCAGGACCAACGACGTGACAACGTGGAGGTGGAAGCGGCGTCACCTGGCCAAGTTCCTGGTGTGGCTGTGCAGGAACCACATTGACCCAGTGGGCCGTAAAGGACATATTGTCCCTGACCGTAGTTACAGCTCCACACGTCGGCGCTGCTGTGCACTTTGGAAGACACTAGCAGGCTCCAGGACTGGCCCACCTTCTGTTTTACGTTATTGTGCAGGTCTGGTGCTGCCTTTTTCGCAAAGAAATGACGGCTTGGGACTCTCTACCTCGGCACAAGCCATCAGTTCTCTGAAAGGTGCAGAGACCGCCACTTGGAAAGGGATGGACTGCAGCACCAGAAACTTGGCCAGGAGCACATTTAGCTTCTGCGCCGTTGGATAAGTGCACACATCCTCCTGTCTCTTGGCAATAGATTCAGTGATCAATTACACCACGCAACAAAAAAACACTTTTCACCTTCTACTGGGCAAAAACCATTTGTCCTATACTAAATCGAGTGTGTGGATTACAAATCCGAAGTCAGAATTGTTGTAACACGTCACAAAATGTTGCTATGCCTAAATGAATTAAGCACTTGGAAAGCATTGAATAATTTTGAACAGAACAAGTTTTACTCCAACAATTACCTGATCTACATCAAAGTTTGTGTAGTAAACAGTGTATGAAAATGTAATGGAATAACAAAATTTCAAAAAGTCTTTTTTTTCAGTTAAATTTTTTTTACTTGAGCAAAGCCCAGTACAGTTAAAAGTGCTTCAGGCATCTGCTTTTGCATTTGTGAACGATCATATTTTCCCGTTGCAAAAACCAGCAGTAGTCCCCCATTATGTTGGGATTCCAGCGGCCTTGATACCTGTTCTCCATTGTAGAAATATCTTTATGGAACCGCTCACCATGTTCATCACTTACGTGTTCCAAATTGGGTGGGAAAATGTCAAGATGGGAATGTAAGAAATGCACTTTCAATGACATTCGTCAGCCTAGTTGTCATATGCTGTAAGCACGCTGTCTACTAATTCAGCATACTGTAGTTTGCAGCTCGTCTGTTCCAAAGTCTGTCTAGCTTGCCTTATATACTTACTTCTGACATCAGCCTGAGTGAGTCCGAACAGGTCTAGACATATCCATTGGAATATCTCCAATATAATGCATTAATATTATAACTGAATAGGCTTTGCATCTATAACTTAAAATCTAGACGTGTCAGGAAAATTCCAAGTTCATATTTGGAATCAGCACCTCATTTTAGTATAAATGACTTGTTTTTTCTCTCAGTAGCAAAATCATTGTTGTGCGGTGTTACTGACGGAATGACTGATGAGGAGTAGGAGGAGCAGGATCATCTGGACCAGCAGAAGATGGGATTGACAGACAGCTCCCTTTGGCTGAGGTGGTGGAGCCTTGACTGCCAGAAATCGGCTGCATGCCACTGGGTGATGCAGCGGTTGCTGTGGCAGGATGGACCACCACATCAAAGCCACGGTTCTCCTAGGCCACTTTATGGTGATGCAGCACATGTTGACGCAGGGACGTGGTGCCAACATTGACACCCTGCTCACGCTGCACCTTCTGCCCACAGATTATACATATGGCTATTTTCACCTTCTCCAGCGGCTTAACAAAAAACTGCCACAACGCGGGGTAGGTGATTTTACCCCCAAAACAACGCACTGACTGACTGCTACCACTGCTGCCTCCGTGAAGCCATCCAGGTAGGTTCCTGCAAAGCGGGTGGTCTACACCAGACACTTTTGGCTCCCGACCACTGCTGCCACCTTGCAGACTCCCGGCCACTCTAGCGACTTGCTCGCTCCGCTGCTGCCTCATGGGCAAGCTGCCACCCTTTTCTCCCGATGATGATGAAGCACCTAATTTACCAGTCTCCCAAGTATGATCAGCTACATCATCATCATCAATTACTGTCTGCACATCACTGATGTCCTCCTCAACCGTCTCTGGGTCAGGAACCTGACCGCTCGCAACACCAGCTCCCACTCTACTTATCACTACTTGCCCGCCAAGTGGAGGAAGCGACGGTTGTCTCCACCACATATTGGCTTGCCAGTAGCTGTTGACTGTCTTCTAGTAGCTCCTCCTCACTGTATAGTGGAGCTGAGCCCACCGCATACAATACTTCTCTGGCTGAGGGAAAAGAAAAGGACAGAAGCAGGTTGAGGACAGGTGAGGCCGCAGGGCCTGCTCCCGGGCCATGCCAACTAAGGGGTGTATCTGATGAACCCAATGACTCTTGGCTGGGGGTGTCTGATGTCACCTGCAATGAAGTCGAAGATAGAGTCAACCATTCATGTACCGCTGGCTTGCTGGTCAAGACATGACCGTTAGCTGAAACTGAGAGCTCAGGCCTTTTGAAGGGACTTTTGGTGCCACGCCCCTTACTCTACTATGACCTCTGCCTACACCAGAAACATTTAGGCCTCTGCCACTCCTCTGTGCAGGGCATGTCACTTCTCTGTCTGACATACTGTTAAATCAAATAAATAAATAGGAAATTAAAAACACCCCAAAAAAGTCTGTAATTTTCACACTTCACTACATGGTTAATAAGCAGTTTTTTTTCACACTAACACATAGAACATAAAACTGCACGGCTGAACGGCAAATATATTTTTCTTTTGCCAATAATACACACCACAAAAGGCTTTAGAACATATAACTGCACAGCTGAACAGCAAATGTATTTTTCTTTTGCCACTAATATATGCCACAAAAGGTTTTAGAACATATAACTGCACCACTGAATGGCAAATATATTTTACTTTTGCCATTAATACACGCCACATAAGGCTTTAGAAAATATAACTTCAATGCTGAACAGCAAATATATTTTTATTTTGCCACTAATACACACCACAAAAGACTTCAGAACATTTAACTGCACCGTTGAACGGCAAATATATTTTACTTTTGCGACTAATACATGTTAATAAAGGCTTTAGAACATATAAATGCACAGCTGAATGGCAAATATATTTTTATTTTGCCACTATTACAAGACAAAAAGGTCTTTAGAACATATAAATGCACCTCTTAACTGCAAATATATTTTACTTTTGCCACTAATACCCTCAACAAAAGGCTCTAGAACATATAACTGCTACGCTGAACGGCAAGTATATTTTTATTTTGCCACTAATACAAAAGGCTTTAGAACATATAACTGCACCGATGAACGTCAAATATATTTTACTTTTGCCATAAATACACGCCACAAAAGGCTTTAGAAAATATAACCTAACCGCTGAACAGCAAATATATTTTTATTTATCTAATAATACACGCCACAAAAGGCTTCAGAAAATTTAACTGCACCGTTGAACAGAAAATATATTTTACTTTTGCCACTAATACACGTTACTAAAGGCTTTAGAACATATAAATGCACAGCTGAACGGCAAATATATTTTTCTTTTGCCACTATTACAAGACAAAAAGGTCTTTAGAAGATATAAATGCACCTCTGAACTGCAAATATATTTTTACTTTACCACTAGTACACAACAAAAAGGGCTTTAGAACATATAACTGCACCACTGAACAACAAATATTTTTTTATTTTGCCACTATTACATGACAAAAAGGGCTTTAGAACATATAACTGCACCACTGAACAACAAATATATTTTTATTTTGCCACTATTACATGACAAAAAGGGTTTTAGAACAGATAACTGCACCGCTGAACGGCAAATATATTTTACTTTTGCCACTAATACACTCCACAAAAGGCTTTAGAATATATAACTGCACCACTGAACAGCAAATATATTTTTACTTTGCCACTATTACACAATAAAAAGGGCTTTAGAACATAAAACTGCAGTGCTGAATGGTAAATATATTTTTATTTTGCAACTATTACATGACAAAAAAGGCTTTAGAACCTAGAACTGCACAGCTGAACGGCAAATATATTTTAATTTTGCCACTAATACACTCCACAAAAGGCTTTAGAACATATAACTGCACCGTTGAACAGTAAATATATTTAACTTTTTCCGTTAATACACTCCACAAAAGGCTTTAGAACAAAAAACTGCTCAGCTGATCGGCAAATATATTTCACTTTTGCCAATTATACATGTAAAAAAAGGCTTCAGGATATATAACTGCAACTCTGAACGGCAAATATATTTTACCTTTGCCACTAATACACACCACAAAAGGATTTAGAACATATAACTGCACTGCTTAATGGCAAATATATTTTACTTTTGCCACTAATACACGTTACAAAAGGCTTTACAACATATAACTGCCACTATTACATAACAAAAAGGGCTTTAGAACATATAACTGCACAGCTGAATAGCAAATATATTTTACTTTTGCCACTAATACACTCCAAAAAAGGCTTTAAAACATATAACTGCACCGCTGAACGGCAAATATATTTTTGTTTTTCCATTTAAACAAGCCATAAAAGGCTTTAGAACATATAACTGCACCACTGAACAGCCAATATATTTTACTTTCGCCACTGATACACGACACAAAAGGCTTTAGAACATATAACTGCGCTGCTAAACGGCAAATATATTTTACTTTTGCCACTAATACACGCCTCAAAAGGTTTTAGAATATATTACTGCACAACTGCTCTGCAAATATATTTTACTTTTGCCACTAATACACGCAGTGTCGGACTGGGGTAACTAGGGCTCACCAGTAAAATTTATTTTGAGGGCCCACCGTACGGATACATTCAAATATAATAAATAATCTAACAAGTTTTTTTATATGAACATAGGCTGGTTGAGGTGCTGTACATTGAATATATGTATGTAGTGCAGTAAATCTAATGTGTTATGTGCCACTTTTGCAGGGGGTGGGAGACTAGGGGCCCACATTGCTCAGGGGCCCACCAGGGGATTCCCCTGTACCCCTGTGGGCCAGTCTGAGCCTGAATACACGCCACAAAAGGGTTTAGAATATATTACTGCACCAGTGCTCTGCAAATATATTTTACTTTTGCCACTAATAAACGCCACAAAAGGCTTTAGAACATATAACTGCACCGCTTAACGGCAAATATACTTTAATTTGCCACTTATACATGTTACAAAAGGCTTTACAACATATAACTGCCACTATTACATGACAAAAAGTGCTTTAGAACATATAACTTCACCACTGAATGGCAAATATATTTTTATTTTGCCACTATTACATAACAAAAAGGGTTTTAGAGCATATAACTGCACTGCTGAATGGCAGATATATAGGTTTTTTTTCCCATTTATCTATAATTGCACTGCTGATCAGCAAATATATTTTCCTTTTGCCACTTATACACGCAGCAAAAGGCTTCAGTACATCTAACTGCACCTCTGAACAGCAAATGCATTTTACTGTTGCCACTAATGCATGCCACAAAAGGCTTTAGAACATATAACTGCACCGCTGAACGGCAGATATATTTTACTTTTGCCACTATTACACGCCACAAAAGGCTTTAGAACATATAACTGCTCCACTGAATGGCAAATATATTTTTCTTTTGCCACTAATACACACCACAAAAGGTTTTAGAACATATAACTGCCCTGTTGAACGGCAAATATATTTTACTTTTGCCACTGATACATGCCACAGAAGGCTTTAGAACATATAACTGCACTGCTGAACGGTAAATATATTTTTATTTTTCCATTTAAACATGCCACAAAAGGCTTTAGAACATATAACTACATCGCTAAATGGCAAATAAATTTTTATTTTGCCACTAATACATGACAAAAAGTGCTGTAATTATAGCACTTTACCACACAATGGCTAATAAGCTCTTTTTTTCCCACTAATACGAGCCAAAAATGCTTTATAACATAACTGCACCGCACAAGGGCAAATAAGACATATAAATATTTCCTTGTAATCAACCCTATTAATGGCTGTATCAAACAACACTTGCACCCCAATAACAAGAACTGTTTGCTGGAATTACAGAGCTGTATAATGGCAATTTGGATCCCCATTCAGTGCAGCAAGGTGTAATAGGATTGTTCCTATTATCCAGGCTGTAACCTTCCCTACTGAACTCTGTTCAACATAGATTGTGTGGAATGATTCCTCCCTATCCTTTCCCTACACCTTAAATAATGTTGCCCGGCACTTGTAAATCTTTTTTTTGGCACAATTAAGTTTTTCCTAGCACTAGGAACTAGAGCCTGCTAACGTCTCTCCCTACACTAAGTACACTGGAAAATGCCAGAATCTAAAATGGCTGAGGCTTTTTATAAGGCTGTGAAATCACAGGGCTGGCTGACTGCTGATTCACTGCATGCATGGCATTATGGGTGATCCCGCCTTCCCAGAGTTCCTTGCTCCATGTCCTCACACGTGCAGCAGCCATTTTAGGAAAAATGTTATTCGTTATAACGAAACGTCAGGAAATTTTGATTCGTTGCAAATCAAATTTTTCCTGAAATTCGGCTCGAATGCCACTTAGTCGACTCTGATTCGCTCATCTCTAGTTAAGACGGTAAAACATTTATGGAACAAAAAACTGAAATAGGTGAATTAAATAGACAAATATTATTGGAAAATAGGTAGCAAAAAGGAAAAGAAAAAGAAGAAAGAGTCAAAGAAGAAATCATAATCCCACCCATAATTACACAATATACTGTAATTGTCAAACTTAACTGTTAAGAAAAATTATTAGTAAACACTGGGATATTCTTTAAGAGGATAATATAATCAGGGAATATATCCCAAATATACCTAGATTTGTGTATAGAAAAGCCAAGAATATAGAAAATATGGTGACATCTATGAATAAATGAATAGCTACCAAAGGAGGAAAAAAAATTGTGCTAAAATAATGAATATTGATGGCTCTTACGAGTATAGCATCAGAGATTTTATTACAGTACAGAGCCTGGGGGTAATTTATGCTAATTGATTTTGAATAGGATATAAGGAATATTGACAACAGGGGAAGTGAGCAGGCTTTCATTGAACAAACAAAGGAATAGTTGAATCAAAGCAGACAACAAGAGACAGTATATATAGAAGGTGTCTAGCAGTGCCATACAGAATCCCTGACGAAGGATAGCTTTCTATCCGAAGTGAGTTGGAAGTTTGGCATAGCCAGCCACCTGTAGATTATGCTGTGACCTCACTAGGTGCTCCAAAGGAGCGCAAGCTTTGGATAGGAAACAGAGTTGAGCTGCTGGCTGGGTAACACTCCTAAGCAAAAATACCAATCTACTATATACTGAAGTGGTTAGTTGCATAAGAAGCAATGGTACATTGTGGAAACTGAAGTCTGCAATAAGGTAAGGAACCTTTGATTAAAGCGATCTGTACCCATAGTGAGTCTTCAGTAGCTATAGTAGTAGTGGGCCTGGTGGATGTGCGCGTCATATGGTTTATGTCATATGGTTTACTTTACGTCACATATACTTGCTACTTTGTGGTGTTGGTCTATCACATAAAATCCCAATAAAATACATTTAAGTTTGTGGGTGTACCGAGGAAACATAACTTAATAATTCTTAAAATACATTTAAGAATTATTTTTCAAGGCACTGTAATTGACCCCCAAATACATATCCAAAAGGATTTATCATCTGCTAGACATTAGTGTGTTAGACCTCGGGCCCACTGTTGAACCCTCTGGTGCGGTGTTGGGCCAGTTCCATACTCTAGATATACAGTATACCTATAATATGGATAAACTTAGGGGCATATGTAAGTTTGTATTACTTTTTTAATTGACTTCAAACTCAAAATTGTTAAAGGGGACATTTTATGAATCACAGTTATCCAATTCCACATCACATTTTATATAATGTGTATATATGATGATATTAAAGGGGTTGACACACCAAAAATATTATTTCTCAGATCAGCACCTAATTGCATATAAAGTATGACACAAAAGTGAGTGCACCCCTCACATTTTTGTAAATATTTTATTATATCTTTTCAGGGACAACACTGAAGATCATTTGGTGTGCCCTCAAAATAACTCAACAGACAGCCATTAACATCTAAACTGCTAGCAACAAAAGTGAGTACACCCCCTAAGTGAAAATGGCTGAATTGTGCCCAAAGTTCAATATTTTGTGCGGCCACCATTTTTTTCCAGCACTGCCTTAACTCCCTTGGGCATGAAGTTCACTAGATCTTCAACGGTTGCCACTGAAATCCTCTTCCACTCCTCCATAATTACATCACACAAATGGTGTATGTTAGAGACCTTGCGCTCCTCCACCTTCCATTTGAGGATGCCCCACAGATGCTCAATAAGGTTTAGGTTTGGAGACATGCTTGGCCAGTCCAGCACTTTTGCCCTCAGTTTCTTTAGCAAAGCAATGGTCGTCTTGGAGGTGTGTTTGGGGTCGTTATCATGATGGAATACTGCCCTGCAGCCCAGTTTCTAAAGGGAGGGAATCAGGCTCTGCTTCAGTATGCCACAGTACATGTTAGTATTCTTAGTTCCCTCAATGTACTGTAGCTCCCCACAGTTGGCAGCAGTGATGAGCGGCAGGAGCAATATTCGAATCCGCAATATTTTGCAAATATTTGGGCGAATATTCATCATATATTCATGAATTTGAGAATTTGTGAACTCGTCATTAATCCTTTATTGTGAAAATCGGCAATCGGAAAATTAGCGATACGAAAATTTGCGATCAACACTGCTCCTATAGGCAACTTTCCTATTGGTTGCTCGGGATGTTGCTAAGTGCCTATATTTGCGATAAATTCACAATTAGAATATTTGTGAATACGAATATATAGCACTAAATTCTTAATATAGTCGCAAATTCTCGAAGTGGCAATATTCATGATTAAAATTTGCGATTCGAATATTCGCGCTCAACACTTGTCGGCAGCACTCATGCAGCCCCAAACCATGACACTTCCCACCACCATGCTTGACTGTAGGCAAGACACACTTGTCTTTGTACTCCTCACCTTGTTGCCGCAAGCACCATCTGAACCATATAAATTTCAGTAATCCATGTCTTTATGTCTGCTTATCTTCAGCAAACTGTTTGTGGGCTTTCTTATGCATTATCTTTAGAAGTTGCTTTCTTCTGGGACGACAGCCATGCAGACCAATTTTATGCAGTGTGCAGCGTATGGTCTTAGCACTGACAGGCTGACCCCTCACCCCTTTAACCTCTGCAGCAATGATGGCAGCACTTATGCGTCTATTTTTAAAAGACAACCTTGGGATATGACGCTGAGCATGTGCACTCAACTTATTTGGTCGACCATGGTGAGGCCTATTCAGAGTGGAACCTGTCTTGTTAAACCACTGAGTTTCAAGGTGTTGGCAATCTTCTTAAAGCCTAGACCATTTTTATTTAGAACAACAGTTCATTTTTTCAGATCCTTAGAGAGTTCTTTTCGATGAGGTGCCATGTTGAACTTCCAGTGACCAGTACGAGAGAGTGGGAGAGCGATAACACCAAATTTAACAAACCTGCTCCCCATTAACACCTGAGATATTGTAACACTAACGAGTCACATGGGACTAGGGAGGTAAAAAGGCTAATTGCACACAATTTGGCTATTTTCACTTAGGGGTGTACTCACCTTTGCTGCCAGAGGTTTAGACAAAAATGTGAGGGGTGTACTCACTTTTGTGAGATACTGTATATAGTGCCACATGTTGGTAGTTATTAGTGATGAGCGGCAGGGGTCATATTCGAATTTGTGATATTTCACAAATATTTTATAGAATATTCGCGAATTCAAATATTCGTTATATTCTACATTCTTTCTTTTTTTTTACTCGGAAATCTGCAAGGTAATGATCGCATAATATTCGCATACAGGTGTCGGTCAAAAACGAATATATAGCACTATAGAATAGTTATTTTTTGAATTTTCACCATTTTTTTTCCATCTAAAGTTATGAATCCTTCCTGCTTAAGTTGAATGATTCGTGACTTCAGATGGAAAAAAATTACTAATATTCTAAAAAACAAATATATAGCACTATATTCAATATAGTGCTATATATTAGTTTTTTTGAATTTTCATCATTTTTTTCCATCTGAAGTCGTGATTCCTCCCTGCTTAAGTTGCTTGTGGGCCAATGACTCATTGGCCCACAATCAAGAAGCAGGGAGGAATCATGTGTTCAGATGGAAAAAATTCCGAATATTTGAAAAAGGAATATATAGCACAATATTCAAAATATTTGTTAATTCTCAAAGTGCCGATATTCGCTATTAAAATTCGTAATTTGAATATTCGCGCTCAACACTAGTAATTATTTATATTATTTATCTTTCCACCTCAGTAACCTTTCTGAAGTGGACGCACATGCTCAGTTAGCTGCAACAGAAAGGACACATCTCCTGAATTGTAATTGTAGGTGTAGAATTAGGATGACAGTATGACATCTCCATTGCTCTCTTCATAGTCCTAGAAAAAGATGTCCATAGAAGAGGATTACATTGATAAAAGTAATGTGTGATGCTCAAGGGCTTGAGGAAGCTTAATGCAAAACCTGGGTCAGGCAGCGTGTGGCTTTATACAGCTTATTTTATGCTTTTTTATCCAGAAAATGTTAAACATTTTCAGATATTTTGTGTCTCGCTGTACTTCACTATCCTGCCCCGTATTCTATGTTCATAGAAGGGGTTGGAAGGACGTTTGAAGATTACCAAGAGGCAACAAGTGGATACTAGTTATTATCTGTGGCATATATGAATGAGCACTAGCATTACTTCTGACCTCCCAACTGGTTTGCTTTAAACCATATTGAGCAACGCAGATCCCTCCTGTTTTTAACCACCTCCCGTCTGCCCATTGACTATAAACGTCCAGGAGGTGGATCTCTATTTCTGAAAGCACGTTTTAAAACGTCCTGCAGCTTTCTACCTGTGCTCCGCCCCTGTACATAGAAACTCTGTGACTAAGCTCCCTCCTGACAGCCAAGAACATGGATCATTACCCTGAGACCTTTTTTGCTGGTCTTCGGGCTTTTGATTGCTCTGACAAGCAGTCAGAGCGATCACAAATGCATCTACCATCTCCCTCTTATTACTGCCAGTCAGAGAGGGAGATCGGTATTTAAACTAGGCATCGCGATTGTACTGTAAGCCCTGGAGACTGATCAGCATGGTCTCCGGGGCATTTGAGCGCTGTAATTCCCAGTTACAGCGCTCTGAAATGCTTGTACCGTCTCCCTCTCTGTAGCGCTGGCAGGAGAGGGAGATCGGTACATTCACACCCCACCAGCGATCCCCCAGCAGCTGTTTTCACTGGAGACATATCAGCATTGTCTCCAGAACATGTGTTGTGAGCGCTGTAATTTGCAGTTACAGCGCTCAGAAAGGCCGTACTGTCTCCCTCTCATTAGTGCTGGCAGGAGAGGGAGATCGGAACATTTACACTCCCCCAGCAGCTGTTTTCACTGGAGACCAATCAGCATGATCTCCAGGACATGTGACTGCCTGAGCCGGGTGAGTGCAGGAGCTGTGAGGTCTTTCAGAGACCTCGATCAGCCCTGCACTGAAGCTGTTGCACTGTACAGCCTCTCTGGGGGGTGCATTTCTCCTGTAACTGGGGCTACTGAGTCAGCCCCAGTTACAGGAGAAATCAACAGTGAAAAGAAAAAAAAAGTAAGTGAAGTTAAATGTCCCCCAGAGGTCTTGTATGACCTTATGGGGGATGCAAAGTGTAAAATTAAAAAAATTAAAATAAAATTTTTTCATGTAAAAAAAAAAATTCCCCAAGTAACGAATAAAAAAAATTCATTTAAAAATAGAAAAAATAAAATAGACATATTTGGTATTGCCGCGTCCGTGACGGTCGGCTCTATAAATATATCACATAATCGACCCAGTGCGATAAACACCATAAAAATTAAAAATAAATAACTGTCAAAAAAAGCCATTTGGTTTCAAAAATGCTATTATTGTGTTAAAGTGAAATAAATAAAAGAAAATTACATATTAGGTATTGCGGCATCCGTAAAAACCAGCTCTATAAAAATATCACATGAACTAAACCCTCGGGTGAACACCGTAAAAATCAAAAAATAAAAACGGTGTCAAAACTGTGTGAAAAAACCTTACATCACAAAAAGTGCAACACCAAGTGATCAAAAAGGCGTATGTCCCACAAAATGGTACCAATAAAACCGTCACCTCATCCCGCAAAAAATTAGCCCCTACATAATAAAATCTCTAAAAAAATTAAAAAACTCTAGCTCTTGGAACATGGAGACACTAAAACATAATTTTTGGGGGTTTCAAAAATGCTATTATTGTGTTAAAGTGAAATAAATAAAAAAGTATACATATTAGGTATTTCCGCGTCCGTAAAAACCAGCTCTATAAATATATCACATGAACTAAACCCTCGGGTGAACACCGTAAAAATAAAAACGGTGTCAAAACAAGCAATTTTTGTCACCTTACATCATAAAAAGTGCAACACCAAGTGATCAAAAAGGCGTATGTCCCACAAAATGGTACCAATAAAACCGTCACCTCATCCTGCAAAAAATGAACCCCTACATAAGAAAATATCTAAAAAAATAAAAAAAAACTATAGCTCTCAGAACATGGACACATTAAAACATATTTTTTTGTTTCAAAAAGGCTATTATTGTGTAAAACTTTAATAAATAAGAAAAAGTATACATATTAGGTATCGCCACGTCCATAACAATCTGCTCTATAAAAATGTCACTTGACTGAACCCCTCAGGTGAATGCTGTAAAAATAAATAAATAAAAACTGTGCTAAAACAACCGATTTTTTGGTCACCTCGCCCCATAAAGTGTTATAATTAATGATCAAAAAATCATATGTACCCAAAAATAGTACCAATAAAACTGGCACCTTATCCCCTAGTTTCCTAGTTTAAGTAATAAATATTTTATGAGGTATCATTTTCTGTTTTAAAAGCAGAGAAATAGAAATTTAGAAAATTGCGAATTTTTCTACATTTCTGGTAAATTTAGAATTTTTTCATAAATAAAGGTGAAATATATTGACTCAAATTTATGACTATCATGAAGTACAATGTGTCACGAGAAAACAGTCTCTGAATGACTTGGATAAGCAAAGGCGTTCCAAAGTTATTACCACATAAAGTGAGAAATGTCAGTTTTGCAAAATTAGGACTGGTCAGGAAGGGGGCAAATGGCCCAGATGGCAAGTGGTTAATAAAGTTATGTGAGGCTGTTTGACTACCGCCTGAGAAAGCTGACCATGAAACGCCAAACGGGGCGCGGTGGTGGCCCGGTATAGTACAGGTTATCTATTTTTGCTTGGTATTGTTTATTTTCTTTTACTTGATTGTTTACAATTGTTATTTTTCTGTTCTATCAGCTGTGGATTCTCCCGTAATCAGGTTGCATCCCTGTCTCCTTTTGTATGAAGTTTTAGATCCATTTATTCTATAATAATTTTACTGTTTTAAACTCATACTCATATCCCACTTGGGCTTTATTATTTACAATCAAGTCATACTACTTCCAACCTGCACTTTATCTATTACTGCAGTAGCACTTTTTATATTTAATCCCGTCCCCACCTTAGGCCGAATGCACACGTGAACGGTCCGTGGTAACCCGGCCTGGCATCCAGCTCAGAGCATAAGCGCACGGCGTCATAGCATAGATGCCAGGCCGGGTTACCACGAACCGTTCACGTGATGCTTTTTAAAATTTCTGTGTCATGGCAATCTTGTTAATTACCTTTGATATTAATAAAATTAACTATTGTACCATGTGTACTATTGTGTGGTAGATTGATTGAATTATACAACCCAGTTCCATATACTTTCATTGTTTTTTGTTGCTATTTAGTATATGGGTCATAACCATTCTTTTTTTTTTTTTGGTGTTTAAAGAGACGGTTAAAGACCATATTACAGATTTATCAACCATATTACAGATTCATCAATATATAGCTATGTACATGAGGTTGATATTTAAATTTGACACTATCCAATAAGAAGGAGCGATAGGTTAAGTGACTAATATAGCCATTGTCCTTTTTTGTCAAAGGCTATAGATAATCACGGTTTTATGCTACATTCCCATACAAGATGGCAACCTCATCCGGCAGAGGGACAGAATGCTAGAGATCACCATATCCTGCATAGCTGGATAGGGCTGCACACAGCTGGATCTTAATTGACTACAATAGGGATCAGGCCATTTTCTAGCATAAATGTCAGCTTTCAGATGAACAAAAAGTCATGTATGCAGGACATTTTGTCCAGCCGAAAGCCAGCATTTGTGACGGATGCCCGTCAGATCCCATTGTTGTCAACACCCTATACAAAGTTCACATCGCAGATGTGAACTGAGCCTTACATTCTGTTATATTCATGAGACAAAGATAACAGAAGAGGAGGAGAGGCCATCTATAAGTACAGTTCTTTCATTTGAAGTCTAAGGGAGTCACTGCATAATAGCAGCCACCTGTACTATATATCACTCTTATAGCAGCCCACAGGAGATCCAGGTCTTAGAGGTATAATAAGCACTCTTGCGGTATGCCAGACCTTGCAGGGGAATTATGTGTGAGGTCACGGTGTGAGCAATAGGTTGGCCGGGGTAAATGCAGTTCTGGTTACTCACGGTTATGTCGTCCCTGGGCAGGCTCACATAAGTGAAAAGGAGAACGGCACAAGGATTCTCTGGGGCACACTCTGGTGTAAGAGACACTGGCCAGATGGTGGTTTGAGGTGCCCTTGATGGTCTGTATTAATGTGCCAGTTGCAATGTCCCTTGTAATCGTGACGCCAGTACCTTTTGGATGGAGGTGCAACCATTTACTATAGTGTTAATAGTGGAACGGAGTCTGAAGCAAGCAGGATAAAACTCCTAATGGCACTTTACTGATGATGACTCTTGATTACAGTACATCCATAGGCAATAAACAGTCTCTTGATACAATCCGGCATTAAGCACAATCTCCCATGCATATAGGGATAGGGAAATGCAAATCCTCAATGAAGTACAGGCTCTTGTAATATATGAGAAAACTACTGCTCAGACTAGGCTAGTAATAATGAAAGTCTTACACTGGTAACAACTCCAGCCTGATTCTAATCCTTGATTAAAAAGGTGCTTTTCTGAATCCTGAAACCTCTATTCCAATGTTGTTCCGACAGTTCGCCTGACTGTCCTCAGGATTTAAACTGGAGATGTAGATGCTTCAAGCTATCTCCTACACCTAGTACAAAGATGCCTAATAAGTCCTCAGGTAATGACTACCTTGCTAATCCTTTGTCTTGCATAAATGTGATAATTCCTCAAATACTCGGCTGTATACAGTTTAGACATTGGAAGAGCGATCTATAGTAGTGGATTGCTCACCTCTAAGAAGAATACTTGCAGGCTTTAACCCAGGGCTATGGAGCCGACAGGGACAGAGTAGAGAGGCTAGGAAGGGGCCTCCCTCCAGATATTCAGCTACATGGCTGTTGCTTTCTTGAAAGCTCATGAGAGAACTGCATTCAACTGAACTCTCACTTGGATTTACCTGAGCTCATCTGCACTGGTTTAGATTTACCTCAACCAGGAACTGAACTGAACTGAAGTGCACTGCACAGAACAGCACATAACTGCACAGCCTCTCTTAGGTCTGAGCTAAGCTATATATATATATATATATATATATATATATATATACACACTGACACTGCTCCATCTAGAAACAAGTGTAGTGCACCCTGACTAGGCCTGTGTAAAGGATATTTGCATGTAAAATCACATTGTGACATGGAGAATATGACAGGAGATAAAATACAAAATACAGGCATATCACATGACATTAATACATGATAAAAGCACGTTTGCGGGGCCCACGGTTAGTTAAGTGGGACACTGCACTCTGAACAACTTTAATGGGGTTATCTGACTATTTGTAACTGATAACCTATCCTCTAGATAGGTGTCACGGCGTGGTGTGGGTGGTAAATTCCACACCAAACACAGGAGGGAAGGGAAAAGGTACTAGGCCTGGAAACAAGGGAAAGGGGAAAAGTCACCACCTAGTGAATCGCTAGACCGAGCCCTGACTACTATCAGTATGAATGGACCTCGATGGTAGGAATGTTCATACGCAGGAACCTAGAGCACTATCTGACCCTAAAGGGACCTGGAAATAGTGTCAGGACAAAATATGACCTGTTCCTTCCCAGCTGAAGGAACTGGAGACTCCCTCAAGCCTAATACCAAAAGAGAGGGGGATACAACAAACTAGAGATAGGAAAAGACACTTAACTCCGAAGTACACGGACAAGCAGCAACTCAGTGGAGAACCAACACCAGCACTTCCACAACCAGAAAGAAGCTATCAACTGCATAGTATGATACGTGAGACCAGACTAAATAGAGGAGTTGGAATGACCACTTAAGCTACACCTGAGACAAGAGGTGTGGTCATCACCAGCAACAACACAGAAACAAATGAAAGAAGCTGTCAGATCACATCACGTGCAGCCAGTCTCTAAGGCTACTTTCACACTTGCAGCAGGACAGATCCGACAGGCTGTTCACCCTGTCGGATCCGTCCTTCCGCTGTTTCTCCGTGCCGCCGGACCGCAGCTCCATCCCCATTGACTATAATGGGGACGGGGCTGCGCTGCTCCGGTGCAGTACGGCAGTTCGCAGTCAGAGACCGCCGGACTAAAAAGTCGGACATGCAGGACTTTTAGTCCGGCGGCCTTTCGCCGTGCACTGCCGTACTGCGCTGGAGCACCGCCCCTATCCCCTTTATAGTCAATGGGGACGGAGCGGCGGTCCGGCAGGGTGACAGGGTGAACAGCCTGTCGGATCCATCTTGCCGCAAGTGTGAAAGTACTCTTAGATCTTCTGACCCTTGTCACGGGAGAGACCGTGACAATAGGTCATTAGCATCTGATTGGTGGGGGTCCAACATGGGTACTCCCAACAATCAGCTATTTGAGAGGGCTCACACTGTTGTGCCAGGCCTTCTCAAACAGCTGATAAGCGAGGGTCCTGCATGTCAGACGCCCACCTGTCAGATGCTGATGACGAGTTACAAATCGATAACCCCTTTAAGCCAGCCCTGGTCAAGGGTCTTCAAAGGGGCTCAACCACGTTCAAAGAACACTAGGGTCCAAAAATGTGACTGGGGAACATTGTATTACAAAACATCACCATTTATTATCAAGACATCCCTGTTTAAGAGATGGGCAGAAAACAAATGATTTAAATAATAAATCTGAATTTCCTGGTTTTCTTTTGAAAGTGTTGATGAATACAGAAAATAGTGACACACAATACATAATTAAACCTTTCAAATGAAGTGACTCTTAAATTAATTAAAAAAAACTTATGTCATGCAAAACATTAGTTAATGCAAAGAATAATTATTAATTTGTTCAATGGAGCAACATTTCAGCAGAAAGGTCAATTAGCTCAGTTTTACAATAAGTTCAACATCATTTTCTGTAACTATTTTTATACATTTTTACAGTGACAGGTTTTTAAATTGGCAATGCTTAAAACACATTTAAAAAAAAAAAGTGTTGACTTTAATATTCTTTAAATGCCTTTTGTCTTCCTGGATTAGAAAAGATCTGATAGAGTGGATCAGTAAAGCACAGGAAAGTGATATAACCTCTTAGCGTACCAGAAACCAATTTTCTTCACTAGGGTATTTCATTAGAGATAAATGCTGTACAATTTGCATCTAAAATTGGGAATACATTAAATAAGTAATATGAAATGTGATGAGGCAAATGGCTATTTCATCTTGCTCTCGAAGGGTTTATTTGAAGAGCTGAGTCATTTCAAAGGCAAAAATATTGTAATAGATGGCCAAATCCAAAATTCACCAAAAATGCAGTCTGAAATGATGTACAGTACAGACCAAAAGGTTGGACACACCTTCTCATTCAAAGAGTTTTCTTTATTTTCATGACTATGAAAATTGTAGATTCACACTGAAGGCATCAAAACTATGAATTAACACATGTGGAATTATATACATAACAAAAAAGTGTGAAACAACTGAAAATATGTCATATTCTAGGTTCTTCAAAGTAGCCACCTTTTGCTTTGATTAATGGCTTTGCACACTCTTGGCATTCTCTTGATGAGCTTCAAGAGGTAGTCACCTGAAATGGTCTTCCAACAGTCTTGAAGGAGTTCCCAGAGATGCTTAGCACTTGTTGGCCCTTTTGCCTTCACTCTGCCGTCCAGCTCACCCCAAACCATCTCGATTGGGTTCAGGTCGGGTGACTGTGGAGGCCAGATCATCTGGCGCAGCACCCCATCACTCTCCTTCATGGTCAGATAGCCCTTACACAGCCTGGAGGTGTGTTTGGGGTCATTGTCCTGTTGAAAAATAAATGATGGTCCAACTAAACGCAAACCGGATGGTATAGCATGCTGCTGCAAGATGCTGTGGTAGCCATTATGGTTCAGTATGCCTTCAATTTTGAATAAATCCCCAACAGTGTCACCAGCAAAGCACCCCCACACCATCACACTTCCTCCTCCATGCTTCACGGTGGGAACCAGGCATGTAGTGTCCATCCGTTCACCTTTTCTGCGTCGCACAAAGACACGGTGGTTGGAACCAAAGATCTAAAATTTGGACTCATCAGACCAAAGCACAGATTTCCACTGGTCTAATGTCCAGTCCTTGTGTTCTTTAGCCCAAACAAGTCTCTTCTGCTTGTTGCCTGTCCTTAGCAGTGGTTTCCTAGCAGATATTCTACCATGAAGGCCTGATTCACACAGTCTTCTCTTAACAGTTGTTCTAGAGATGTATCTGCTGCTAGAACTCTGTGTGGCATTGACCTGGTCTCTAATCTGAGCTGCTGTTAACCTTCGATTTCTGAGGCTGGTGACTCGGATGAACTTATCCTTCCGCAGCAGAGGTGACTGTTGGTCTTCCTTTCCTGGGGCGGTCCACATGTGAGCCAGTTTCTTTGTAGCACTTGATGGTTTTTGTGATTGCACTTGGGGACACTTTCAAAGTTTTCCCAATTTTTCGGACTGACTGACCTTAATTTCTTAAAGTAATGATGGCCACTCGTTTTTCTTTACTTAGCTGTTTTTTCTTGCCATAATACAAATTCTAACAGTCTATTCAGTAGGACTATCAGCTGTGTATCCACCTGACTTCTCCACAATGCAACTGATGATCCCAGGCCCATTTATAAGGCAAGAAATCCCACTTATTAAACCTGACAGGGCACACCTGTGAAGTGAAAACCATTTCAGGTGACTACCACTTGAAGCTCATCAAGAGAATGCCAAGAGTGTGCAAAGCAGTAATCAAAGCAAAAGATGGCTACTTTGAAGAATCTAGAATATGACATATTTTCAGTTGTTTCACACTTTTTTGTCATGTATATAATTCCTTTATTTCTGAAAAAGTTTCCATTGGGATTTGAACTCATAGCTTCTGCATCACAGCCCACAAGTTTAAAGGGCTTCCGTCACCCCACTAAACCGTCTTTTTTTTGTTGTTTACTTCTAATCTAATTAATCATTTTGGTCCAGTAGATTGTGTTAAAAACATGCTTTTAAAATATGCAAATTACCTTGCTACCAGCAAGTAGGGCGGCTACTTGCTTGTAGCAGCTGCATCCTCCGATCCTAAAGACGCCCCCTCCTCATGTTGATTGACAGGGCCAGGGAACGGGATTGTTCTCTGCTGGCCCTGTTTGCATTCAAAATCTCGCGCCTGCACCGTACCTGTCTTCAATCGGCGCAGGCGCACTGAGAGGCGGACGCTCGCTCGACCGCTCCATCCTCAATGCGCCTGCGCCGGGTGTAGATGTAACGTCATCGGCACAGGCCGCCTCTCAGTGCGCCTGCACCGACTTAATACCGTTACGGCGCAGGCGCGAGATCTTGATAGCAGACAGGGCCAGCAGAGGACGATCCCGTTCCCTGGCCCTGTCAATCAACATGCAGAGTCTTTAGGATTGGAGGATGCGGCTGCAACCAGCAAGTAATTTACATATTATAAAAGCATGTTTTTAACACAATCTACTGGACCAAAATGATTAATTAGATTATGTAGGCATAAATCGCAGTATAGGGATTAGAAGTAAACAAAAAAAAAAAAAAACGGTTTAGTGGGGTGACAGAAGCCCTTTAACCACTACACTATACAGCTGCATAGCCAATCCCTCAACAAAAAATAAAAATGACACTTCTGCTGTAGAGGAATACTTACTACTAGTAAGTATTCCTATACAGTAGAGGTCTCATTTTTTTTTTATATATATATATTTTTTTTTTTTGTGAATAGCTATGCAGCTATAAAGTGTAGCGATTAATGTTCTGGGCTGTGAGTCAGAATCTGTGAGTTCAAATCCTGTCGCAAACATTTTCAGAAATAGAGGCTAAACTTTATTTAAATATATATATATAAAGTTTTTATCCATAATATATTTACACATATTATTATATATTTAGAATATATCATATATTATAATATATGTAAATATATTATGGCTACAACATCAGTAGTAGTTTCCCACATATTATGCATTCATATATATCAGAAGTAGTTATTGACAAACATCAGGATTTGCGAACGAGATCAAATGTTCGCGAACCGCAAGTTTGTGGTGGGCCCCATTCACTTTAATGGCAGGCGAACCTGAAAAACCTTCAGGTCATATTTGCAGCCACCAAATACTTACTAGAAGTGCACAAATCATCCCACAACATGGACAGTGACATACTAGAGGGGGATGAATGGCAAAAATTCCTACAAAAAATATGTATTTTAATCAGGGGCCGTTTTATGTGTCTTAAAGGGAAACTGTCAAAAATGTGCCCTGCTGGAGCCTAGAAAAAATGTATTTTAGAACACGGGAGTACATTCCCCGAACATTAAGCATGGACAGATAATATCAAGCAATTATGTGGCTGGAGGTATATTAGACGGTCAATGGATATCAATTTTACTGCAGGCCAGTGGAGTACAGGCCCCAAACATTAGTCATTCACCAGACAGAAAACATCAAGTGATTATGTGGCTAGAGGGATTAGACGGTCAATGGATATCAATTTTACTGCAGGCTAGTGGAGTACCGGCCCCAAACATTAGTCATTCACCAGACAGAAAACATCAAGTGATTATGTGGCTGGAGGTATATTAGACGGTCAATGGATATCAATTTTACTGCGGGCCAGTGGAGTACAGGCCCCAAACATTAGTCATTCACCAGACAGAAAACATCAAGTGATTATGTGGCTAGAGGGATTAGACGGTCAATGGATATCAATTTTACTGCAGGCTAGTGGACTACAGGCCCCCAAAAATTTTGGAGGTATAGTAGATGGTCAATGGATATCAATTTTACTGCAGGCCAGTTGTCACGGTCTCCCCTGTGAGAAGATCGGATACACTTGCTGCACGTGAGGCTATCTGACAGGTCTCTGTTTTTCTCTTTGTATGTTTTTGGTTGGCAGGATTTCACCTCTCCTCAGGTGCTGCTTGTTATCAGTGATGAGACCCTATTTAGGTCTGCCTCACAAAGCTGACCATGTGGTTGATATTTTCCTTTTGGAGTTGCTAGTGCTTGTTTGTCTTGGATCTCCTACTTCTCCATACATCTCTAAACTAAGTACAATTTGCCTTTTCTGTTTGTGGTTCTCAGGTGCGTTTTGGTTCTAGGCCTCAGGTAGACGCGGGTTTCTTCATCTGTGAAGGAACCATCTGTCTCGTCTCCTGCTTTCTCTCCTAGGGATCATCAGTTTTAGCAGGGCATAGATATCTGGTGTATGAGCATTTCCACCATTAGGGCTATGCTGGCAGGAGTTAGGGAAAGGCCTAGGGATTGCTAGTAGGTCACCATCCCTCTATCTTAGCTGTTGAACCCTAAACTGTTGTCTGTTTCATTTGAATGCAACTGGTGTTTTTCCCTTCCCCATCACATTATCAACCGCCCCCAAAAAACATATTCTTCATGGATCCTAAGAGAGAATAAATTGTATGCTAAAATGGAGAAGCGTGTATTTGCGGTCCCAAAAGTGCAATTCCTGGGGTACCTACTCTCATCTTTGGGTTTTTGTATGGAAAAAGTCTCTGCTGTGTTGGACTGGGATCGACCCAAATATCTGAAGGCACTCATGCAATTTTTGGGGTTCACCAACTACTACCATAAATTTATTATGAATTACTCAACTGTTGTTAAATCTTTAACTGATATGACTAAGAAAGGCACAGATTTCTCAGTCTGGACTGAAGGAGCAGAATGTTTTGCTTCTGCTCCTATTCTGGTGCAACCTGATGTGTCACAACTAGGGTTGAGCAAACCCGAACTGTAAAGTTTGGGATCGTACCAAACTTTAGTTTTTTTTATCCCGAACCTGAACATTTCCGTAAAAGTTCGGGTCCGGGTTCAGTGTTCAGCGCTTTCTTGGCGCTTTTTGAAAGGCTGCATAGCAGCCAATCAACAAGTGTCATACTACTTGCCCTAAGAGGCCATCACAGCCATGCCTACTAATGGCATGGCTGTGATTGGCCAGAGCAGCATGTGACCCAGGCCCTATATAAGCTTGAGTCACATAGCGCTACACGTCACTCTGCTGTTACAAGTGTAGGGAGATAATGCTGCATGCTGCTGGACTTGTGATTTCAGGGAGAGAATAGGAAAGAATCTAACTCAGCGATCTACCTAGAAATAGTTGTATGGGTGCAGGGCACAATCGTTTTACCCTGCCCTGAGGCCATTGACCCAAAAAAAAAAAAAAAAAAAAATTATAATTCTGTTTTTTGGGACATTGCAAAGCACAATTTTTTTTTTTGCAAACTACAACATCTGGATTAGTCAGTGTGCAATTTAAGGTAGAAATACACCAATCATTTTCTGGGGTTTGAAAAACACACTTTTTTGACAAAAAACACTATTTTCAGGCCTTGCAGCATCAGCACGTGTGAAATTACAGGTTTATATACTGCTGTCAAATTCAGTTGTTAAACAAGCACTCGTTTTGGCACAAAAAATGTAGTTGGCAGCCTTTGATGCAGATGTCATTGTGAGATACAACCTTAATACATTTGGGTTACATTCAGAGATTTTAAATACCGCCATTTGGTGCACCAATATTAAATTCAGGCCTACACTGGTTCAGGCCCTGTGAGATACCCCCTCTACATACAGGGGTTTGAATCAGGCATTTGAAATACAGCCATTTGAAATACAGCCATTTTGTGAAAAGATATATTTACTTCAGGCCTACAGTGATTCAGACCGTGTGAGATACTCCCTCTACATACAGGGGTTTGATTCAGGGATTTGAAATACAGCCATTTGAAATACAGCCCTTTTGTGCAAAGATATATTTACTTCAGGCCTACAGTGGTTCAGACCATGTGAGATACCCCCTCTACATACAGGGGTTTAATTCAGGGATTTGAAATACAGCCATTTGAAATACAACCATTTTGTGCAAATATATATTTACTTCAGGCCTACACTGGTTCAGGCCCTGTGAAAAACCCCTTCTAGATACAGGGGTTTGAATCAGGCATTTGAAATACAGCCATTTTGGGCAAACAAATATTTACTTCAGGCCTACACTTGTTCAGACCGTGTGAGATACCCCTCTACATACAGGGGTTTGATTCAGGCATTTGAAATACTTTCATTTTGGGCAATTTTTTTTTTTATTGAGGCCTAATCTGGTTTAGGCCGTGTGAGATATGCAAGATACTAAATTTGAAAAATATGAGGAGAGCGTCAAATAGGGGACGTGGCACAGGTCGTGGTGTTGATGGTGGAGCTCCTGTTGCAGGGAGAGGATCTGTGCCAGCTTACACACATAAGTGAAACCCCTTCCTCAGATGCGTATAGGCGACAAAACCTGCAGCAATTTTTGGTCGGGCCTAATGCTGCTCTATGAATGGTGAGGTCTGAACAAGTACAGGCGATAGTCGATTGGGTTGCTGACAGTGGATCCAGTTCTTTCACATCTCCACCCCGGTCTCCTGCTGAAAGATCACAGTTGGCACCTGCAGCCGATGTCCAGCAGTCTTTTCTGCTTTTTGATGACTCTGTTAGCAGGGTTTCCCAGGGCCATCCATCTAGCCCTGCCCCAAAAATGGGAGAGATTTGCACCGATGCCCAACCACTTATCTTTTAAGATGAGTACATGGGAGGACCATCGCAGCACGTCTCAGATGATGACAAAACACAGGTGCCAACTGCTGGGGCTTTCGAAAATTGCAGAGCGACAAGGAAGGCAGGGGTGAAGACTGGGAGGAAGATGATGTGGAGGACGATGAGGTCCTCGACCCCACATGGAATCAGGGTCATGCGAGTGACCTATGTAGTTCGGAGGAAGAGGCAGTGGTCGCACAGAGCCACCAGAACAGCAGAAGAGGGAGCAGGGTGCAAAAGCGGAGCGGCCGTCCTCTAGACGGAACGCCTCCTACTGCCCACCGCAGCAAGGGAAAGAGCACACCAAAGCCAGCTCCAAGGAGTTCCCTGGCGTGGCAGTTCTTCAGACAATGTGCTGATGACAAGACACGAGTGGTTTGCACGCTCTGCATTTAGAGCCTGAAGCGAGGCATAAACGTTCTCGACCTGAGCACAACCTGCATGACCAGGCATTTAAATGCAAAGCACGAGCTGCAGTGGAGTAGACACATCAAAAACCAAGAAAGTTCTCTGGCTCCTCCTGCTTTATCTTCTGCTGCAGTTGCGGCCTCTTCATCCATCTCTGGAGTGACGGTGCCACCTGGCACCCCGCAAACAGAGGATCTGCCAGCAACACCAACACCTGGGTCACCAAGCATCTCCACAATGTCCCACGGAAGTTTTCAGCTCTCCATCTCCCAAACGCTGGAGAGGAAGAGGAAGTACCCCCCTACCCACCCGCGATCACTAGCCCTAAATGCCAGCATTTCTAAATTACTGGCCTTTGAAATGCTATCATTCCGTCTGGTGGAGACGGATAGTTTTAAAGGCCTTATGGCAGTGGCTGTCCAACAGTACATCGTGCCCAGCCGCCACTACTTTTCAAGGCGAGCCATCCCTTCACTGCACAACCAAGAAGGGGACAAAATCAGGTGTGCACTGCACAATGCCATCTGTGGCAAGGTGCACCTGACTATGGAATGGATACGTGAACCAGTAAGCACGATCAGGGCCGTTATAGCTCCATAACAGCACTCTGGGTAAATGCAGTGGCGGCTGCGCCTGAGGCGGATAGCAGTTTGGCAGATTCCTTCCACCAACGAGGATTGCAGGGCGCTTCAGTTTGCCTCCTGTTGCTTCCTCCTCTTACTCTGCTTCCTCATTCTCTACCAGCTCCTCATCTGGTCAGTGTAACACCTTCACCACCAACTTCAGCACAGCCAGGGGTAAACGACAGCAGGCTGTTTTAAAACTTATCTGTGTGGAGGACAAACCCCACACCGTGCAGGAGCTGTGGACGGGCCTTGAACAACAGCCCGATAAGTGGTTTGTGCCAGTCAGCCTCAAGCCCGGCCTGGTGATGTGCGATAATGTGCGAAATCTCGTAGCAGCTCTGGGACTAGCCGGTTTGACGCACATCCCTTGCCTGGCGCATGTGCTGAATTTGGTGGTGCAGAGATTCCTTAAAAATTACCCAGACATGTCAGAGCTGCTGCAGAAAGTGCGGGCTGTATGTAAGCACTTTCAGCGTTCTCAACCTGCTGCTGCTTGCCTGTCAGCGCTGCAGCGTAACTTCGGCCTTCCTGCTCACCGCCTCATATGCGACTTGCTAAGAAGGTGGAACTCCACCTTGCACATTCTGGCCAGACTATGCGAGCAGCAGCAGGCGATAGTGAAGTTTTAGCTGCAGCACGCACGGGTGAGTCGCTCAGCGGAACAGCACCACTTCACAACCAATGACTGAGCCTCCATGCGAGACCTGTGTTCCTTGTTGCGCTGTTTTCAGTACTCCACCAGCATGGCCAGTGCTGATAACGCCGTTCTCAGCGTTATTATCCCACTCCTATGCCTCCTTGAAAAAACACTCCTGGCGATGATGTAAGAAGATGTGGCACAGGAGGAGGAGGAGGAAGAGGGATCATTTCGTAGGGTTTCCGGCCAGTCATTCCCAAGTGGCTCCGAGGGTGGGTTCCTGCACCCACAAACCCAAGGTACACAATTGTCCAGCCAGGGCACAGTTCTGGAGGATGACGAGGTGTTGGATGAGGAGGAGGAGATGGAGGAGGAGGAACCATTTTCACAGCAGGGTGGCACCCAGACCAGCTCATGGCCATCACAGGTGCGTGGATGGGGGGATACAGAGGACACAGATGATACACCACACACAGAGGACAGCTTTTCGTTGCCTCTGGGCAGCCTGGCACACATGAGCGATTACATGGAAGCACAAGGTTAAGGGCACCGCCAGCACCTCAGAAGGCAGGGTTAGCATGGCCGAAATGTGAAAAAGCTTTGTCAGCACGCCACAACAACCAGCACCACCAACTGATATGAAACGCCTTAGCAGGAGGCAGCATTTCACCAACATGGAGCAGTATGTGTGCACATGCCTACACGTACTGAATGACGGGTCTTCCCCCTTCAACTTCTAGGTCTCCAAATTGGGCACATGGCCTGAGATTGCCCTTGGAGGTGCTGGCCTGCCCTGCAGCCAGTGCATTATTTGAATGTGTGTTTAGCACGGCAGGGGGCGTCATCACAGACAAGCGCAGCCGCCTGTCCGCAGCCAATGTGGACAAGCTCACATTCATTAAAAGGAACCAGGCATGGATCCCTCAGAACTTGTCAGTACCTTGTGCAGAATAGACATGTATACCGGCACTAAGCAGCCATTGTTATACTGCAGCGCAATTGCTCTGTCACTACCAGACGTTCTCACAGCTCTGTTTCTCCACCCCTGTGATGATGTCACTACTAGAGCTTGGAGGAGTTCCCTCTGCCCTGTTTCTCCGCCCCTGTGATGAGGTCTTTACTTTCTGTTTCCTTCCTCCCAGCTGTCCCTCATGTGTTTGATTTTGCTGCCTTTAAATCACCCCTCCTCCTTTGTAGAGGTGCGGATTATACTTTTCGTTTGAGCTGTATCTCTCACTTGAGTATCTTCACCTGTGTGATATCTTTTCACTGGATCTGTGTTCTGCTGAAGCAAGTACTTCGGATATTGTCTGCTGACTTTGGATCTGTTTTCACTGCAGCCGCAGTTCCTTCAGTTAAGTGTTCAGACATTGTGTGTTTCTGTTTCTTTGCTGACTGGATCCGAGGCGACCCCGGTTCCGTCCATATACTGAGCAGGGCACCGGTGGCCGTGCCCCATCCACTATTGTAGGGGTTTCAGTGGTCATCAGCCTTAGGTATGCAGGCATGTCTCGATCCACCATCCGGATCTGGACATGTGCTTAGCAGCTTAGGGAGAGCTTTTAGGGTCTGACAGGGGTCACCCTTTATCCTCCCTAGTTTGGGTCCGGTCAGTTTCTATTCACTGTGTAGGCTCTTGTTGCTCACTTACAGCCCGTGACATGCTCATGTTTGCATTTTGGATATTTCACACTCTTTTGGAGTGTACCTTAATTTTACAAAATTAAATTAAAACCAAAAACCTGTGTTGGCTGTCTCATCCTACTTCTCCGCCGCTTCCACCTACTCTGCTACTTCTTCCGCCTCCTCAAACTCCTACTCTATATGGAACTCCACCTCATAAATCCATGTTTTTTTTTTTACGTGTTTTATTTTATATCATTTCACTACTTTGTCATTTACATTTTTGGGTGAAATTCACCAATTTTTGGGTGTACAGTGCCACTGCTATACCTAGTAGACTGGTAAAAAAATAAAATAATTGTCAGTTACTTTTTTGGGTAAAATTAACCAATTTTTGGGTGTATAGTACCACTGCTATACCTAGTAGGACAGTTAAAAAATTAATTGGTATTTACATTTTAGGGTATAATTTACCAATTTTGGTGTGTATAGTACCACTGCTATACCTAGTGGACCGGTAAAAAAATAAAAATAAATTGTCAGTTACATTTTATGATGAAATTAACAAATTTTTGGGTGTATAGTACCATTGCTATACCTAGTAGACAGGTTAAACAAAAAAAAATTGTCATTTACTTTTTCGGGTGAAATTCCCCAATTTTTGGGGGTATAGTAGCACTGCAAAACCTAGTAGGCCGGTTCAAAAAATAACTAAATTGTCATTTACATTTTAGAGTGAAATTCACCAATTTTGGTGTGTATAGTACCACTGCTATACCTAGTGGACCGGTAAAAAAAAAATAAAAAAAATTGTCAGTTACATTTTATGGTGAAATTAACAAATTTTGGGGTGTAATATACCCCTACTCTACCTAGTTGACAGCTTAATACATTTTAATAATTTTTCTGTTACATTCTTGGGTTTACATTATACAATTTTAGACGTGAATAAACACCTGCTATGCATAGGTGACTGGGAATAAAATGTAATAAATTATTCAGTAATTAATGCGCACCACATCCTTTCATTCAATGCTTAAACTTTGAAAAGTTGTCACACTTTTATGCTTTAATAATTTCTCCCATATTTCAACTCTAATTTGAAATTTGAAAAAATGAATCCTCCCTTGGATGTGGTCTCTCTTTCTCACGCTCCCTTTCTGGCCTGGAACCCTGGTTCCCCGCCACCTGTGATCACCGTGGTAGGCGCATAAAAGAACATCGAAAGTTGATAGAGCAGATATCAAATTGGATCGTAAACATCACGGGGACGTGCGACATGGTGGGGCAGTAAGTGTGCACACGCCTACATGAACTAACTGACAGGGGTCAGCCCCTGCAACTTCTGGGTCTCCAAATTGGTCACATGGCCTGAGCTTGCCCTTTACCCCTTGGAGGTGCTGGCCTGCCCTGCAGCCAGTGTATTGTCTGAACTTGTGTTTAGAGATGTCGCAAACATAAAATTTTCAGTTCGCGAACGGCGAACGCGAATTTCCTCAAATGTTCGCGAACGGGCGAACCGCCATAGACTTCAATAGGCGAATTTTAAAACCCACAGGGACTCTTTCTAGCTACAGTAGTGATGGGAGACATTTTTCAAGGGGACTAACACCTGGACTGTTGCATGCCGGAGGGTGATCCATCGCAAAACTCCCATGGAAAATTACATAGTTGACGCAGAATTGGGTTTTAATCCATAAAGGGCATAAATCACCTAACAATCCTACATTTTTTGGAACAACGTGGTTTAAAACATCCAGTGTGTGTATACGATCAGGTATGATGTTGCATCGATCAGGTAGTGTAAGGGTTACGCCCGCTTCACAGACATTGACAGACCAAACTCCCCTTTTAATGCACCACAAACAACCGCAAACAGTCCATTTGCCCAACCGCAAACTCCTTATTTGCACAAGGTTGGATACCAAGCTAGCCATGTCCCGTTGATGTCATTGAAGGTTTCTTCCTCCACCCAGCCACGTACAACACGAAGGGTCCTCGAAAGGTGGATTGAATTGATTTTTCGAACGGGGAGATAAAAAAACGCTGGCTCCCTCCCCTTTGTTTTAATCCACGGTCACTGCGTCTGCGCCGTGCAATTTACTGTCACACCCGATATGAGTGGTATTTTCTGTAGTTCTCTTCTCATCAATTTAATCCTTGTTACGTCTCCAATCTGGGGTCCATTTATTGAATTGATTTTTCAAACGGGGAGATGGTTAAAAAACGCTGGCTCCCTCCCCTTTGTTTTAATCCACGGTCACTGCGTCTGCGCCGTGCAATTTACTGTCACACCCGATATGAGTGGTATTTTCTGTAGTTCTCTTCTCATCAATTTAATCCTTGTTACGTCTCCAATCTGGGGTCCATTTATTGAATTGATTTTTCAAACGGGGAGATGGTTAAAAAACCCTGGCTCCCTCCCCTTTGTTTTAATCCACGGTCACTGCGTCTGCGCCATGCAATTTACTGTCACACCGATATGAGTGGTATTTTCTGTAGTTCTCTTCTCATCAGTTTAATCCCTGTTATGTCCCATATCAGGGATTGCTTTTTGTGAAAAAAAAATTAGGCCTGGTACCTTCGACTGCCTTCACAGTGACAGACCAAACTCTGATACACCAAACTGAATTGATTTTAGGAACCGGGAGATGGAAAAAGCAGCTTGGTCGGTCCTCTTACTCCCAAGTTGGGGCACTGCGCGTGCACGGAGCAATGTGCAGTGACACCCTATATGAGTGGTGTCTTAACTAGTGCTATTCCTATCAGTTTAATCCCTGTTACGTCCCCTTTCCAGGGACGTGTGTCGAATTGATTAACCATTGTCGATTTAACGAACCATTACGACATCCTGAAATAATTTTATTCTGAGCTCTGTACTTGCATTGTATTGGAATTGATGGGGATTTTTTTAATTGTCTGCATTATTTCTAATAAACTATTAAGAGACTTTATTATAATTTTTTTATTTTATGTATTAAAAACCCATACAACTTAAAAAAGAAAACATAGTAACGTAGTACTTAAGGCCGAAAAAAGACATTTGTCGATCCAGTTCGGCCTGTCATCCTGCAAAAAAAAAGAAAATGAATGTTTTTTCTATGAAAAATTATTCAGCCGATCGGTATTGGTCTGATCATAATGAAGCAACGGCCTTATCATCTGGGGTGTGGCAACACTGCCAACACACTCATAGAGGTGATGATCGCTTCATTATGATACGCAAGCCCCTTCACCACAACAAGGTATCGATCACGAAGGGGAATTGACACTTGTATGTGCCTTTTTTGTTTTGTTTTGTTTTTGCATCCACAGTGCAGCACCAGAGGACATAAAAATTAGGCATGTACACATGCCTGAAAAATAATGGTATTGTTGTAGCCGCTGTTGTAGGGGCGGCTGAAAAAAATTATGTTTTCCAGGCAGAAAGGTGACTAAAACATTGTGGCTTGAACCCTAGTTGGTGGCGGAGAATTCACAAAAGTCATCCGGTATGCAGACATTAAATGCAGCAGTGTGGGGACCATTTTGAGGCCAAGGCATGTCATCAGGCCTATTGTTAGCCAAACGTATCCCCCACTGTTAGTCCCTTCGGGATCCTTGCCTCATTCATCTTAATGAAGGTGAGGTAATCAACACTTTTTTGACTGAGGCGACTTCTCTTGTCAGTGATATGAAACAGCCCCTGGGAAGCTGGGGGGGTGCACTGGCAGTAGTGGGCACAGTACACGCTGTGGGCATGACACACACGCTGGCAGGCAACTGCAATTATATTACAGTGAAAAAAGTGTTTTACTGTTTTAAATGCAAGCTACTGTGGCACCAGATATGAGTAGTGGGCACAGTAAACGCTGTGGGCCTGACACACACGCTGGCAGGCAACTGCAATTATATTACAGTGAAAAAATTATTTTACTGTTTTAAATGCAAGCTACTGTGACACTAGATATGATTGGTGGCACTGGGCATGGGCAGTAGTGGGCACAGTACACGCTGTGGGCCTGATACACACGCTGGCAGGCAACTGCAATTATATTACAGTTAAAAAATTGTTTTACTGTTTTAAATGCAAGCTACTGTGACACCAGATATGAGTGGTGACACTGGGCACTGGTAGTAGTGGGCACAGTACACGCTGTGGGCCTGACACACACTCTGGCAGGCAACTGCAATTATATTACAGAGAGAAAAAAAAACAGACTGATGTACTAGCCCTAAAAAGGACTTTTTGGGGTGCTGTCAGGATGCTGTCCTTACAGAAGATCAGATGAGTCTTTGAGGTTTGGAGTGGACACTGAATACACTGGCCTAGCTATCGATTTCCCTATTAAATCAGCAGAAGCTGCACTGTCCATGCTCTCACTAACCCTGCAGCTTCCGAATGAATCTAAGATGGATGCTGTCCTTGCTTTTTTATAGGAGGTGGGAGCGTCTGGGAGGGAGGGTATGCTGATTGGCAGGAATGTGTCTGCTGACTGTGAGGTACAGGGTCAATGATGACAAATAGAGGCAGACCGAACATTGCATATGTTCGCCCGCCGCGGCGAGCGCAAACAAGCCATGTTCACCGGGAACTGTTCTCCGGCAAATAGTTCGGGACATTTCTAAAGAACACATCTTGTATATGTCTATGTGTTGTGACCTCGAGCCGGCTCATTCAACTTCAGAACTATTAGTAGACTGCATCAAATGAAAAGGTTGGTTTGAGAGCACATTTATGAAAAATATTCGTTGGACATGATGCTTAATATTGAATTTTTGCTTTTAGAGATTGGTGTGGTTAAGCAAAAGCTATAGAATAGAGACAAACAATTGGAGGATCGGTTGTCTGCTTAGGATTTATGCATCTGGAAAAGTTTATGGATGGTATACAGATGGTGTAAATTGTCATGAGATTCTTACTTATCATAGTTTAATGCCAGTCCAGCCACCTTCAGTGGCCTCTGCTGTGGAAATTTACCAAAGCCTGGACAGCTTGAGACTGGTAGAATGGGAGACACTCTCATTGCTCTATGTTCTGGTTCATTGAGGGCCCAAAGCAAGAGATCCCTTCAATGAAGTCCAAATGCCCCATGCTGACATGGGTTGCCTCATGAAAACAACTCCTTTAAGTATCCCACTATTTCCTATGATTAAATCTGTCAGTGAAGCTTCTATGGCAATATTTTCCATACAATTAGGCCATCAAGGTTATAGACATTGATTATCTATTCATAGGATATAGGAAAGGTCATCAATATGAAATCGGTATGGGTCACACACCCAACACCCTCACTGATCACTTGTTTGCAGCATTGGAACTAACACAGAGCAGGAAGCGTAACTCTGTCCACTGAGTACTAGCCATGCTGGGTTACTGCAGCTCAGGTTCCATTTTTTGGGGGGAGGTTGGGGAGTGTAACGTGACAAAAAAACTGCAAATTGGCTACTTTTTTCTGTTGCAGTGTTGTTAGGCATATTTGGACATGGAGATAAAAATGATGCTTCTGTGCTTTTTTTCAAATGTTTTAAAACATTTTTCTTGATGTTTTAGTCCCCTTAAGGGACTGTACATGCAATCTTCTGATCACTTGTATTATAGACTGCAATATTATACTATTAATATCTATGGGATTTTCACAAGCCATGCCTCAGGCACAATTTTTCAGGCAGCTCACTAAGACAGTGCTGGGAGCCTTCACAAGGCCCCAGACTATGATAGCAATGGATCAACGCCTTGCTATTTCCCAGCCAGGGCTATGATCGCTATACCGCTTCCTGTCCAGGCCCGGTGGTGCCGGGTGAATGCAGGAGCTTTCGGGTCTTCCATAGACAGCGATGTATTATGCTGTACAGCCTCTCTGCGGGGTGTATTTTCCTGTAACTGGGGCTACTATATCAGGCCCAGTTACAGGAGATATCAATAGTAAAAAAAATAAAATTAAGTTAAATTTCCCCCAGAAGTCTTGTATGACCTTATGGGGGATACAAAGTGTAAAATCCATTTTTTTTAAAATGTAGTGTTTGGAAAAATAAAAAATAAAAAAAATTCACTTAAAAAAAAATTACCCCTAAATCCGTAATTTAAAAAAAAAAGAAATACAAGAAAAAAAATAGACATATTTTGTATTGCCGCATCCGTAACAATTAGCTCTACAAAAATATCACATGATCTACCCCATCAAGTCAACAGTGTAAAAAAACTAATAAAAATTGTGACATATTATTAGTACACATAAATCCTGTCCTAATCACAAGCAGGAAAATTTACTTCACAGCACTGAGCTAAAGAGCTGCCTCATCTTCCTCTCTGCTGGTCAGGTTTCTGATCCTGAATAAAGATAAGATCTTCAGCTGAATCTCTGTAGGAATGGAGTTCATGAGGAGACATGAAGTACAGAGAGGATAGACAGGACAGACTGTGGTAATGGAGACTGCAGACAAGTGCTGCTGCTCATTAGCCTCATCTCCACCTCCTCTCTATAATTAATTTCTCCTCATGAACTCCATTCCTACAGAGATTCAGCTGAAGATCTTATCATCTTTATTCAGGATCATAATCCCTGACAAGTAGAGCAATATATACATTATGTACATGTTTTTCTTTATATTTTTTAAAATCTTTAAGTCAAGTCCTTCATTTGGTCATCTTCATGTTGTGTTCAGATGGTGCTTCAATCCATAATATGGGGCAGATCTAAGAGCATGTGACAAGACAAGTCATTCATTATAGCAGATCTTTATCTCACCAAGGTAGCTAACCCCTACTCTACAGTGTTAGCAATTTTTGCTGTATATATCAAAGTACTAAATAAGTATCAGGTAGCAAATAAGCATCAGCTTGTAATATGAAAAGTAGTTCTATTCTTTCTAATTTTAAAAATATCTTTCCTACATAAAAAGTCCAATTACGTTGAATATGCTAATCTGGTCAGACAATTTAGGGCACATTGCTTCGCTGGCAATCTTCCAATTCTATTTACAGACATTAAATAGGTTAATGGAACTAAATAATTCTAATGAGGTCATTTAATTTAAATTTCGAAGTCAAAATAATTGAAGAGATTATGCTGCTCTAAATATGATCACCATTATTTCCCCCAATTAGAATTAACATGTAGTATTTCAATTTCATAAAGTTATATTTAGCTTTAAAGGAATACTAAACCTAGAAATCAATGATAAAAGTAAACAAGAAATATAATTGCCTCAACTCTGCAGTTGCATTTTCTGTATGATCTTGTCACATCTGTAGTCTTGTAATTCTGCAGAGAAAAAAAATAGTTAAACTGTTGGTCATTTTCAATGAAGAGGGGGGAATTGCTAAAGTCCTGGGTCTTAGAGAATTTTTATTTTAATATATTGCTCATTTTTAATTGTAATGTCAGACAAAGGGAAAGATGAAGAGGGAAGGGTCATTTTTTTCTTTTTGTGTATTTTCTAAGTTTTTTAAGGTACTAGAGGTATACAGATCCATATTCCTTTCTCTCATAAGTTCTTTATATGCAAGGTTGGACTGACTTAGGATTGGGGAATCTCCAGGAGTGTCCAACCCCCATCTAATCAGAGTCGGACTGATCCACATTCTCCTAATGCTATTGTTTCATTTTGGGCTTGCTCTCTAGAAGCAGAGCCTCTATTTTACAGGAAGGACCTTTTCATATCTATTCTGCAATCATTTACAACAGTCACAGGGTTGTAAATCAATAGCTCATAAGTTGGATGGGACAAATAGGGAGAGGGAAGGAATTTGACAAGAGGCCTAGCTGGATAGTGGATTATCCAGATTGTCAGAGATGGCAGTCAGAGCCTTTGGTGTGAAATCTGTGAACAACAGCTGACATGAGTGGAAACCAATTTGTATAAGTAAAATCACAGATGGAATTTGCAGTTTATCAAACAAATCACAGGTTTTCAAATTTCCTGCTACACAATAATTCAAGCAGACAAGGGGTAACGTAAGCAGCAGAAGTACAAACAAAGTCAATCCAATCACTATAGAAACAAAAAAAAATCCTGTTGTTTAGGCAAGGGGCAGAGCGGGATGGATCCTTAAATAGCCATATAGTTCTGTACTGAAAAAGTTAAAGGGGTTGGCCCATGTGGGGCATTGATGACATATACAGTTGCAAGAAAAATATTTGAACCCTTTGGAATGATATGGATTTCTGCGCAAATTGATCATAAAATGTGATCTGATCTTCATCTAAGTCACATCAATAGACAATCACAGTCTGCTTAAACTAATAACACACAAAGAATTAAATGTTACCATGTTTTTATTGAACACACCATGTAAACATTCACAGTGCAGGTGGAAAAAGTATGTGAATCCCTAGACTAATGGCATCTCCAATAGCTAATTGGAGTGAGGTGTCAGCCAACTGGAGTCCAATCAATGAGATGAGATTGGAGATGTTGGTTACAGCTGCCCTGCCCTATAAAAAACACACACACCAATTCTGGGTTTGTTTTTAACAAGAAGCATTGCCTGATGTAAATGATGCCTCGCACAAAAGAGCTCTCAGAAGACCTACGATTAAGAATTGTTGACTTGCATAAAGCTGGAAAGGGTTATAAAAGTATCTCCAAAAGCCTTGCTGTTCATCAGCACTGCTACTACTCTCCCTAGGAATGGCCATCCTGTAAAGATGACTGCAGACTGCTCAATGAGGTGAAGAAGAATCCTAGAGTGTAAGATAAAGACTTACAAAAGTCTCTGGCATATGCTACCATCCGTGTTAGCAAATCTACGATACGTAAAACACTAAACAAGAATGGATTTCATGGGAGGATACCACAGAGGAAGCCACTGCTGTAGAAAAAAAAAACATTGCTGCACGTTTACAGTTTGCACAAGAGCACCTAGATGTTCCACAGCAGTACTGGCAAAATATTCTGTGGACAGATGAAACCAAAGTTGAGTTGTTTGGAAGAAACACACAACACTATGTGTGGAGAAAAAGAGGCACAGCACACCAATATCAAAACCTCATCCCAACTGTGAAGTATGGTGATGGGGGCATCATGGTTTGGGGCTGCTTTGCTGCATCAGGGCCTGGACGGATTGCTATCATCAAAGGAAAAATGAATTCCCAATTTTATCAAGACATTTTGCTGGAGAACGTAAGGCCATCTGTCCACCAGCTGAAGCTCAACAGAAGATGTGTGTTGCAACAGGACAACGACCCAAAGCATAAAAGTAAATTAACAACAGACTGGCTTAAACAGGTATCAGCCTACAGCAGGGCATTGTGGGAGTTGTAGTTTTACAACAGCTGAAGGGCCGCAGTTTGAGGATGCCTGACTTAGACAGTTAACTGAGGTTTGCCACTCATGCATGGCTGCTCTCTGTTGACTTTGGGGGCCTAGTCTTGAAGATAGGAGTGAGTTACAGAAGTAGAAGCCACAACTTTCTTACATTGATGGCACATCCTAGCAATATGCCATCAATGTCCCAGATGGGCCAAATTCTTTAAGGACTGGCTGTGGATAGGTAATATAGCAGCGTCAATTAGGACAAATAACAGAACTGACTTTTAACAAGTTGTCTACCGCCTCACAACTTTCTACATCTCGCATGTGATCCACAGACAACGCAATCCCCAGCAAAAATTGCGTACAATGGAGGATGCTGGGGCAGACCGCATGCACCACAAGGACATCTTACACAAAATGATTCAATGTGCAGATAAAAAAAATATATAAATACAAAAATCACTGCAACAAATGCACCAAAATGATACGCAACTGACAATACTAGCTAATTCCTCAAGCCGATGTTAGGTGAGGACTTTGCCAATGTGGTACATGTGGTCCACCCCGGCATCCTCCATTGTACGCAATTTTTTCTGGGGATTGCCGTTATCTGCGGATTGCATGTGGAGGAATTGCTCCCCCAGTTATAGACACGCTACAGTGTTTGGGTTTGGAGTATTTCCACCCGTTTGGGCCACTTTTTTCAGTGAGTCTTTTTCTTTATGTGTATGGAATGTGCCACTTCATTTTGTTGGTAGCGTTCTTTTGCACCTGGTATCTTCTGTGTCACATGGTCTGTTGTGGGTGCGGCTCACAGCTTTATTCCACCTCACAGTGCATTGGTGATACCACCATGGAGGCATGTGAGAGTCTGGTTGTGAGTTGGCTTTTAGCACTGTTCAGACCTTGTTCACACACCACAGGTAGTTTAGTGGTAGGACCCCATGCTTGCTGAGACACCGTGATGTGGTGCATGAGGGGCTCCGATATGTTCCTGACTGGAAGATATTGGCAAAGCTCTCAGCTTTTAACATCGGCTTGAGGAATTAGCTAGTATTGTCAGTTGCGTATTATTTTGGTGCATTTTTTCATCTGCACATTGTATCATTTTGTGTAAGATGTCCTTGTGGCGCATGTGGTCCTCCCCGGCATTCTTCATTGTACGCAATTTTTGCTGGGGATTGCCGTTATCTGCGGATCGCATGCAGAGGAATTGCTCCTACTGTTTTAGACATGCTACAGTGTTTGGGTTTGGAGCATTTCCACCCGTTTTTTTCAGTGAGTTTTTTTTAAAATATACAAACATACAAACATTGGCTTATTTTAAAAATCTAGGTATTTGTTTTAGCTATATTTAGCTATATTTTGTATAGCACGCAAAAATGTAAAACAAGACAAAAACCCTTAAAATCTCCAAATTTCACCAAGATGAATATCTTAGGCGAATAACATAAAAAAAAGTCAGTTTGAATAGGCTTGTAACGTTTTTGGCGCTGTACAACAGTTTTCTGGTAGTACGTTGCTATAAAACTGTTAAAGTCACACATAAACTGGGCAATTAGGATTTGCTCTGTTGCTCCAAATTAAAATTGTATTTCTGGTATATGTGCATGCACAGAAGAAATCACGGTGACTCTGGTATGGTCAAAGTAACTTCTCAACTTTATTGCTGAACAGCTGTCATTATATAGGATAGCAAATATAGAACAGGAAGAAGTGGGGGAATGTAGGGTGGCGTATATCTTCACTATTGGCTAAAAGCACTGCATAGATACATATATCTATTTTCTGCCACATCCATGTGCAGAGAGAAAGTTTTCCCTCCCTCCCCCCTTGCCAGATGGGTGAAGCCATTAGTCTTTGTTTCTTTGTTTTCTTGAAGCTGCTTGCTTGAGGTGAACAGAAGCTGTAGCCGGATATGGGAGCCATTTTGTCTATGGAAGCCATTTTCTTCTGTTCCTTTGAGCAGAAGATGAGTAAAGGAAACTGAATGATATTCAATTCTCTATCAGACCCCCTTAAATCTCCTTCTTTCCCTAAAATCCTAACCATCTATCCCATATGCCCTGCTTCCTCTTCACCAGCTTCCATAACAACCTATTCCTTGCGAATAGCCTCCCATGACACTGGATTTGGCATAGGGAAGTTAGATGATCTATCTCTGGCCTTGTGTGTACTGCTATGAAGGGGGGGCCGTAGACAGTAAAGTCTCTTGTTTTTCTTGATCAATATCATCGTACAAGTTTCCCATTATCATTTCAGGGACAGTTTCATCTAAGGCTTTGCTTAAGAGCTTCCTAATGCAGGGGATGACACAACAGGCAATTAAAGCAAGCAATAACAACATTATGATTATGACGATGGCTATCTCTAACAGCATTCGTTTATAATTTTTGATCCAGCTCTCTAACCATTCTGCCCAAGTGCTTCCCACCCTGGATATCCTTTTGAGTTCTTCAGATAGTGAGGTGATACATCTGACCATTTGGTCCTAAGTTGTCAAGAATCACTGTATAGCAGGATTCCCTTATCATTCTACAAACCCCTCCTTTCTCAGCTAGGAGCATATCGAGAGCCATTCTATTTTGAAACGCCATGGTACTGGTGGGGCCCAATTGTTCTATTATCCCTTTAAGTGCATCTCTTGTATAGTTAACAAACCATTGTTGATTATAGTAGAGATAATTTGTCCAGTTGGTGTTCTTATTTGCAGACACTATGGGAATTATGCTCTCAAAGTAAGCAGCAATCGAATCTCTGGCCTTATATATTTTTTAGGGACCCCCCTGGGGACTCCTATGGTGTCTATGTACACATGAGTATCTAGACTTCCTTGTGGAGCCTCTTCTCTCTTGACCCTTCTCATGCTCCCAGGGACCACTGAAATAGTTGAAGGGTTCCTAATATTCTCTAGGGCCTTTCCCCAGTCAGGGATATAAAAAATGTGGAAAGGCATGAGGATAATGATAATGGCTAGGGAACATTGGCTGGACCAGTCTACCTCTTTTTTTGGCCTTAGTTTCATATCTGCACATAGCCAGACAATGTCTTCCAGAGCTTGGGTCTGGTTACTTAAGTATCCCTGGTATTCCCGACCCGTGGTATTAACAGTGGTTGAACAATAACCCTCAGGGAAAATCCCTATTTGCTTCATCCCTTCTTCATGCTTTCTCTCGAAGCAAGTTTAATTTCCCTTGTATATGGTCATGCCTTTTCCACATCTCACACTGCGTCTCATCTGAAGTGGAGTTTGCATAAAGACTGAGAAAACAGTTATAGCGATTGGCAGGGAGGTTAAGGGGCACTGTCCCCAGGTGTGGTCGAGCCGATGCACAGGTAATGCATCCGCTTCTATTTGCCTGGGCTATCAAATTCCAGCAAAGTCAATAGACATTGATATAATGGGGTACAATTATGTCAACAAGTCCAGCATAGGAAATTAACCCCTAAAAGTAAAAATTTTATTGATATACCTTAAAAGGATCCTACTAGGGTCCACTATACATAACAACAGATATATATATAAAGACTTAGACGCAACTGATACTCACATCCAGTATCTGATAGTAAATAGCCTGGGGTAAGGGAATAATTATCCCTATAAATACCCCTATCTTATAGCCTCAGCCCAGGGAGGACTCTTGATGGTAGAGGCCCTCTGTCCACGTACCTAGACTGCTACCCCTTTCAATTCCCTATAGGGGTACAGAGAGGGGGTGGCACTAGATTACCCCAGGTTAAGGTAAGGATAATTAATACGTCAATGGATCTAAAAATCAGCTGGATGGAGTAAAAAAAAGACAATACAGACACAATACAAAAAGTATAGACAGATACTAAACATATAGTTGGTCCGGGTTGACTGGATAGTCAAACACCTTGGCTACCAGGTGGTAGACAACGACCTTGGCCACCTCGCTACCTAGTGGTGGACAGCCACTTTGGTTGTCTCACAATCACTTTGGTTACCTCGACGCGTTTCCCCCCTATACCGTGCTAGGGGTTCATCAGGAGGTGTAGTCAAATTATTGGTCTATACAGATAGGATGCAACTAGATATATACTGACATGAAGCCAGGTCGCATACGAAAAGTGCTTTAAAGATAGGTGCCGGAATAAAGCCAGCTCACATATACGCCTTGAGATAATCACTTTAATTTATAAATGCAGGGGGATGGAGTCAGGTAAAAGGATGTGCTTAATAGCACCATTTCAAGCCATTCATATACATATTTAGTCACATGTGCCTGTGTTGGGCTCCTTCAATTAGCAGGTATTGTATTCCACATCCTATGGGGCAAAAAATAATGATATACCAGGGTCAATCTGGTGTTTGCCACCCAAGTGTATGCAGCATCATTGATCAAAAAGTCGGTGCTCACTTACACTTCAGATGTTGGTGAGACTCATCAAGATATTGATTCTGTTGTCCCACTATTATATGGTATTGATAAGAACCGCACTACAATCAAAAGTTACCAGTTATAATCACCAATAAAACTCACACTGCATTGGTACTAGGTACACACCTGACAAACCTACTAAGTTTGTGGTCAGAATTATCAAGTATAATTAACTTACATGTTGGAGTCCTTCCCTTTGCTCCTTTTCCCCCTGGTAGGCGATTATGTGCTTAATGTTGCAGCTGCATTTAAAGTGCTGCCAAATAATGCTCCCCGCCTTCTTGGTGATGCCATTTCCTCTGCATTGTCACTACTTCCTGTTTGCCTGGGCTGTTGTATATCTCTCCCAATCTAGCTACGCATTCCGATCAGTGAACCCAGTTTCTGTGGCTAGAGTTTCCTCAACAGTGTATTGGGCTCAGGCTTTACTGTTTCTTGGAGCGGACAGAAGTTGACTGGGTTCAGTAGTCATAGCTGACTGGATTGGTCTGTCAGCTGTGTCCTTTAAATGAAATTGCCCCCATGGTGCATATAAATTAGCTGGGTATCTTCTCAGGATATAGATTCCCAAATCAGTTTTCTGGGGATTCTATATTATAAGTGCGAGAGGATGACATCCCTTTGGCCCCTTGCACGTGTGGATGTTTGGCTATCCGATGCATGTGTTGGCAAGGAATATCTTGTCAATATTTCTATTACTCAGATGCATTCTTTCAACAGGATCTTTCCCTGACTGTCTTTACTGTTAAGCCCTTTGTTTGGGCTGTATCCCCAATCATTACCAGTATTGGTTAACACTTTGGACCAGGATGAACAGTAATCCTCCCGATGTCAGCGACACAAACATAATATTGATGTAATTTAAAATCCCACATGTAAAAATCGTAGCATCTGCAGTTGGATGCATCACAGGAATCAAAATCATACACCTGAAGGGCTTGTGTTAAGTTTACCCAGAAGATAAAAGCATCTCTATCTGGGTTGGGGTACCACTTAGAGGACTTGCCCTGATACATAAAATGGGACATGCCATCATCCATAACACAGTGATCATAATTGCACTTCCCCAAACCCAAAAGATGCAAAAAGGATATAATTTTTCTTGGAGGGAATCAGGATCTCGTATTTTCTTGCAATGTGAAGTGTGGATCCATGTCTTTTGCCCTTCTAACTTGACAGACGTGGCTGTGGTAAGCAGGACTTGATAAGGCCCCTCACATCTTGATTCCAGTATCTTTAGAATATATTTTTTCACAAAGACCCAATCTCCTGGCTGGAGTGAGTGGCTTCGAGGGATTTGGCTGGGATCTGGAAGGGAAAAAAAACACTTGAAAATGTAGATCAGTCAAGTGTTTACATAAAGCAGTCACATAATCTGTCATGCAGTCATGTTGCAGTCAAAGTTCCTGGGGGAAATATTGTCCTAACTTGGATGCACTGCCAAACAATATCTCAAAAGGAGACAGTTTCTCTTTTCCCTTAGGGGGATGTCTGACACTAGAAAGGGCAATAGGAAGAGTCTCAGGCCAGGGTCTTCCAGTTCCCTGTGCCATCTTCAACATCTTCAACTTGAGAGTGCTATTCATTCTTTCAACTTTTCCGCTTCGTTGTGGTCTGTAGGGGGTATGAAAGCCAAGTGGGCCCCTAGTGCCTTCCAGATTTCTTGTGCTATATCAGCTGTGAGAGCAGCTCCTTAATCAATTTCTATCACCTCAGGTCCCCCAAATCTGCAGACCACTTTGTTTAATAACTTTTTTACAGTTGTTTTTCCAGTCTGATTCTTCACAGGGTAGGCTTCAGGCCATCCAGAGAACATGTCCATGACCACTAATGCGTATAGAAATCGCTGGCATTTGTATGTGGTCAATCTGAATCCTTTGGAAAGGATACAAGGGTTTTGGTAGGCACTTCATGGGGACCTTTTTCTACTTTTCCTGGGTTAGACTTCGCACACACCATGCAGCTGTTTACATGCCAGGTGGTGAATGTGGAGATGGCTGGGCCAACCATATCAAAGAGATAAGATCATTCATGGCTGATTTTCCTAAACTACAGAAGGGTACAGACTTCTAGGCAGACATAGCAGATCTTTCTTCCAGATTCTATCTTCATCTGGTCCAGCCCCTTTCTGGGCCCATATTTTAAATTCCTCGTCAGATGCTGCTATCTGTCTGTCTTCAAGGATTTATTTTTTGAGAAAAAGGCTTTGCTTTTGGGTATACCCGCTCTTCCTATTTCCACCCTTGGGGGTGCTGATGTCATGATTTCCATCTCTTTTCTTTCTCTCATCGCTGCTTCCTTGGCTGCATTATCCACTTTAGCATTTCCTTAGGTCTCTGGAGCATCAATTTTGGAATGGGCCTTAACTTTAAGTATTGCAGCCATAGTTGGAAGGGCAAGAGCTTCCACTAGTCTTTGTATGGCTTCAGCATTTTTTATTGGAGTTCTATTTGATGTAATGAAGTTTCTACCTTTCCATATGGTTCCAAAATCATGGGCAACTTCAAAAGCATACCGGGAATTTGTGTAGATGTTGGCCGTCTTCCCCTCTGCAATCTTGCATGCCTCAGTTAGTGCAATGAGTTCAGCTTCTTGTGCTGATTTGTCAGGTGGGAGTGGTTGGGCCTGTAGCACAGCACTAGGAGAGGTTACAGAATAGCCAGTGTGGTATCATCCTATTTCATCAGCATACCTGGACCCATCCACAAAGAGAGTAACATCTGGGGAGGCTAGTGGTGTTTCTTTATTGTTTGGTAGGGGCTTAGTTTCCTGCTTAATGAATTCCAAACAGTCATGTGTGTCCCCCAGAGTAAAATTCATCGTCAGAGTAGACTTTGTCAGTGAACCCCTGTGTGTCTATCCCCCCTTAAGGGAATGGAAGGAGGAAGGCGGGGTTCAACACATGACATCTAGAAATTGTGACAGAATCAGGTAGAAGTAATGAACACTGCTTTCTAAGGTGTCGGGCAGCCGAGAGGTGTTTTGGCTGTGTTTGTTGTAGAATGGTTGAAATATCATGCGGGGCCAGGATTTGTAGGTGTCCCAGAACCACATCAGAGGTTTTTTCCAGCAGTAGATGACAAGCATGGATGTCCCGTATGCAGGAAAGAGTGCCTCCCACTACCGCATCCAGCCGGGAGGAGTAATACCCTAATGGGCGATTTTGGCCTCCATGTTGTTGTGTGAGTACTCCTGTGGCGTGGCCTTGTCTTTCCATGACATATAATCGAAAGAGAATGTCATAATTGGGTAGGCCCTGTGTAGTGGCGGGGGGTGGAGACCATGGGAAGATATGGGGTGGTCTTCGATGCCCCCTTTCCACCTGAGGGCAACACAGGCAGTCTCTTTTGAAGTGTCCATTTTGACCACACCCATAACAAACAAGTGGGGGTCTGGAGTCCTGGGGTCCCTTCCCAGTTGATGGTTCTTCTCAGCCTGCGTACATTATGTGGGATCTGGGGCTGCTTCAATTCCCTTTGCTACTAGTGTGAGAGTTTCCAGATCCACTACTCTAAATTCTGGTTGGGCAATTTTTTTAGATTTCTGAATATGTGTCACGAATGTAGTAAGGGAGAACGCCAAGAGACAACAAAAAGGAAGAGGAAAGACGCTAGACCTTACCGCTAGGGAAGGAAAAGGGTCACCACCTATAAAACCCTGCTCCTGGCCCTAATTCCTATCCGTATGGGCACCTCTCGATGGTAGAGATGCCCATACACAGGAACCTGGAAAGCCCTGGTAACCCTTGGATGTCCTAAAGGTAATGACAGGGCAGAGACAACCCATTCCTTCCCTGGTGAAGGAACCAGCATCTTGCTGAGGCCAAGAATACAAAACACAGCAAGCGGAACATTTAACTTCTGAGGATGATGAATGAACAGGACTTCAACAAGAACCGCTCTCCAGCTCTTCCAAAACCAAATGAAGCTATCCAGGGCAAGGAGTGATGGGTAAAGTCAGACTAAATAGGGGGAGGTAAAGGTCCCATGATCCACACCTGAACAGGAGGTGTTGACATACCAGCAACATATAGACAAAGTGAAATCAAGAGGCTGTCAGATCACTCATGTGCAGTCAGTCTTTCAGACCTTCTAACAACTGTCACAGGTGTGACAATATGTGGTTTCAGACCATCAGCAAAAGCACTTGACAACATTTTTTTCTGTACTGTGTTTTGTTTACTGAACCCCAGTCTCTGAACATTTGTTCAATTCTGTTTGCAAACTTCTCTACTGACTCCCCCTTGTCTTGTTTCATGCCTTGGATTTGAATTGCCTGATCGGCCAGTCTAGCTCTAGCTCAATTCCCTAATAAATCAAATAAGTGTCCTCCAGAGGTATGTTTTCTGGTATTCGTCATCCCCATGGTTTGGGGCTGATAGATCCTTAGCCATGGTTGGCCGAAATGAATCCCCTACCTAAATTTGAGAAAGTGCAGACAGGTCTCTCCATGTGGCAGAGTGTGTTTTTCTGATTTGTTCTAATGCCCTATAGAAGGGCAAGGGATGCTTCTCAGGGTCGGGAAATTAGTTCACCAGATTAGTTGCTTCCGTAGGGTTAAAAGTCACATATCTCCCCTGCTGGTTCATTTCAGGAAGGGGATTGGGAGTCTGGACTTGTCTAGCCAGGAGATCTACTTGTCCTGGCTAACCTATCCATCATTCTATCTCTCTCCCTCTCTCTCCCTCTCTCTCCCACTCTGAACTTTGTGCTCTCTCAGCTTCTCCTCCCTCTCCTTCTGCTTCTTTATGCTGTGAGTCAGGAGGGGGGTTGTCTTCAGAGTCTGAGTCTGTAGAAGGTTTTGATTGCTCCTCCCCCTGCTTGTTCCTATTCCTCCCCATAATAATGGGCACAGGGAGGGGTGCAGCAGGGTGGGTGACCAACCCCCCTGGCATGTAATAGTTGCTGTCCGGATTTAACACAGGATACAGGGGGTTTATGGGCTGTGTTGTCTCCTGTGTTGTCTCCTCAAATGTTATCAGAGGAGGGTCGGGGAAAATCAGAGTGGTCTGTTCACCACTTTGTGATGGGGGCTGGGCAGGGCAGAGGACCGTTTGTACTGGGGTGTGAGTATCTACTGTCACGGAAGGTGTACAGGAAACAAGACAATGCAAAATGAATATATGACTCACTGGATCCAAAACTAAGGAACAAAAAAAAAGGGAGACCCCTGCATCAGACCTGGCTCTCTCCCTTACTGCTCAGCCTATGCGATAATCCCAATGGTGGATGATCGCATATCCTCATACCTCGACTATATAACACCTGAACACCCTACAATAGTGAAGGGACACGACCACCGGCTCTCTACACTAGACATGGAGGAAGTCAGGGTGACCTGGGATCCAGCAAACAGAAAATCACAAATGAATGTAAAACCCTTAACTTGTAGAAGACTGGGAAATAGGATCAGCATGCACACACACTCCAGGAAGCTGTATAAACCGCACAATAATGCATTATGGGGAGGAATTTAAAGGGATGCAATCAGTCCAACTACATGACAGCTGAGAGAGGCTAACGAGATGAGGAACTGAAACCAAAACAAAGAAAACTCAAGGAGGAGGTTCTGAAAGGCTTCTGTCAGAGCTTCTCAGCTGTCTGGTTGTGACAGTACCCCTCCTTCTACGAGACACTCTCCGGACACTCAGAGCCCACCTTCTCAGGATGGGACCTATGGAAAGCCCTGATGAGACGAGTGGCCTTAATGTCCGTCACTGGGACCCACATCCTCTCCTCAGGACCATAACCTTCCATAAACGAGGTACTGGAGAGAACCACGGACAAGATGAGAATCCACAATCCTAGAGACCTGAAATTCAAGATTCCCATCAACCATAATCAGAGGAGGAGGCAAAGGCGAGGGTACAATGGGTTGAACATAAGGTTTCAATAAGGACTTATGAAAAACATTATGGATCTTCCAAGTCTGAGGAAGATCAAGACGGTAGGCAACAGGATTGATGACAGACAGGATTTTGTAAGGCCCAATAAACCTAGGACCCAACTTCCAGGAGGGAACCTTCAATTTGATATTCTTGGTAGACAACCACACCAGATCACCAACATTCAGGTCCGGACCAGGCACACGTCTCTTATCTGCCACACGCTTATATCTCTCACTCATGCTCCTTTAGATTATCCTGAATCTTTTGCCAAATAGATGACAAAGACGAGGAGAATCTGTCATCATCAGGTAAACCAGAAGACCCCTCTCCCGAGAAAGTCCCAAACTGCGGATGAAACCCATATGCACCAAAAAATGGTGACTTATCAGAGGACTCCTGACGACGGTTATTTAAAGCAAACTCAGCAAGGGACAAAAAAGAACACCAATCCTCCTGATTCTCCGCCACAAAACAGCGCAGATATGTCTCCAGATTCTGATTGACGCGCTCTGTCTGGCCATTCGACTGCGGGTGGAAAGCAGAAGAGAATGACAACCGAACCCCCAAGCGAGAACAGAAAGCCTTCCAGAATCTGGAAACAAACTGCGTGCCCCTATCAGAGACTATGTCTGAAGGAATACCATGCAATTTGACAATGTGATCAATAAATGCCTGCGCCAGCGTCTTAGCATTGGGCAAACCAGGAAAAGGGATGAAATGCACCATTTTGCTAAAACGGTCCACCACCACCAGAATCACAGTCTTCCCCGAGGAACGAGGCAGGTCCGTTATGAAGTCCATGGACAGATGTGTCCAAGGACGGGAAGGAATGGGTAAGGGAAGGAGAGGACCTGATGGCCGTGAATGAGGGAGTTTGGCACGAGCGCAAGTCTCGCAGGCTGCCACAAAACCCTCAACCGACTTACGAAGCGCAGGCCACCAGAATCTCTGAGCGATGAGATCCACTGTGGCTCTTGAACTATGCCCTTTAATGATTTCTGAGAAAGTGGAGCGGAATCAATAGCAAAAACAGGAATATCCTTTCCCAAAGTGCACACCTGGAAACCATGAGTTATTGCAAAATGATTATCAATGAGATTGACAGCTGCTCCACTATCTACAAAAATCTCACCAAAAATGTTATTGCTCTCTAGCGCCACCCTGGCAGGCAGGACAAAACGGGAACTACAAGCAAACGGAAAACCTTCAATTTCCGCCTCAACCCTGCCAATAGTAACAGATGGAACATTTTTAAAAGATTTTTTCCTTTTTGTTTCTTTATTACTCCCAGAAAACTGCCTGAATCTCCTAGAGGGACAAACATTTGCCAAATGATTTATACCTCCACAACAAAAACAAACCTTCCCATGCGGGCTGAATCTTCTATTGTCAGAGGCAATCAACCCCAGCTGCATGGACTCCTGCTCAGAAGGGGCTGACAGCGACTGAGACCCCTGCACACAGAATGAGACCATTGCACTGTCCTGGGACTGAGTATGACAGGAAGGAGAGATCTCTCCTCTCTCTCTAAGACGCCTGTCAATACGAACGGCCTGAGACATACAGTGGGATGCGAAAGTTTGGGCCACCTTGTTAATCGTCATGATTTTCCTGTATAAATCATTGGTTGTTATGATAAAAAATGTCAGTTAAATATATCATATAGGAGACACACACAGTGATATTTGAGAAGTGAAATGAAGTTTATTGCATTTACAGAAAGTGTGCTATAATTGTTTAAACCAAATTAGGCAGGTGCATACATTTGGGCACTGTTGTCATTTTATTGATTCCAAAACCTTTAGAACTAATTATTGGAACTCAAATTGGCTTGCTAAGCTCAGTGACCCCTGACCTACATACACAGGTGAATCCAATTATGAGAAAGAGTATTTAAGGGGGTCAATTGTAAGTTCCCCCCCTCTTTTAATTTTCTCTGAAGAGTAGCAACATGGGGGTCTCAAAACAACTCTCAAATGACCTGAAGACAAAGCTTGTTCACCATCATGGTTTAGGGGAAGGATACAGAAAGCTGTCTCAGAGATTTCAGCTGTCTGTTTCCACAGTTAGGAACATATTGAGGAAATGGAAGACCACAGGCTCAGTTCAAGTTAAGGCTCGAAGTGGCAGACCAAGAAAAATCTCAGATAGACAGAAGCGACGAATGGTGAGAACAGTTAGAGTCAACCCACAGACCAGCACCAAAGACCTACAATATCATCTTGCTGCAGATGGAGTCACTGCGCATTGTTCAACCATTCAGCACACTTTACACAAGGAGATGCTGTATGCGAGAGTGATGCATAGGAAGCCTTTTCTCCGCCCCCACAGCACAAAAAGTGCCACTTGATGTGGGCTAAAGCACATTAGGACAAGCCAGCTTCATTTTGTAATAAGGTGCTGTGGACTGATGAAACTAAAATTGAGTTATTTGGCCATAACAAGGGGCGTTATGCATGGAGGAAAAAGAACACAGCATTCCAAGAAAAACACCTGCTACCTACAGTAAAATATGGTGGTGGTTCCATCATGCTGTGGGGCTGTGTGGCCAATGCAGGGACTGGGAATCTTGTCAAAGTTGAGGGACGCATGGATTCCACTCAGTATCAGCAGATTCTGGAGACCAATGTCCAGGAATCAGTGACAAAGCTGAAGCTGCGCCGGGGCTGGATCTTTCAACAAGACAACGACCCTAAACACTGCTCAAAATCCACTAAGGCATTTATGCAGAGGAACAAGTACAACGTTCTGAAATGGCCATCTCAGTCCCCCAGACTTGAATATAATTGAAAATCTGTGGTGTGACTTAAAGAGAGCTGTCCATGCTCGGAAGCCATCAAACCTGAATGAACTAAAGATGTTTTGTAAAGAGGAATGGTCCAAAATACCTTCAACCAGAATCCAGATTCTCATTGGAACCTGCAGGAAGCGTTTAGAGGATGTAATTTCAGCAAAAGGAGGATCTACTAAATATTGATTTCATTTCTTTTTTGTGGTGCCCAAATTTATGCACCTGCCTAATTTGGTTTAAATAATTATAGCACGCTTTCTGTAAATCCAATAAACTTCATTTCACTTCTCAAATATCACTGTGTGTGTCTCCTATATGATATATTTAACTGACATTTTTTATCGTAACAACCAACGATTTATACAGGAAAATCATGACGATTAACAAGGTTGCCCAAACTTTTGCATCTCACTGTAGCAGAGTCCAAGGAGATAGGCCTCTCATGAAAGGCAAATGCATCTTTCAATCCCTCTGAAAGACCATGGCAAAATTGACTTCGGAGTGCAGCATCATTCCAACCAGTATCAGCTGCCCATCTCCGAAATTCTGAGCAGTATATCTCTGCGGATTGTTTACCCTGGCATAACAGACATAGTCTAGATTCAGCCAAAGCAACATGATCCGGATCATCATATATCTGACCCAGGGCTAAAAAGAATTCATCCACTGAACGGAGGGGCCGTGCCCCCACCGGCAGCGAAAAGGCCCACGACTGAGCGTTACCCCTGAGCAGCGATATAATGATCCCCACCCTCCGTTCCTCATCACCAGAGGAATGGGGAAGAAGGCGAAAATGGAGTTTGCAAGCCTCTCTGAAACGCACAAAATTCTCACTATCCCCAGAGAACGTATCTGGGAGCAAGATCTTAGGCTCAGAACAAACTCCATGAACGCAAGCTGAACCGGTCACTAGAAACTGAGAAAGAGTCTAACGGAGATCAGCTACCTCCAATGAAAGACCCTGGAAGCGTTCAGTCAAAAGTGAAACCGGATCCATGCTTGAGACGGTTTTGGTGGCTTATAATGTCACGGAAGGTGTACAGGAAACAAGACAATGCAAAATGAATATATGACTCACTGGATCCAAAACTAAGGAACAAAAAGGGAGACCCCTGCATCAGACCTGGCTCTCTCCCTTACTGCTCAGCCTATGCGATAATCCCAATGGTGGATGATCGCATATCCTCGTACCTCGACTATATAACACCTGAACACCCTACAATAGTGAAGGGACACGACCACCGTCTCTCTACACTAGACACGGAGGAGGTCAGGGTGACCTGGGATCCAGCGAACAGAAAATCACAAATGAATGTATAACACTTAACTTGTAGAAGACTGGGAAATAGGATCAGCATGCACACACACTCCAGGAAGCTGTATAAACCGCACACTAATGCATTATGGGGCGGAATTTAAAGGGATGCAATCAATCCAACTACATGACAGCTGAGAGAGGCTAACAAGATGAGGAACTGAAACCAAAACAAAGAAAACTCAAGGAGGAGGTTCTGAAAGGCTTCTGTCAGAGCTTCTCAGCTGTCTGGTTGTGACATCTACGGGTCAGGGCTGTATCGTCACAGAGGTCCTCCCACTTCTAAAGTGGTGGGGTCGGGGGGCAACACAAACAAGACAAGTATCACGGGAGTCAGGGTTTTGTTGTCCCCATACCTTACAGTTCCATCCCCTGGCTCTCTCCCCATCCATTTCTGTAGTGGGAGGTGGGGTGGCCTATGAGGGCGTTGGACAGCCAGGACAGATTTATCTGCAACATTGTAGAGTGGAGGCTCGTCCCCCCACCATGTACAGATACACTTTCTGATCTTCATCCTATCTTTCTGCCCTCCCCCCCTGTAGCCCTTAATCGATATGCAGTCCTCTGCCAAGACTGTGCAGCACTCAATAATCCTTTGTTAATCAACTTTCCTTTACACTGTCTCAAAACACGTTTCCACAGTTCAACATTTAGTTCTCCATTTGCATCACATCCTGCAATTTTCATTAACCTCTTGTAATTCTTCACATACTTGTTTCCTTCTTCATGGGCTACTAATTGGGGTGCGATATATTCACTGCCTTGCAAAGACTGAGACTGTCCCATCTCACTATTCTTCAGACAGACCAAACAGAATAAACAAACAGACTCACAGTCTCACATGATGACCCCCTCCCTCTGACTGAGACGGCTCTCCACGTCTGGTCTGCCAGGTTAGCACTCCCCATTTTCACCAGGAAGTTATGTTATCGTGTTCTCAAGTCAGGAGGGGTACACTACACAGACTATGCAACGTTACATATAATTTCACAACAGAGCAATCCTCTCCTCACTTCTCATACCGAGGTTCTAGGAACCAGAAATTTCAACATCGGCCGAGTCAACCAAGATGTAAAATTGTCCAGCAGACTCAACCCCAGCCACGTGATGAAAACAATGCAACTTAGAGGCAGGCAAGTTAAACAAGTTTTCTTACCTTCTTTCTGGGACAACGGTTCGCCTCCTCCAGAGCGTTCGTCAAATTCCTGGGGTTGTTTTAGGTCGGCTACCGGTGTTACGGGAGGCTGATATTACATTCTTCCTGGCCCCACGTTGGGCGCCAAAATGTTAAAGTCACCCCTAAACAGAGCAATTAGGATTTGCTCTGTTACTCCAAATTAAAATTGTATTTCCAGTATATGTGCATGCACAGAAGAAATCACACTGACTAAGGTATGGTCAAAGTAACGTCTCAACTTTATTGTGGAACAGCTTACATTATATAGGGTAGCAATTATAGAACAGGAAGAAGTGGGGGGAATGTAGGGTGGCGTATATCTTCACTATTGGCCAAAAGCACTGCATAGATACATACTTAACTTGAAAAAAAAGTTCGGGTTCGGGACCCGAACTTGTCCCGAACTTGAACCCGAACCCCATTGAAGTCAACGGTGACCCGAACTTTTGGCTACTAAAATGGCTCTAAAATAGCCCTGGAAAGAGCTAGAGGGCTGCAAAAGGCAGCAAAATGTGCTTAAGAGCATGGCAAATGCTCTGCAAACAAATGTGGATAGGGAAATAAATAAAAAAAACATAAAAGACCTTAAAAAAATAATATGAGGAATGATGTGGGAGGAAGAGGTTGAGGAGGCGGTGAATGGGTGGATGTGGCGGTGTAGGCTTATGTGGCGGTCTAGGTGGAAGCGGCGGCAAAGGAGGAATAGGTATCCAACACAGATGTGTGTTATTTAGCATTTTTACATAGGGTATCCCACAAAATATTGGGACATATGAAAATAAAAAAAGGAATAAGTGCACTTGAGTACAAGGATGGATGGTTGAGGCTGTTAGAACTGTCTATTCTGCACAAGGTACAGACAAGTCTTGTGGGATCCAGGCCTGGTTCATTTTAATGAACGTGAGCTTGTCCGCGTTGGCTGTGGACAGGTGGCTGCATCTGTCTGTAATGACGCCTCCTGCCCTGCTAAATACACGTTCAGAGAGCATACTGGCTGCAGGGCAGGCCAGCACCTCCAAGGCATACAGGGCAAGTTCTGGCCATGTGGACAATTTGGAGACCCAAAAGATGAATGGGGCAGAACAATCAGTCAGTACGTGTAGGCGTGTGCAAAGGTACTGTTCCACCATGTTGTTCAAATGCTGCCTCCTGCTAACACGCTCCATATCAGCAGTTGGGGCCGGTTGTTGCAGCGAGGTGACAAAGCTTTTCCACATGTCGGCCATGCTAACCCTGCCTTCTGAGGTGCTGGCGATGGCAAGCTCTTCCTCCTCCCCTGCCTTCACCTTGTGCTTCCACTTGTTCCCCGGCGTCAGTCGGGAATGCTCTACCAGCGTGCGCCTGTAGTCGCGCATCTTCCGATTACGCTCCAGTGAGGGAATTAAGGACATCACATTGTCTTTGTAACGGGGATCCAGCAGGGTGGCCACCCAGTAGTCAGCAAACATTAAAATGTGGGCAACTCTGCTATCATTGCGCAGGAACTGCAGCATGTAGTCGCTCATGTGTGCCAGGCTTCCCAGAGGTAAGGACAAGCTGTCCTCTGTTGGAGGTGTATTGTCTGCGTCCTCCGTATCCCCCCAGCCACGCACCAGTGATGGGCCCGAGCTGCGTTGGGTGCCACCCCGCTGTGAACATGCTTCATCGTCATCCTCATCCTCCTCCTCATCCCCCTCGTCCTCCAGTAGTGGGCCCTGGCTGGCCAAATTTGTACCTGGCCTCTGCTGTTGCAAAAAAACTCCCTCTGAGCCACTTCTAAAAGACTGGCCTGAAAGTGTTAGAAATTACCCCTCTTACTCCTCCTCCACCTCGTCCTGGGCCACATCCTCTTCCATCATCGCCCTAAGTGTTTTCTCAAGGAGACATAGAAGTGGTATTGTAACGCTGATAACGGCGTCATCGCCACTGGCCATGTTGGTGGAGTACTCGCAACAGCGCAACAGGACTCACAGGTCTCACATTGAGGCCCAGTCATTGGTGGTGAAGTGGTTCTGTTCCGCAGTGTGACTCACCCGTGCATGCTGCAGCTAAAACTCCACTATGGCCTGCTGATTCTCGCACAATCTCTCCAGCATGTGCAAGGTGGAGTTCCACCTGTTGGGCACGTCGCATATGAGGCAGTGAGCGGTAAGGCCGAAGTTACGCTGTAGAGCAGACAGCTGAGCGGCGGCAGGATGAGAACGCCGAAAGCGCTCACAGACGGCCCGCACTTTATGCAGCAGCTCTGACATGTCGGGGTAGTTGTGAATGAATTTCTGCACCGCCAAATTCAGCACATGCGCCAAGCAAGGGATGTGCGTCAAACCGGCTAGTCCCAGAGCTGCTACAAGATTTTGCCCATTATCGCGCACCACCAGGCTGGGCTTGAGGCTCACTGGCAGCAACCACTCATCGGTCTCTTGTTCTATACCCCATCACAACTCTTGCGCGGTGTGGGGCCTGTCCCCCAAACAAATAAGTTTCAGAACAGCCTGTTGACGTTTACCCCTGGCTGTGCTGAAGTTGGTGGTGAAGGTCTGTCTCTGACCGGATGAGGAGGTGGTAGAAGAGGAGGAGGAAGCCGAGTAGGAAGAGGAGTCAACAGGAGGCAAAGAATAATGCCCTGCGATCCTTGGATCCTGTGACACTCACTTATGCACCTATAATCCTAGATGTGCACTATATGAAACAGATGGGTTTTTTTTCACCCCAGTATGCCCCAGTATGAGAAAGCCACATTTCTGGCCGAAATGTAACACTCACTTATGCACCTCTAATCCCAGATGTGCAGTATATCAGAGTTTTTTTTTTAACCCTAGTAAGCAAAAGCCGTATTTGTGGCCTAAATTTCACAGTAACTTATGCACCTATAATCAGATGTGCAGTATATAAAACACTGTGTTTTTTCCACCCCGGTATGCGAAAGCCGTATTTCTGGCCTAAAATGAACAGTCCCTTATGCACATATGATCCTAGATGAGCACTCTATAAAACAGATGTTTTTTTTTTTTTCACCCAGTATGCCAAAGCTGTATTTCTGGCCTAAATGTGACACTCACTTATGCACCTATAATCCTAGATGTGCACTATATGAAACAGATGTTTTTTTTCCACCCCAGTATGCCCCAGTATGAGAAAGCCGTATTTCTGGCCTAAATGCAACACTCACTTATTCACCTCCAATCACAGATGTGCACTATATGAAACAGAGGATTTTTTTAAACTACAGTGTCTCAAAGCAGTATTTCTGGACTTTCAGACATGCAGTTATTCTGTGCTGGTGCACTATTGTTGCATAAAATGGCTGCCGATTATGTATTGACTAACTGAAGGAAAAAAAAGTTTTTTTAAGTAGTAGTTGGCTCAGGGCAGGCTTAAAGCAATTGTGCACTGCACCCACAAAACACATTTGCTGTAGATCGCTGAGTAAAGAAGCAGTTCTTCATAACATTCCTCCCTGATCTCTCCCTCACAGCAGCTGCAGCCTATCTTTACACTAATCCGAGCAGAGTGTCGGGCGGCGCTACGTGACTCCAGCTTAAATAGAGGCTAGGTCACATGCTGCAGTTGGCCAATCACAGCTATGCCAATAGTAGGCATGGCTGTGATGGCCTCTTGGGGCAAGTAATATGACGCTTGTTGATTGGCTGCTTTGCAGCCTTTTAAAAAGCGCCATAAAAATCGCCGATCACTGAACCCAAACTTTTACGTAAATGTTCGGGTCCGGGTGCCGAAAAACCTAAAGTTCGGTACGAACCCGAGCTTTACAGTTCGGGATTCGCTCAACTCTATTTAAGGAGGCAGCCTACACTGCTTTTTGGTTTTAAATGTTATCTTTTAAATTCGGGTACACCCCAAAACATTGGGAAATATAACCTGTGATAACCCTCTCCAGTCATGCTAAACACACGTTCAGACAATACACTGGCTGCAGGGCAGGCCAGCACCTCCAAGTGGTAAAGGGCAAGCTCAGGCCATGTGCCCAATTTGGAGACCCAGAATTTGCATGGGCTGATCCCTGTCAGTCAGTTCGTGTAGGCGTGTGCACACTTACTGCCCCACCATGTCGCACGTCCCCGTGATGTTCACGGTCAAATTTGATATCTGCTCTATCAACTTTCTATGTTCTTTTATGCGCCTACCATGGTGATCACAGGTGGTGGGGAATCAGGGTTCCAGGCCAGAGAGGGAGCGTGAGAAAGAGAGACCACATCCAAGGGAGGATTAATTTTTTTAAATTTAAAATTATAGAGTTGAAATATGGGAGAAATTATTAAAGCATAAAAGTGTGACAACTTTTCAAAGTTTAAGCATTGAATGAAAGGATGTGGAGCACATTAATTACTGAATAATTTATTACATTTTATTCCCTGTCACCTATGCATAGCAGGTGTTTATTCACGTCTAAAACTGTATAATGTCAACCGAAGAATGTAACATAAAAATTATTGAAATTTATTAAGCTGTCAACTAGGTAGAGGAGGGGTATATTACATCCAAAAATTGGTCAATTTAACCAAAAAATGTAACTGACAATTATTATTTTTTAAACCTGTCTACTAGGTATAGTAGTGGTACATCACATCAATTTCACCGGAAAATGTAACTGACTATTTATTTTATTTTTTTAACTGTCTACTAGGTAGAGCAGTGGTACTATACACACCAAAATTGGTGAATTTTACCCGAAAATTTAAATGACAATTTTTTTATTTTTTTAAGCCTGTCTAATAGGTATAGCAGTGCTACATCACACCCAAAAATTGGGGAATATCACCAGAAAATGTAACTGACAATTTTTTTTCCCCCGGTCTACTAGGTATAGGAGTGGTACATCACACCCAAAAATTGGTGAATGTCACCAGAATATATAACTGACAATTTATTTTATTTTTTAACTGTCTACTATGTAGAGCAGTGGTACTATACACACCAAAATTGGTGAATTTTACCCGAAAATTTAAATGACAATTTTTTTATTTTTTTAAGCCTGTCTACTTGGTATAGCAGTGGTACTATACACCCAAAAATTGGTGAATTTCACCAGAAAATATAACTGACAAAGTAGTGAAATTATATAAAATAAAATATGCACAAAAAAATAAATTAGATTTATCCAAAATACAAGAATGAGCTGCAGTATAACAGTGGCTGGTTAGTGGCGGCATACATGTCTATTCTGCACAAGGTATGGACAAGTCCTGAGGGATCCATGCCTGGTTCATTTTAATGTACGTGAGCTTGTCCACATTAGCTGTGGACAGGCGGCTGCGCTTGTGTCACAACCAGACATGTGAGAAGCTCTGACAGATGCCTTTCAGAACCTCCTCCTTGAGCTTCTTTGTTGTGGTTTTCAGTTCCTCATCTCGTTAGCCTCTTATATCTCTGAGAGTCTGAGAAAATGACACATACGACCCTCGAAGTCACCTGTTGCCGCTGGTTTTTTCTTTGTTAAGAAAAAAGATGGTTCTTTAAGACCTTGTATGGATTTCAGGGAGCTGAACAGTATCACCATTCGTGACCCTTATCCGCTTCCTCTGATCCCGGACCTGTTTAACCAGATTGTTGGGGCTAAAGTCTTTTCCAAATTAGATCTAAGAGGGGCATACAACCTGGTCAGGGTCAGAGAAGGAGATGAATGGAAGACGGCCTTCAATACCCCTGAGGACCATTTTGAGAATTTGGTTATGCCTTTTGGTTTGATGAATGCCCCAGACGTTTTTCAGCATTTCGTGAACAGCATTTTTTATCATTTAATGGGAAAATTTGTATTAGTGTATTTGGATGACATTTTGATTTTTTCTCCTGATTTCAAAACTCATAAGGATCACTTACGTCAGGTCTTGCTCATCCTGCGGGAGAATAAATTATACGTGAAACTGGAAAAATGTGTGTTTGCGGTTCCAGAAATTCAATTTCTGGGGTTTCTTCTCTCCGCTTCTGGTTTTCGCATGGACCCCGAGAAGGTCCGCGCTGTGCTTGAGTGGGAGCTTCCTGAGAATCAGAAGGCGCTGATGCGTTTTTTGGGCTTTGCCAATTATTACAGGAAGTTTATTTTGAATTATTCCTCTATTGTTAAACCACTCACTGATATGACCAGAAAGGGGGTAGATTTTTCTTCCTGGTCGGTAGAGGCGCGTAAGGCCTTTTCTAATATCAAGGAGAGTTTTGCTTCCGCTCCCATCTTGGTACAACCTAATATTTCCCTACCCTTCATAGTTGAGGTTGATGCTTCTGAGGTGGGTGTGGGTGCGGTCTTGTCTCAGGGTTCCTCTCCTGCCAAATGGCGACCGTGTGCCTTTTTCTCGAAGAAACTCTCCTCCGCAGAGAGAAATTACGATGTGGGAGATAGGGAATTGTTGGCCATCAAGTTGGATTTTGAGGAATGGCGCCATTGGCTAGAGGGAGCCAGACACCCTATTACCGTGTTTACTGACCATAAAAATCTGGCCTACTTGGAGTCAGCCAAGCGTCTGAACCCGAGACAGGCCAGATGGTCTTTGTTCTTTTCAAGGTTTAATTTTGTTGTCACGTTCCGCCCTGGGGTTAAGAATGTGAAGGCAGATGCCCTGTCACGTTGTTTTCCTGGAGGTGGGAATTTTGAAGACCCGGGTCCCATTTTGGCTGAAGGTGTGGTAGTCTCTGCTCTTTTTCCTGAATTGGGGGCAGAGGTGCAGGCAGCCCAGTCAGAGGCTCCTGATCTTTGTCCTCCTGGGAGGTTGTTTGTGCCTCTCGCTTTAAGACACAAGATTTTTAAGGAACACCACGATACGGTCCTTGCTGGGCACCCGGGGGCAAGAGCCACAGTGGATCTCATCGCTCAGAGATTCTGGTGCCCTGCGCTTCGTAAGTCGGTTGAGGGTATTGTGGCAGCCCGCGAGACTTGCGCTTGTGCCAAAGTCCCTCATTCACGGCCATCAGGTCCTCTCCTTTCCTTACCCATTCCTTCCCGTCCTTGGACACATCTGTCCATGGACTTCATTACGGACCTGCCTCGTTCCTCGGGGAAGACTGTGATTCTGGTGGTGGTGGACCGTTTTAGCAAAATGGTGCATTTTATCCCTTTTTCTGGTTTGCCCAATGCTAAGACGCTGGCGCAGGCATTTATTGATCACATTGTCAAATTGCATGATATTCCTTCAGACATAGTCTCTGATAGGGGCACGCAGTTTGTTTCCAGGTTCTGGAAGGCTTTCTGTTCTCGCTTGGGGGTTCGGTTGTCATTCTCTTCTGCTTTCCACCCGCAGTCGAATGGCCAGACAGAACGCGTCAATCAGAATCTGGAGACATATCTGCGCTGTTTTGTGGCGGAGAATCAGGAGGATTGGTGTTCTTTTTTGTCCCTTGCCGAGTTTGCTTTAAATAACCGTCGTCAGGAGTCCTCTGATAAGTCACCATTTTTTGGTGCATATGGGTTTCATCCACAGTTTGGGACATTCTCTGGAGAGGGGTCTTCTGGTTTACCTGATGAGGACAGATTCTCCTCATCTTTGTCATCGATTTGGCAAAAGATTCAGGATAATCTAAAGAGCATGAGTGAGAGATATAAGCTTGTGGCAGATAAGAGACGTGTGCCTGGTCCGGACCTGAGTGTTGGTGATCTGGTGTGGTTGTCTACCAAGAATATCAAATTGAAGGTTCCCTCCTGGAAGTTGGGTCCTAAGTTTATTGGGCCTTACAAAATCCTGTCTGTCATCAATCCTGTTGCCTACCGTCTTGATCTTCCTCAGTCTTGGAAGATCCATAATGTTTTTCATAAGTCCTTATTAAAACCTTATGTTCAACCTATTGTACCCTCGCCTTTGCCTCCTCCTCCGATTATGGTTGATGGTAATCTTGAATTTCAGGTCTCTAGGATTGTGGATTCTCGTGTTGTCCGCGGTTCTCTCCAGTACCTCGTTCATTGGGAGGGTTATGGTCCTGAGGAGAGAATGTGGGTCCCAGTGACGGACATTAATGCCACTCGTCTCATCAGGGCTTTCCATAGGTCCCATTCTGAGAAGGTGGGCTCTGAGTGTCCGGAGTCCACTCGTAGAGGGAGGGGTACTGTCACAACCAGACATGTGAGAAGCTCTGACAGATGCCTTTCAGAACCTCCTCCTTGAGCTTCTTTGTTGTGGTTTTCAGTTCCTCATCTCGTTAGCCTCTCTCAGCTGTCTTGTAGTTGGACTGATTGCATCCCTTTAAATTCCTCCCCATAATGCATTAGTGTGCGGTTTATACAACTTCCTGGAGTGTGTGTGCATGCTGATCCATTTCCCTGTCTGCTACAAGATAAGTGTTGTACATTCATTTGTGATTTTATGTTTGCTGGATCCCAGGTGACCCTGACTCCCTCCGTGTCTAGAGTAGGGAGCCGGTGGTCGTGTCCCCTCACTATTGTAGCGTGTTTAGGTGTTATATAGTCGAGGTTCGTGGATATGCGATCATCCACCATTGGGGTGTTTGCATAGGCTGAGCAGAGTCAGGGAGCGTGCCAGGGCTTATGCAGGGGTCTCCCTTTTGTTCCTTAGTTTTGGATCCAGTAAGTCATATATTCATTTTTGCATTGTCTTGTTTCCTGTACACCTTCCGTGACAGCTTGTCTGTGATTACGCCCCCTGCCGTGCTAAACACACGTTAAGATAATACACTGGCTGCAGGGCAGGCCAGCACCTCCAAGGCGTAAAGGGCAAGCTCAGGCCATGTGCCCAATTTGGAGACCCAGAAGTTGAAGGGGGCAGACCCTTCATTTAGTACGTGTAGGCATGTGCACACATACTGCTCCACCATGTTGGTGAAATGCTGCCTCCTGCTAAGACGTTTCATATCAGCTGGTGGTGCTGGTTGTTGTGGCGTGCTGACAACGTTTTCCCACATTTCGGCCATGCTAACCCTGCCCTCAGAGGTGCTGGCTGTGCCCCAGCTGCGTTGGCGACCTCTTCCTCGTCCTCCGCCTTCACCTTGTGCTTCCACTGTGCCCCCACTGTCAGGTTGGAATGCCACCAGCAGCGCATCTACCAGCGTGCGCTTGTACTCGCGCATCTTACGATCAAGCTCCAGTTAGGGAATTAAGGACGGTACGTTGTCTTTGTATCGGGGAACCAGCAGGGTGGCCACCCAGTAATCAGCACAAATTAGAATGTGGGCAACTTGGCGGTCGTTGCGGAGACAGCAGCATGTAATCGCTCATGTGTTCCAGGCTGCCCAGAGGCAACGAAAAGCTGTCCTCTGTGAAAGGTGTATCGTCTGTGTCCTCTGTATCCCCCCAGTCACGCACCAGTGATGGCCATGAGCAGGTCTGGGTGCCACCCTGCTGTAAACATGGTTCCTCCTCCTCCATCTCCTCCTCCTCCATCCTCCACCTCGTCATCCTCCAGAACTGTGCCCTGGCTGGACAATTGTGTACCTTGGGTTTGTGGGTGCAGGAACCCACCCTCAGAGCCACTTGTGAATGACTGGCCGGAAACCCTACAAAATGATCCCTCTTCCTCCTCCTCCTCCTCCTCCTCCTGTGCCACATCCTCTTCCATCATTGCCAGAAGCATTTTTTCAAAGAGACAAAGAAGTGGGATAGTAACGCTGAGAACGGTGTTATCGATGCTGGCCATGTTGGTGGAGTACTCGAAACAGCGCAACAAGAAACACAGGTCTCGCATGGAGGCCCAGTAATTGGTGCTGCTGCTCGCACAGTCTGGCCAGCATGTGCAAGGTGGAGTTCCACCTTGTGGGCACGTTGCATATGAGGCGGTGAGCGGAAAGGCCGAAGATACGCTGCAGCGCTGACAGGCGAGCAGCAGCAGGGTGAGAACGCTGAAAGCACGCACAGACGGCCAGCACTATATGCAGCAGCTCTGACATATCGGGGTAATTTTTAAGGAATCTCTGCACCACCAAATTCAGCACATGCGCCAGATAAGGGATGTGCGTCAAACCGGCTAGTTCCAGAGCTACGAGAATTCGCACATTATCGCACACCACCAGGCCGGGTTTGGCCGGGTTTGTATTTCAAATGGCTGTATTTCAAATGCCTGAATCAAACCCCTGTATGTAGAGGGTGTATCTCACATGGCCTGAACCAGTGTAGGCCTGAATTCAATATTGGTGCACCAAATGGCGGTATTTCAAATCTCTGAATCTAACCCAAATGTATTAAGGGTGTATCTCACAATGACATCTGCATCAAAGGCTGCCAATTAATTTGGCAGTTTGTTTAACAACTGAATTTGACAGCAGTAAATAAGGCTGTAATTTCACACGTGCTGATGCTTCAAGGCCTGAAAATAGTGTTTTTTGGCAAAAAAAAGTGTGTTTTTAAAACCACAGAAAATGATTGGTGTATTTCTAGCTTAGATTGCACACTGATTAATCCACATGTTGTAGATTGCCCAAAAAAAAAGTATTTTTGGTAACAGAATATGAAAGCTGTATATATTTAACACTTGCAGATCAGGAAAATACCGTTTTTTGACAGGGGGATCTGTGGATGACAGTTTTATGGGGAACATCCGTGGATGGCACAGTTAAGGGGTGGGGGGTCTGTTGATGGCACTGTTATGGGCTGGGGGGTCTGTGGATGGCACTGTTATGGGGTGGGGGGTCTGTGGATGGCACATATATAACAGTGCCACCCACAGATCCCCCATAACAGTGCCACCCACAGATCTCCCTTCTAACAGTGCCAGCCACAGATCCCTCCTGTAACAGTGCCAGCTACAGATCCCTCCTGAAACAGTGCCAGCCACAGATTCCCTCTGTAACAGTGCAAGCCACATATCCCCCCATAACAGTGTCCGTCACAGATCGCCCCATAACAGTGTCCGTCAGCCACAGATCCTCCGATAACAGTGTCCGTCATCCACAAATCCCCCATAACAGTGTCCGTCATTCACAGATCCTCCCATAACAGTGTCCGTCATCCACAGATGCCCCCATAACAGTGTCCGTCATCCACAGATCCGCCCATAAAAGTGCGTCATCCACAGATCCCCCCATAACAGTGCGTCATCCACAGATCCTCCATAACAGTGCGTCATCCACAGATCCCCCATAACAGTGCGTCATCCACAGATCACCCCATAACAGTGTCCTTACACAGATCCCCCCATAACAGTGCCATCCACAGATCCCCAGTAATAGTGCCATCTACAGACCAACATTAGTTCCAAACCCACTAAAAGCACACCTTTTGGTTAAAAATATTTTTTTTTCTTATTTTCCTCCCCAAAAACCTAGGTGCGTCTTATGGGCCGGTGCATCTTATAGGGCAAAAAATACGGTATATTTAACTTGAATGTAACACTTGCAGATCATTAAAATACAGTTTTTTGGCAAAAAAGTGTGTTTTTACAACCCTAGAAAATGATGGATGTATTTCTACCTTAAATTGTACACTGACTAATCCAGATGTTGTAGATTGCCCAAAAAAATTGTGATTTGCAATGTCCCAAAAGCTCACATGCAGTGCTGGTGCACTGAGCTTGCATAAAATGGCCGCCGCCGCCGCCCACCTAACTAACAGAATTATAAAAATTATTATTTTATTTTTTTGGTCCATGGGCTCAGGGCAGGGAAACGATTTTGCCTTGCACCCACACAACTATTTCTATGCAGATCGCTGAGTTAGATTCTCTCCTATTCTCTCCCTGAAATCACAAGTCCAGCAGCATCCTCTCCCTACACTTGTAACAGCAGAGTGACGTGCAGCGCTATGTGACTCAAGCTTATATAGAGCCTGGGTCACATGCTGCTTTGGCCAATCACAGCCATGCCATTAGTAGGCATGGCTGTGATGGCTTCTAAGGTCAGACAGTTAACCGCTTGTTGATTGGCTGCTCTGCAGCCTTTCAAAAAGCGCCTAGAAAGCGCTGAACACTGAACCCGAACCCAAACTTTTACTGAAATGTTCAGGTTCGGGTCCAGGGTCCAAAAATCCTAAAGTTTGGTACGAACCTGAACTTTACAGTTCAGGTTCGCTGAACCCTACTTATAGCTTATGAAAACCCCAAAGTCACAATCTCAGGTACCCTTTGCTCAGGGGGTATGGATTATTTAGCTGACTAGAGTGTGACACTGAGCCTAGAATATTGAACCTTTTCACAATATTCTCATTTTAAGTTGCATTAATGCAACTCCTTTTAAGTTGCATTACTAAAATAAAGCCTTGAGCAGTTGAAATGTTGCCTGTAGGACATTGGGCGAATAAACTTCACTTTTGCACTAGAGTGCTGCTTCTCTCTATTGATTTATATTTAAGATTGCCATTGCCTATGATTTTGTTGTATCCTGGCTCCTTCACTTTGTGCTACTCACTGCTACTGCACACACAAACTCATAGTATTTATGACTGTGTCTTGTTTTCTGGGTTAACCCCTCATCTGCTGATTTGGCATCTACTAATTATCCTGGTATTCTAAATCTAGCTTGTTTTCTGTGTTTTCTGAATTAATTTCAATTCTGCTGATTTGCATTCTACTGTTTCTACTGGAATTGTGACTATGACCTGTTTCTGGATTAACCCACTGTTTTGTCACTATCCATCTTTCCAAGTTTTGACTTTGCTTGTCTACTACTGTTTTTAACCTCGCTCTGGTAGGTCTACTTCTGGCTCGCACCAGTTTTCTGCAATGTTACTTTGAAAACAAAACCTGAGTCCCATACAGCCTTGTGGCCGGTTGTGGTGAAGAATTGTGGTTGTGCTTAAGAAACATTGGTAGCAGTTTCTGAGTTTGCTGTCTGTGGTTCAGAATGGCAAACATAGTATTTTCTGATACTGTCCTGTAGCAGTAATATAGGTTTTGTCAAAAGCTTGGTACTCGGAAAAAATAAAGGTCCTGAATATGTATAATGTCTGGAGAAATACAGTGGGCCATTGACCAGGAACCTTGTGCTGTGGGAAGAGTGATCACAATGAAAGTTAAAAACTATAAACTTTATTATACCATTAAAAATAAGATGTGCACATCCACAATAGAGCAGAACAGTTACATATTTTGAACCCTACTTGGTTTATTAATCATAACTAGCTATGATTAGGAACCCAAGTATGTTTCAAAATGTGTTAAAGGCCTAGTCTTTTTGTAAGTGAACATTATGTTTTTAATAAAGCAGTAAACCATAATGTTTTTAACTTTCATTGTGGCTGTTGGAGAACTCTGAGTACTCTTTATACTACATCAGCTAATAACAAAGGCTTGAGCTAATACATTTTTAAAGCTATTTTGCAATACCTTGCATTTTAGTAATAACTATTAACTACACAATACTCAACCAGATATATTTGTCAGGTCTTGTTCCTGCTTATGCTTTCATTGCCTATTACTTCTTGTCAAACTGATATACAGATCTTGTAAAAATATCTTAAGGAAATATATCTGAAATGGCAAATTCAATTCTGAATCATTGAGCTTACCAAAATGGAATGAAAATGTCAATGTGACAAGTAAATAGAAGAGGCGACATTAAAGAACAGTTTCAATCTGTTCTCTGTCTCTTTTATTATGAAAAACAGTGCCACACACAAGAATTCTGCATACAGGTCGTGCTTAGTGTTTTTCTTCAAACCACCTAAAAGCAAAAATAGTTAATGGTCTGTATAATATTTTAATATTTCAGATTGATCACTACCCTTGAAAATGAGGTGGAACTACCCGTACACCTCCCTTTAAACAGTTTCACTTTTTTAAGGAGTTTAACAATATTACTATGTTTATTCCAACATTACAGAAGAAGAACATGATAACACCTATGTAACTAGAAACCCATCTTATAATTATACTTATAGAGTGATGCTAGCTATTTTCTGGCATGTCCTATTATATCCAGTATGATATGGACATTAAAGCTAGCTACAGTATAGACATTAGATATATGTCATTTTGACCTGAAGATTTCTTTAAATTTGTCTAACCATCTAATAGTATGAGGGCCTACCGATACCTAAAGACAGTTGTCGGCAGAGGAAGGGTTGAACATAATGGATATCAACATGCCTGATTTTTTTTGTACTTGAGGTGAGGTGTCATGCAGAGGCTTTCTCCCATTTTCTCCCATTCACAACATATTCATGCTTTGTCAAACCAAGCATGCATATGTAAGGGTGATCTGCAGAGATCATTTGTCCACCAGGTATCTCAAGTGTATGGTACAAAAGCAAAGACAAAAACAAAACAACAAGGGAAATGAAGCATTATTGATTGTAAAATCTTCAAATTTTGATTGATTCAAGTATGACAGTATTGAATGTTTTTTTTTTTGTGTGGTGTTAAAAGAGATTATTGTGGTGGTACAATTCACATTCATAGGTTTCTAAGTATTTTTATATTTTTTTAAGAGTTATGGAGGCGGAATGTCCTGTATTCTATCATCCAGGCTTGCAATAAAGAAGTCTATGCAAAATAATAAAGCAAGCCTCTATCAAAACAGCACCAACAAATGTCTTTCTGCAAAGAGATATCCAATCGCCATGTGCTGTATTTGCAAAACTATCAAGATAGTAATCAAAGAAGGTATGTTCTACGGTTTTAGTGGCTTGAAATAAGTAAGTAATGCTTCAAGACTACTATAAGTATCTGAGACAAGGAAATATTTGTGTTTATTAGTATCTACTCATTGAACCACTCCATGCAGCACTGCAAGGATTAATTCTCCTTTTTGCTCTGTGTTCACTGTTTGACTAATGAGTTCAGCCCTCCTATTATGCTGGTCTGTATATTCCATCTCTTGTCTGAGAAATTCTTTTGGTTTTACTCTCTTGCTAGGCCCTGCAAAAAAGCTTAAAACCATTTGACTTTCTGGCGCGGTGCTGCAGTGTCGGTGGTCGCTGTGTACCGCTGCACGAAATTTAGAATAGGGTCCCATTCAAAGAGGCAACTTTGTCGTGGTGAGTGGGCCTATGCTTTTTGATTAAATTGTATACTAATGCCTCATGTATAGTATGCAGCATAGGGGTAGGTATACTATAAATTGAGCTGAGAAGCGATGTAAATTATGCTGAGAAGCAGTCATTAGATAAAATCATAGTATTGAAGATATGCGATCCAGTTCTTTTTCTGAAATTTTACAACCATTTGTCTGTCTGTGTACCAGCTTCTGCCTGTTTCTTGGAACCTAATTCTCTTCTGTCTGATCTGACGTGTGCCTGTTCACTATACTGACCCTGTGCTACCTGCCCTGACCTCTGGACTGTTTCTCAGATTTGTACATTCTCTGCCTGCCTTGTTTTCTGACTATGAGTACTGTCTGAGCACTCTGTGCTTGGCACCAGTCTTTCTGACCCCAGTGGATCAGCATCCAACCACAAGGGACAATTTCAAGAGGTAGCTTTATGGTGGCTCCCCTGCTGCAAATGCCAGGTCCCTTGTGAGGATAATGTCCTTAGGACTAGCCCAAAGTTAAACCTCTTGGTTGGCACAGTAGGTACACACTCACAACCCTTAACACTTAGACACTTTAATATCTATAATTATCCTAAAGATCACCTAAAACACATTTGTTACTTAAAGGGGTACTCCGGGTTCAGGGCTGAACCCGAATATAAGCTCTTCTTTATTCTTTTACTATATATGAGTGGAGCATCGAACATTTCCTTGCTCTGATGCTCCCCCTTGTGACACTGCATCGTGCAGTGCAAGCCTGTGTTAGTTTACTGCTGGTGACGTACCAGGCTTCACATCACTATGCTAAGTGGTGACTTCCGCCTAGCAGTGAGCCCAGTGACATCACCAGCATAGATGGGTGGTCTATAGCTCTCCGTAGGCTGTTTTAGAGGCGGGTACTATGCAATGTAGCATAGTACCCACCTCCAAAACAGCCTTGACCCCCGAGCACCCCTTTAAAGGGGTTCTCTATTCCCATAATTATTTTTTATTCTGAATTCAGTACCCCAAACACTGCAAATTTATGCCCAAGTACTTGCTTGTCATATACGTGTTTTCTTTCTTCATGTTTACATGCAGATCTTTTTTTTTTCCTCAGCTCCTCCATGATTTTCCTTGTAATGTTTCTCAGAGCTCATAATGCCTTGCAATTAAACTTAAGCAATCAAGAGAGACTGCGCTGATATATGTCACAAAAAGCAGGAAATACTTATGTTTTCTAGGGTTATACAATGCCATGATATGACGTCTGACAGTGAGAGGGAGAAAAGAAATCTTATTTTTAAACAGAATACAGCTAATTTAGTGTGAAAAAAGTATAATGCAGGCATCCTCAAACTGCAGCCCTCCAGCTGTTGCAAAACTACAGCTACCAGTATGCCCAAACAGCCTACAGGTATCAGCCTACAGCAGGGCATTGTGGGAGTTGTAGTTTTCCAACAGCTGGAGAGCCGCAGTTTGAGGATGCCTGGTATAATGAGACAATAGCTAGCTAATTAGATTTCATTAATTGAGACAAAGAGATTTTTAGCTAGGGACAGGACAGAAGTCAGTGTGCTGATCAGCAGCTGTTCTGAAACTATAAATCCCAGAATCCTCCTTTTATTTCTGTTAGCTCAGTGGCCTGTGTCGGCGCCGCTGCCCCTATCAGCAGGCACGGGCGCCGGGCTCCCTCTTTTCCCTCCTGCCGCCCAGGTGACTAACACGGGCAGCAACTAACTTAACTCTGCTACATGTGATCCATGCCAGTGTTTCCTTGCTGCTGGAAACTTGCACTGCTGCTGAAGCTTGCGTGGGTGTGTCTCTCTTTCCTATGTGACAACACATACATGCCCTCTGTCTCAGCAGCCAATGGCCGGATTGCAGCATGTATTTAAAGGCACTTCCTACTACAGGAAGTTGCCTGAGCAACCTCAGTGTCTAGCTTGTCTAGTCCCTGTGCAAAGGTGTTTATCTTGTCTGCCTTCCTGTGTACTGTATCCTGCTATTGTACTCCTGGACTTTGCTTTCTGCTGCCTGCCTCTGACCTCGGACTTCATTTATGGACTTTGCCTGTTTGCTGCCTGCCCCTGACCTCGGATCTTGTTTGCCGACTTCGCTTGATTGCTGCCTGTCCTGACCCGTACCTCCAGAACTCGTACGTCCCCTTGGTGCTTGCATTCAGCTGACACTGACTTGGAGACTACTCTGGAGTGGCACCTGGCAGCTACCCTATGGCCCAAGCCTATCCCCACCATCAGGGGCTCTAGTGAATACCAGGTAGCTGCTTAGTTACGCCCTTCCGGAGTATACCCAGTCAGTGGCGCAGTGGGTCCACACCCGCTTGCATAACAGTTTGCTCAGGCCATGGACCTCGCTGATCCGAACCTGCCCAGTAACATTGAGTTACACCAGGAGTTGGCCCAGCAGAGTGAGCGTCAGGATCAAATATTGTATTACCTGCGCAATGTGAATATGCGTCTAAATGACCTGACATCTGCTAAACCAGAGTCATCAAGCTTCTCTGCCCAGGTTAATTCGGCTCCTGCTCCGTCCTCTTCCTACGTACCCGGATCTGGACCTCATCTCTCTGCTCCTCCACATTTTAACAGTGGCCCTAAGCAGTGCGGGGGTTTATAAATCAATGCACCCTTCATTTTGAATTTTTGCCTTGGACCGATCCAAAGTGGCTTTTCTTATGTCACACCTTACAGGGGAGGCACTGGCCTGGATCAATCCCCTTTGGGAAAGGAACGACCCAGTCATAATGGATCTTCGGGTCTTCCTAGAGACCTTCCGCAAGGTGTTGGACAAGCCCGAACGCACCACTTCTGTCACATCCTCTCTACTGCGGTTGCGTCAAGGGAACCAATCCGTGGGCCAGTATGCAGTCCAGTTCCGTACGCTAGCTTCTGAACTCAGCTGGAATAATAAGGCACTGGTGGCCATTTTTGGGGAAGGTCTCTGTGTGAGAATTAAAGATGAGCTGGCCGGACAGGATGTTCCTTCCACTCTGGATGACCTCATCTCCCTGGCTGCTCGAATTGACTTACGGTTCCATGAACGTGCCAGAGAAGTGGCATGTGAGGGGAAGCCTTGTCATCTGGCATCTCCTCTTCAGTAAGATTCTAACCCTCTGCCTTCCATGTTGTCTGCAGTTCCTGAGCCCATGCAGGTCGACTGAGTTAGGCTGTCTGAAAAGGAGCACGTTTGCCGCCGTGCCAAAGGACTTTGTTTCTATTGTGGTGGTTCTGATCATGTGCTCCTTGCTTGTCCCCTGAAGCCAGGAAACTCCCGAGCCTAGGTTCACGAAGACAGCTCTTCTGGATTCTGGATCAGCAGGAAACTTCCTGCAGCAAGCCATAGTGGATCAATATCGTATTCCAGTCTGATGCCTGCAGAGACCATTGATGGTGTCATCCGTCGCTGGAAGGGCTCTATCTGAGTCCGTACAATTTTGTACTGAACCTGTAAGACTACAGGTGGGAGCTCTTCATACAGAAGAGATTTCGTTCCTAGTTCTTCGAAGTCTTTCTCACCCTCTCCTCTTGGGGCTTCCATGGCTCCGTACCCATGAACCTGTTCTTGATTGGAAGTCTGGAGAGGTGCTTCGTTGGGGACAGTACTCCCTTTGAAAGTGTCTTTCTCCTGTTCGGCCTGCTCGGTTACCCCGGGTACCACCAAAACTTGAAAATGCAGCATACCATGCCTATGCCGACATCTTTAATAAGGAGGCTGAGATGTTGCCTCCACACAGGCCTTATGATTGTCCAATTGATCTCATTCCTGGTTCTTCACCTCCCTGTGGTCGCATTTATCCTCTGTCACCAGCCGAGACACAAGCCATGTCTGAGTACATCAAAGAAAGTCTTGACAGAGGATTTATCTGGAAATCATCTTCTCCGGCTGGCGCTGGCTTCTTCTTTGCTAAGAAAAAAGATGGTTCTCTCCGCTCATGCATCGATTATAGGAGCCTAAATAAAAACTATCAAGAACAAATACCCCCTTACCCTTATTCCAGAGTTGTTTGACTGCTTCAGAGGAGCTAAGATATTCTCAAAATTAGATCTGCGTGGGGGCCTACAACTTGATCCGAATTTGTCAAGGGCACGAGTGGAAGACCACCTTCAACACTGTGACGGTCACAATGAATATCTGGTGATGCCCTTTGGACTAAGCAATGCTCCTGCAGTGTTCCAAGAATTTGTTTATGATATTTTCAGAGACTTGTTATACTCTTGTGTTGTGGTTTATCTTGATGATATCCTTCTCTTTTCTCCAGATTTGGCTACTCACCAGATTTAGGTTCATCTGGTCCTTCAAAGGCTAAGAAAAAAATCGTCTGTATGCCAAGTTTGAAAAATGTCTCTTTGAACAAACCTCGCTTCCATTTTTGGGGTACATAATATCTGATACTGGCCTACAGATGGATCCTGAAAAGCTATCTTTGATTTTGAAGTGGCCCCGTCCTTCTGATTTAAAGGCTATTCAACGCTTCTTGGGGTTCGACAACTACTACCACCAGTTTCTGCCACACTTCTCTTCTTTGACAGCCCCATCTCAGCTTTGACACGTAAAGGGGCCAATCCCAAAAATTGGACTGCTGAGGCTGAATCAGCCTTCCAAGCCTTGAAACAATCACAGTCACATTGACATTGCTAATGCTGTCTTGGCATTAAAAGGATTGGAAGGGGTTACATACTGTATTAGGAAACCTCATACACTACTATAGTATCATATACTACTTTTCTTGACAATCAGTGAATTTTTGGATCAAATTTATTCAGACTCAAATTAAATTTAACAGAAGATTTGTGTCAGACTCCCTAAAAAATTCCTTAATTTCTATTCAGCGGTCATTTTATTATGCAGTGTAATGGTAGATCACTGCTAAAAATGTTAAAAATGAATAGGATTTTGGATATATTCATGTCCTTCCTTTTCATAGGCTGCCAAAGGGTTAACAGGCTTTGGTAGCTAGTTACTAGGTGAGGCTGCTACACTCTCCCCATAGGGATTGGCCTGCGCTCAGTATACAGTTCAGTGTAGTGCTAGACAGAGAATTGAGAGGAATCAAAATAGAAGCCCAGGGTAGAACAACCAGCCAGCTTGAGAGATAAAGCCATACCCCAGCCTCTGATAAAGCAATATATTGGATATATATTGGAGTGTATCAGCCTTTGAGAGGAGAGGTGCGTGCCTGGAGTGACTGGGAGCTTAGACATCCGGGCATACTTTGAAAGGCCATTTGCTACAGGACATTGCTGCGCATTGTGGTGCCACATTCCAATGAGATAGGTAGAAAGAGAGAAAGGAAAAAAAATGCTATTTCACCCTTGTGACTGAGTCAGATTAGGAACATACAGATTTGGAAGGCTGACTCAGAGAGGAAACATCTAGACCTGTCTACCACCTTTGTAGCCTCTAGAACTGTAAGGACTGTGGAAATATACAGTATAAGATCTGCTGGTCCATCCATGATAAAAACTGTGGGGGAGATTTATCATCTCCATTTTGTGGCATAAAAAGTTGCAAACATTGAGTTTGCGACATTTTAAACACCTCTTGCAACAAATGTTATCATTTGCCCTTGTGACTTTCTCAAAATGGGTCATGGCGAGGGCAGGGAGTTTCATACAGTGTATAAAGGTAGTAATAATAATTTAACATTAAAAGAAAAAGAAGCTATCGCTAGTAGGGTTTTTTCGATACCACAATTTTGACTAGGTTTTGATACCATAAAAAAGTACTGCGATACTCTGTACCATTCGATACCACATGAAAAAATAAAATGCCAAAAAAAGCAGCGTGCATTCCGCATTTTATGAAATGTCTGGCCCATAATCGAACAGTCCTATCCTATTTTTTGGGGGGACAAGGTGACAAAAAAAAAAAGGCAAATCGCGCAGTTTATTTTTTTTTTCTTTTGCGGAGTTCACCACATAGGAGATATTTTTTTATATTTGAATAGTCTGGACTTTTCGGACGTGGCGATATGCAATATTTTATTTATTTACTGTTTGTATATTTTATATGTAAAATTGGGAAAGGGGTGATTTATACTTTGATTTTATATTTTGGTGTGTTTTTTAAACTTTTTATTTATTTTTACTAACTTTACTATTTCCCCCCCTTAGGGGCTAGAACCTGAGATTGTCTATTCACTCTAATAGAGCTCTATTAGGGTGAATAGTACTTCACTCTCCCTACTGCCTTGTGCATAGTACACACAGCAGCAGGGAGATTACCATGGCAGCCAGGGCTTCAGTAGGGTCCTGGCTGCAATTACACTGCTGGAGCTCTGATCAGAAGCTGCCACTGCCACCAATGAGAGGAGGTGAGGAGACTCTGTGGCCACTGCCACCAATGATTTTAATACTGGGGAGGAGGGGCTCACTGCGCCACCAATGATAATTAATGTTTAATATACAAATATAGCACCCGACCTCTGACAGAGTGCTGCGATCATCAGCAGTTAACCCCTCAGGTGCCACACCTAAGTGGTTAATTGCCGCAGATCTCAGCGCCCTGTCAGAGGCAGGGTGCCGGCAATGTGTTTCTGCCGCCGCTTGCATTTGTAATGTATTAAACGTTAGTTATCATTGGTGGTGCAGTGGCCACAGGCCCTCCCTTCCTACGCCCCTCTGCGCTATCTCTGGAGGCAGCGGCAGCTGCACAGGGGGGAGGGAGAGACTGCTTCCTTCTTCCCTGTGCTGCTGAAAGCAGTGCAATCCATATTCTCTGATACTAGGCTGTGCAGTAGCACAGCCTAGTATTGATAAAAGACAAATCCCAGTATCGTATCGATACCGGGCTAAAAGTATCGATTGGGTATCGAAAGTTCGATACCCGAAACAACCCTCATCTTTAGTAAGCAACAAAACCACAATATTATTATCTGTCCCGCTGATAAAGGGGGGAAATTGTTGTTTTATACAAAGAATCCTATAATAAAAAGGCTCTTAAACTATTAGGGGACACGCAGACATACAAAAAATCAAAACAATATCCCACCAACCCTTTTCAAAAAGACTTCATCATAAATATTAAATAAAAATGAAGCATCCTTCATTATGAATTGACATCAATCTATTGCCCTATTCTACTACCTCCCTAAATTGCACAAATCCCTTATTGATCCACCAGGACGGCCAATAGTGTTGGGTGTCAATTGCCTGACAAGCAATTTATCCAAATATGTGGATCTTAATCTACAACCTTATGTAAGCTGACCCCAGCCTTTCTAAAGGATACTATACATATCATTCAAATATTGCAGACTGTACAATGGCAATCTGAATACATTATAGGTACCTTAGATGTCAAATCATTGTATACGGTAATAGAGAGCAATAAGGGCTGTGAAGCTGCAAAATCATTTTTACGCCAATCCAGTTCTTATTCTACGGAACAAATTGATTTAATATGAGATCACATTTTATTTATATTAAATAAAAATAATTTTATATATGAGGGAGATTATCTGCAGACATGGGGGACTGCTATGGGGACGAGATTCGCGCTGAGTTTCGCTAACCTATATGTCTCCTAATAGGGGAATGATTGTATCTTCCCATCTGGGGGACTCGGTGCAAATCTCGTCCTCTGGCGCTGTTTTATTGATGATATTATTTTTATTTGGGAGGGAGGAGAAGAATCTCTTTTACATTTTTTTTGAGGCTATGACTAAAAATGTATATTTTTTAGAATTTACTTCTACATATAGTAAATCTGAAAAACATTTTGGGGATTTAACTATTTTTATTGAAGAAGGCACTATACATTCAGTACTTAGACATATAGCAAGCCCACTGACGCCAATAGCTTTGTCGCCATGACTAGTTGTCATCTACCACAATGGCTATTAAATATACCCAGAAGTCAGTTCATGTGCCTTTATAGAAATTGTAGCAAAAAAGAGGACTTTGAACAGGAAGCAAATATACAACAAAATACATTTGAAATTAAAGGATACACCTGTGACCTCCTCAATTAACAAAGAGAAGTAGTAGGAAACACTGATAGACAAGTACTAATTTAGCATAATGTAGACAGTAATAAAATGAATAAACAAAATAATTGTGAGAATACAACAATAATTCCTGCAATAATTTCAGGTTGCAATAATCAATCCAATATACTTAGAAATAAAATATAAGATTATTGGAGGACAGATTCCAGAAAATCCCAGATTCATTTACAAGAAAGCCCCAAATATAGGGAATATGATCGCACCAGCTGTTAAAACAGTAAAAATGAGTAGTAATGCAGGGATCCCAAAAGGTTTTTTTCCTTGTAAAAAATGTATGAGCTGCCGAAAATTGGGTCGTACAAAGCCAGTTTATGAAATAACAGACAAAAAGGGTCTTTACAAATTGACAATAAAACAACATATAACATATCACATGTCATACTAAAGGGGTCATATATTTAATAACATGCCCATGTGAGAAATTTTACATTGGTAGAACAAAAAGAACGTGTAAAGGAGCACATATATAATATAGAGCGAAAATATAAAGGACACCCTTTATCGAGACACTATTCTGAGGTACATGGGGGCAAATGGAAAGGGTCCTCTGTATGTGGTATTGAAAAAGTTACAGTGGGTAAAAGAGGAAATTTAATCAAATATCAATCAAGAGCAGAAACTAGGTGGATTTTCAATCTTACTAGAGATGTCGCGAACATAACATTTTCCGTTTGCGAACAGAGAATGCAAATGTTCGCGAACGGGCGAACCGGGCAAACCGCCGTTGACTTCAATGGGCAGGCGAATTTTAAAACCCACAGGGACTCTTTCTGGCCACAATAGTGATGGAAAAGTTGTTTCAAAGGGACTAACACCTGGACTCTGGCATGCCGGAGGGGGATCCATGGCAAAACTCCCATGGAAAATTACATAGTTGACGCAGAGTTGAATTTTAATCCATAAAGGGCATAAATCATCTAACAATCCAATTTTTTTTTTAACAACGTGGTTTAAAACATCCAGTGTGTATATCCGATCAGGTATGATGTTGTATCGATCAGGTAGTGTAAGGGTTACACCTGCTTCACAGACATTGACAGACCAAACTCCCCTTTTAATGCACCGCAAACCACTGCAAACAGTCCATTTGCCCAACCGCAAACTTCCCATTTGCATAAGGTTGGATACCAAGCTAGCCATGTCCGGTTGATGTCATTGAAGTTTTCTTCCTCCACCCAGCCACGTACAACACCAAGGGTCCCGGAAAGGTGAGTTGAATTGATTTTTCGAATGGGGAGGTGGTTAAAAAAACGCTGGCTCCCTCCCCTTTGTTTGAATCCACAGTCACTGCGTCTGTGTCGTGCAATTTACTGTCCCACCCGATATAAGTGCTATTTTCTATAGTTCTCTCTTCTCATCAGTTTAATCCCTGTTACGTCCCCAATCTGGGGTCCATTTATTAAATAGATTTTTCAAACGGGGAGATGGTTAAAAAATTGCTGGCTCCCTCCCCTTTGTTTGAATCCACGCCACGGTCATTGCGTCTGCGCCGTGCAATTTACTGTCACACCCGATATGAGTGCTATTTTATGTAGTACTATTCTCATCAGTTTAATCCCTGTTACGTCCCATATCAGGGTGGGATTGCCTTTTGTGAAAAAAAATGTAGGCCGGGTATCTTCGACTGCCTTCACAGTGACAGACCAAACTCTGATACACCAAACTGAATTGATTTTAGGAACCGGGAGATGGAAAAAGCAGCTTGGTCGGTCCTCTTACCCCCAAGTTGGGGCACTGCATGTGCACAGAGCAATGTGCTGTGACACCCTATATGAGTGGTGTCTTAACTAGTCCTATTCCTATCAGTTTAATCCCTAATACGTCCCCTATCCTGGGACGTGTGTCGAATTGATTAACCATAGTCAAATTAACGAACCATTACGACATCCAGGAATAATTTAGTTCTAAACTTTGTACTTGATTTGTATTGGAATTGTTGGGGATTTTTTAAATTGTCTGCATTATTTCTAATAAACTATTAAGAGACTTTATTATGATTTTTTTTATTTTATGTATTAAAAACCCACCCATACAACTTAAAAAAAGATAAATAAAAAAATTTAAGTTTTTTCTATGAAAAAACATCCAGCCGTCCCGATTAGGGATGAGCGAACTCGAACTGTATAGTTCGGGTTCGTACCGAATTTTGGGGTGTCCGTGACACGGACCCGAACCCGGACATTTTCGTAAAAGTCCGGGTTCGGGTTCGGTGTTCGTCGCTTTCTTGGCGCTTTTGTGACGCTTTCTTGGCGCTTTTTGAAAGGCTGCAAAGCAGCCAATCAACAAGCGTCATACTACTTGCCCCAAGAGGCCATCACAGCCATGCCTACTATTGGCATGGCTGTGATTGGCCAGAGCACCATGTGACCCAGCCTCTATTTAAGCTGGAGTCACATAGCGCCGCCCGTCACTCTGCTCTGATTAGCGTAGGGAGAGGTTGCGGCTGCGACAGTAGGGCGAGATTAGGCAGATTAACTCCTCCAAAGGACTTGATTAACTGATCGATCTGCAGCTGTGGATCATTGAGCTGCTGATCCTCAATTGCTCACTGTTTTTAGGCTGCACAGACCGTTTGTCAGTCTCATTTTTCTGGGGTGATCGGCGGCCATTTTGTGTCTTGTGGTGCGCCAGCACAAGCTGCGACCAAGTGCATTTAACCCTCAATGGTGTGGTTGTTTTTTGGCTAAAGCCTACATCAGGGTGAAGCTGTCACACCAAGTGCATTTAACCAGCAATAGTCTGTTCATTTTTTGGCCATATACAAAATCAGGGGCAAGCTGCGCCTGTCACCAAGTGCATTTAACCCTCAATGGTGTGGTTGTTTTTTGGCTAAAGCCTACATCAGGGTGAAGCTGTCACACCAAGTGCATTTAACCAGCAATAGTCTGTTCATTTTTTGGCCATATACAAAATCAGGGGCAAGCTGCGCCTGTCACCAAGTGCATTTAACCCTCAATGGTGTGGTTGTTTTTTGGCTAAAGCCTACATCAGGGTGAAGCTGTCACACCAAGTGCATTTAACCAGCAATAGTCTGTTCATTTTTTGGCCATATACAAAATCAGGGGCAAGCTGCGCCTGTCACCAAGTGCATTTAACCCTCAATGGTGTGGTTGTTTTTTGGCTAAAGCCTACATCAGGGTGAAGCTGTCACACCAAGTGCATTTAACCAGCAATAGTCTGTTTATTTTTTGGCCATATCCCAGTCTAATTCTGTCACTAAATCCATACCGGTCACCCAGCGCCTAAATACTAGGCCTCAAATTTATATCCAGCTAAATCTGTCCCTAGTGCTGTAGCTGGGCGAGTTATTTAGTGTCCGTTCAAGCACATTTCTTGTTCTGGGTTGAAATACAATTCCCAATTTAGCAATTTCATAATTTAGTGGTTCCTGCTATATCAGAGCTATTTGAAATCTATCCCAAAAAGGGTATATAATATTGAAGGTGCACATTGGGTCATTCAGAATAACTTCACACACACCCGCTACTGTGTATTTCCAAGTCTAATTCTGTCACTAAACCCATACCTGTCACCCAGCGCCTAAATACTAGGCCTCAAATTTAAATCCCTCTAAATCTCTCGTTACCGCTGTACTGTTGTTGCTGGGCAAGATATTTAGTGTCCGTCAAAGCACATTTTTTGTTCTGGGTTGAAGTACAATTCCCAATTTAGCAATTTCATAATTTAGTGGTTCCTGCTATATCAGAGCTATTTGGAATCTATCCCTAAAAGGGTATATAATATTGAAGGTGCACATTGGGTCATTCAGAATAACTTCACACACACCCGCTACTGTGTATTTCCAAGTCTAATTCTGTCACTAAACCCATACCTGTCACCCAGCGCCTAAATACTAGGCCTCAAATTTAAATCCCTCTAAATCTCTCGTTACCGCTGTACTGTTGTTGCTGGGCAAGATATTTAGTGTCCGTCAAAGCACATTTTTTGTTCTGGGTTGAAGTACAATTCCCAATTTAGCAATTTCATAATTTAGTGGTTCCTGCTATATCAGAGCTATTTGGAATCTATCCCTAAAAGGGTATATAATATTGAAGGTGCACATTGGGTCATTCAGAATAACTTCACACACACCCGCTACTGTGTATTTCCAAGTCTAATTCTGTCACTAAACCCATACCTGTCACCCAGCGCCTAAATACTAGGCCTCAAATTTAAATCCCTCTAAATCTCTCGTTACCCACCGCTGTACTGTTGTTGCTGGGCAAGATATTTAGTGTCCGTCAAAGCACATTTTTTGTTCTGGGTTGAAGTACAATTCCCAATTTAGCAATTTCATAATTTAGTGGTTTCTGCTATATCAGAGCTATTTGAAATCTATCCCTAAAAGGGTATATAATATTGAAGGTGCACATAGGGTCATTCAGAATAACTTCACACACACGCTTCTGTGCATTTCCAAGTCTAATTCTGTCACTAAATCCATACCGGTGACCCAGCGCCTAAATACTAGGCCTCAAATTTAAATCCCTCTAAATCTCTCGTTACCCACCGCTGTACTGTTGTTGCTGGGCAAGATATTTAGTGTCCGTCAAAGCACATTTTTTGTTCTGGGTTGAAGTACAATTCCCAATTTAGCAATTTCATAATTTAGTGGTTTCTGCTATATCAGAGCTATTTGAAATCTATCCCTAAAAGGGTATATAATATTGAAGGTGCACATAGGGTCATTCAGAATAACTTCACACACACGCTTCTGTGCATTTCCAAGTCTAATTCTGTCACTAAATCCATACCGGTGACCCAGCGCCTAAATACTAGGCCTCAAATTTAAATCCCTCTAAATCTCTCGTTACCCACCGCTGTACTGTTGTTGCTGGGCAAGATATTTAGTGTCCGTCAAAGCACATTTTTTGTTCTGGGTTGAAGTACAATTCCCAATTTAGCAATTTCATAATTTAGTGGTTTCTGCTATATCAGAGCTATTTGAAATCTATCCCTAAAAGGGTATATAATATTGAAGGTGCACATAGGGTCATTCAGAATAACTTCACACACACGCTTCTGTGCATTTCCAAGTCTAATTCTGTCACTAAATCCATACCGGTGACCCAGCGCCTAAATACTAGGCCTCAAATTTAAATCCCTCTAAATCTCTCGTTACCCACCGCTGTACTGTTGTTGCTGGGCAAGATATTTAGTGTCCGTCAAAGCACATTTTTTGTTCTGGGTTGAAGTACAATTCCCAATTTAGCAATTTCATAATTTAGTGGTTTCTGCTATATCAGAGCTATTTGAAATCTATCCCTAAAAGGGTATATAATATTGAAGGTGCACATAGGGTCATTCAGAATAACTTCACACACACGCTTCTGTGCATTTCCAAGTCTAATTCTGTCACTAAACCCATACCTGTCACCCAGCGCCTAAATACTAGGCCTCAAATTTAAATCCCTCTAAATCTCTCGTTACCGCTGTCCTGTTGTAGCTGGGAAAGTTATTTAGTGTCCGTCAAAGCACATTTTTTGTTCTGGGTTGAAGTACAATTCCCAATTTAGCAATTTCATAATTTAGTGGTTCCTGCTATATCAGAGCTATTTGAAATCTATCCCAAAAAGGGTATATAATATTGAAGGTGCACATTGGGTCATTCAGAAAAACTTCACACACACCCGCTACTGTGTATTTCCAAGTCTAATTCTGTCACTAAACCCATACCTGTCACCCAGCGCCTAAATACTAGGCCTCAAATTTAAATCCCTCTAAATCTCTCGTTACCGCTGTCCTGTTGTAGCTGGGAAAGTTATTTAGTGCCCGTCAAAGCACATTTTTTGTTCTGGGTTGAAGTACAATTCCCAATTTAGCAATTTCATAATTTAGTGGTTCCTGCTATATCAGAGCTATTTGAAATCTATCCCAAAAAGGGTATATAATATTCAAGGTGCACATTGGGTCATTCAGAATAACTTCACACACACGCTTCTGTGCATTTCCAAGTCTAATTCTGTCACTAAATCCATACCGGTCACCCAGCGCCTAAATACTAGGCCTCAAATTTATATCCCGCTGAATTTGAATACAATACATTGGGCCAAATAATATATTTGTTGTTGTGGTGAACCATAACAATGAGAAAAACATCTAGTAAGGGACGCGGACGTGGACATGGTCGTGGTGGTGTTAGTGGACCCTCTGGTGCTGGGAGAGGACGTGGCCGTTCTGCCACATCCACACGTCCTAGTGTACCAACTACCTCAGGTCCCAGTAGCCGCCAGAATTTACAGCGATATATGGTGGGGCCCAATGCCGTTCTAAGGATGGTAAGGCCTGAGCAGGTACAGGCATTAGTCAATTGGGTGGCCGACAGTGGATCCAGCACGTTCACATTATCTCCCACCCAGTCTTCTGCAGAAAGCGCACAGATGGCGCCTGAAAACCAACCCCATCAGTCTGTCACATCACCCCCATGCATACCAGGGAAACTGTCTCAGCCTCAAGTTATGCAGCAGTCTCTTATGCTGTTTGAAGACTCCGCTGGCAGGGTTTCCCAAGGGCATCCACCTAGCCCTTCCCCAGCGGTGAAAGACATAGAATGCACTGACGCACAACCACTTATGTTTCCTGATGATGAGGACATGGGAATACCACCTCAGCATGTCTCTGATGATGACGAAACACAGGTGCCAACTGCTGCGTCTTTCTGCAGTGTGCAGACTGAACAGGAGGTCAGGGATCAAGACTGGGTGGAAGACGATGCAGGGGACGATGAGGTCCTAGACCCCACATGGAATGAAGGTCGTGCCACTGACTTTCACAGTTCGGAGGAAGAGGCAGTGGTGAGACCGAGCCAACAGCGTAGCAAAAGAGGGAGCAGTGGGCAAAAGCAGAACACCCGCCGCCAAGAGACTCCGCCTGCTACTGACCGCCGCCATCTGGGACCGAGCACCCCAAAGGCAGCTTCAAGGAGTTCCCTGGCATGGCACTTCTTCAAACAATGTGCTGACGACAAGACCCGAGTGGTTTGCACGCTGTGCCATCAGAGCCTGAAGCGAGGCATTAACGTTCTGAACCTGAGCACAACCTGCATGACCAGGCACCTGCATGCAAAGCATGAACTGCAGTGGAGTAAACACCTTAAAACCAAGGAAGTCACTCAGGCTCCCCCTGCTACCTCTTCTGCTGCTGCCGCCTCGGCCTATTCTGCTGCTGCCGCCTCGGCCTCTTCCTCCGCCTCTGGAGGAACGTTGGCACCTGCCGCCCAGCAAACAGGGGATGTACCACCAACACCACCACCACCACCTCCGTCACCAAGCGTCTCAACCATGTCACACGCCAGCGTTCAGCTCTCCATCTCACAAACATTTGATAGAAAGCGTAAATTCCCACCTAGCCACCCTCGATCCCTGGCCCTGAATGCCAGCATTTCTAAACTACTGGCCTATGAAATGCTGTCATTTAGGCTGGTGGACACAGACAGCTTCAAACAGCTCATGTCGCTTGCTGTCCCACAGTATGTTGTTCCCAGCCGGCACTACTTCTCCAAGAGAGCCGTGCCTTCCCTGCACAACCAAGTATCCGATAAAATCAAGTGTGCACTGCGCAACGCCATCTGTAGCAAGGTCCACCTAACCACAGATACGTGGACCAGTAAGCACGGCCAGGGACGCTATATCTCCCTAACTGCACACTGGGTAAATGTAGTGGCAGCTGGGCCCCAGGCGGAGAGCTGTTTGGCGCACGTCCTGCCGCCGCCAAGGATCGCAGGGCAACATTCTTTGCCTCCTGTTGCCACCTCCTCCTTCTCGGCTTCCTCCTCCTCTTCTTCCACCTGCTCATCCAGTCAGCCACACACCTTCACCACCAACTTCAGCACAGCCCGGGGTAAACGTCAGCAGGCCATTCTGAAACTCATATGTTTGGGGGACAGGCCCCACACCGCACAGGAGTTGTGGCGGGGTATTGAACAACAGACCGACGAGTGGTTGCTGCCGGTGAGCCTCAAGCCCGGCCTGGTGGTGTGTGATAATGGGCGAAATCTCGTTGCAGCTCTGGGACTAGCCAATTTGACGCACATCCCTTGCTTGGCGCATGTGCTGAATTTGGTGGTGCAGAAGTTCATTCACAACTACCCCGACATGTCAGAGCTGCTGCATAAAGTGCGGGCCGTCTGTTCGCGCTTCCGGCGTTCACATCCTGCCGCTGCTCGCCTGTCTGCGCTACAGCGTAACTTCGGCCTTCCCGCTCACCGCCTCATATGCGACGTGCCCACCAGGTGGAACTCCACCTTGCACATGCTGGACAGACTGTGCGAGCAGCAGCAGGCCATAGTGGAGTTTCAGCTGCAGCACGCACGGGTCAGTCGCACTACAGAACAGCACCACTTCACCACCAATGACTGGGCCTCCATGCGAGACCTGTGTGCCCTGTTGCGCTGTTTCGAGTACTCCACCAACATGGCCAGTGGCGATGACACCGTTATCAGCGTTACAATACCACTTCTATGTCTCCTTGAGAAAACACTTAGGGCGATGATGGAACAGGAGGTGGCCCAGGAGGAGGAGGAGGAGGATGAGGAAGAGGGGTCATTTTTAGCACTTTCAGGCCAGTCTCTTCGAAGTGACTCAGAGGGAGGTTTTTTGCAACAGCAGAGGCCAGGTACAAATGTGGCCAGCCAGGGCCCACTACTGGAGGACGAGGAGGACGAGGATGAGGAGGAGGTGGAGGAGGATGAGGATGAAGCATGGTCACAGCGGGGTGGCACCCAACGCAGCTCGGGTCCATCACTGGTGCGTGGCTGGGGGGAAAGGCAGGACGATGACGATACGCCTCCCACAGAGGACAGCTTGTCCTTACCCCTGGGCAGCCTGGCACACATGAGCGACTACATGCTGCAGTGCCTGCGCAACGACAGCAGAGTTGCCCACATTTTAACCTGTGCGGACTACTGGGTTGCCACCCTGCTGGATCCACGCTACAAAGACAATGTGCCCACCTTACTTCCTGCACTGGAGCGTGATAGGAAGATGCGCGAGTACAAGCGCACGTTGGTAGACGCGCTACTGAGAGCATTCCCAAATGTCACAGGGGAACAAGTGGAAGCCCAAGGCCAAGGCAGAGGAGGAGCAAGAGGTCGCCAAGGCAGCTGTGTCACGGCCAGCTCCTCTGAGGGCAGGGTTAGCATGGCAGAGATGTGGAAAACTTTTGTCAACACGCCACAGCTAACTGCACCACCACCTGATACGCAACGTGTTAGCAGGAGGCAACATTTCACTAACATGGTGGAACAGTACGTGTGCACACCCCTCCACGTACTGACTGATGGTTCGGCCCCATTCAACTTCTGGGTCTCTAAATTGTCCACGTGGCCAGAGCTAGCCTTTTATGCCTTGGAGGTGCTGGCCTGCCCGGCAGCCAGCGTTTTGTCTGAACGTGTATTCAGCACGGCAGGGGGCGTCATTACAGACAAACGCAGCCGCCTGTCTACAGCCAATGTGGACAAGCTGACGTTCATAAAAATGAACCAGGCATGGATCCCACAGGACCTGTCCGTCCCTTGTCCAGATTAGACATTAACTACCTCCCCATAACCATATATTATTGGACTCCAGGGCACTTCCTCATTCAATCCTATTTTTATTTTCATTTTACCATTATATTGCGATGCTACCCAAAGTTGAATGAACCTCTCCTCTGCCTGTGTGCTAGGCCTAAATATATGCCAATGGACTGTTGCAGTGGTGGCTGACATGAAGCCTGATTCTCTGCTATGACATGCAGACTAATTCTCTGCTGACATGAAGCCAGATTGTCTGTTACGGGACCTCTCTCCTCTGCCTGGGTGCTGGGCCTAAATTTATGACAATGGACTGTTGCAGTGGTGGCTGACGTGAAGCCTGATTCTCTGCTATGACATGCAGACTGATTCTCTGCTGACATGAAGCCAGATCCTCTGTTACGGGACCTCTCTCCTCTGCCTGGGTGCTGGGCCTAAATTTATGACAATGGACTGTTGCAGTGGTGGCTGACGTGAAGCCTGATTCTCTGCTATGACATGCAGACTGATTCTCTGCTGACATGAAGCCAGATCCTCTGTTACGGGACCTCTCTCCTCTGCCTGGGTGCTGGGCCTGAATATATGCCAATGGACTGTTGCAGTGGTGGGTGACGTGAAGCCTCATTCTCTGCTATGACATGCAGACTAATTCTCTGCTGACATGAAGCCAGATTGTCTGTTACGGGACCTCTCTCCTCTGCCTGTGTGTGTGCTGGGCCTAAATATATGCCAATGGACTGTTGCAGTGGTGGCTGACGTGAAGCCTCATTCTCTGCTATGACATGCAGACTGATTCTCTGCTGACATGAAGCCAGATCCTCTGTTACGGGACCTCTCTCCTCTGCCTGGGTGCTGGGCCTAAATTTATGACAATGGACTGTTGCAGTGGTGGCTGACGTGAAGCCTGATTCTCTGCTATGACATGCAGACTGATTCTCTGCTGTCATGAAGCCAGATTGTCTGTTACGGGACCTTTCTCCTCTACCTGGGTTCTGGGCCTAAATTTATGAAAATTGACTCTTACAGTGGTGGGTGACGTGAAGCCTGATTCTCTGCTATGATATGAAGACTGATTCTCTGCTGACATGAAGCCAGATTGTCTGTTACGGGACCTTTCTCCTCTGCCTGGGTTCTGGGCCTAAATTTATGAAAATTGACTCTTACAGTGGTGGGTGACGTGAAGCCTGATTCTCTGCTATGATATGAAGACTGATTCTCTGCTGACATGAAGCCAGATTGTCTGTTACGGGACCTTTCTCCTCTGCCTGGGTTCTGGGCCTAAATTTATGAAAATTGACTCTTACAGTGGTGGGTGACGTGAAGCCTGATTCTCTGCTATGATATGAAGACTGATTCTCTGCTGACATGAAGCCAGATTGTCTGTTACGGGACCTTTCTCCTCTGCCTGGGTTCTGGGCCTAAATTTATGAAAATTGACTCTTACAGTGGTGGGTGACGTGAAGCCTGATTCTCTGCTATGATATGAAGACTGATTCTCTGCTGACATGAAGCCAGATTGTCTGTTACGGGACCTTTCTCCTCTGCCTGGGTTCTGGGCCTAAATTTATGAAAATTGACTCTTACAGTGGTGGGTGACGTGAAGCCTGATTCTCTGCTATGATATGAAGACTGATTCTCTGCTGACATGAAGCCAGATTCTCTGTTACGGGACCTCTCTCCTCTGCCTGGGTGCTGGGCCTAAATTTATGACAATGGACTGTTGCAGTGGTGGCTGACGTGAAGCCTGATTCTCTGCTATGACATGCAGACTGATTCTCTGCTGACATGAAGCCAGATTCTCTGTTACGGGACCTCTCTCCTCTGCCTGTGTGTGTGCTGGGCCTAAATATATGCCAATGGACTGTTGCAGTGGTGGCTGACGTGAAGCCTCATTCTCTGCTATGACATGCAGACTAATTCTCTGCTGACATGAAGACAGATTCTCTGTTACGGGACCTCTCTCCTCTGCCTGGGTGCCGGGGCCTAAATATCTGAGAATGGACTGTTCCAGTGGTGGGTGACGGGAAGCCAGATTCTCTGCTATGGAACCTCTCTCCAATTGATTTTGGTTAATTTTTATTTATTTAATTTTTATTTTAATTCATTTCCCTATCCACATTTGTTTGCAGGGGATTTACCTACATGTTGCTGCCTTTTGCAGCCCTCTAGCTCTTTCCTGGGCTGTTTTACAGCCTTTTTAGTGCCGAAAAGTTCGGGTCCCCATTGACTTCAATGGGGTTCGGGTTCGGGACGAAGTTCGGATCGGGTTCGGATCCCGAACCCGAACATTTCCGGGATGTTCGGCCGAACTTCTCGAACCCGAACATCCAGGTGTTCGCTCAACTCTAGTCCCGATCGCTTTTGGTCTGATCATAATGAAGCAACGGCCTTATCATCTGGGGTGTGGCAACATTGCCAACACACTCATAGAGGTGATGATCGCTTCATTGTGATACGCAAGCCCCTTCACCACAACAATGTAACAATCACAAAAGGGGAATTGACACTTGTATGTGCCTTTTTTTTGTTTTGTTTTTGCAGCCAAAGTGCAGCACCAGAGGCCAGAAAAATGAGGCATGTACACATGCCTGAAAAACAATGCTATAGTTGCAGCCGCTGTTGTAGCAGCGGCCGGAAAAATTGATGTTTTCAAGGCAGAAAGGTGACTAAAACATTGCTGCTTGAACCCTAGTTGGTGGCGGAGAATTCAAGAAAGTCATCCGGTATGCAGACATTAAATACAGCAGCGTGGGGACCATTTTGAGGCCAAGGCATGTCATCAGGCCTTTTGTTAGTTAAACGTATCCCCTACTGTCAGTCCCTTCGGGATCCATGCCTCATTCATCTTAATGAAGGTGAGGTAATCAACACTTTTTTGACCGAGGCGACTTCTTTTGTCAGTGACAATGCCTCCTGCTGCACTGAAGGTCCTTTCTGACAGGACACTTGAAGCGGGGCAGGCCAGAAGTTCTATCGCAAACTGGGATAGCTCAGGCCACAGGTCAAGCCTGCGCACCCAGTAGTCAAGGGGTTCATCGCTCCTCAGAGTGTCGATATCTGCAGTTAAGGCGAGGTAGTCTGCCACCTGTCGGTCGAGTCGTTCTCTAAGGCTGGATCCCGAAGGGCTGTGGCGATGTGTAGGACTGAAAAAGCTCTGCATGTCCTCCATCAACAACACATCTGTAAAGCGTCCTGTCCTTGCCGCCGTGGTCGTGGTAGGAGGAGGATTACTTTGACCTCTTCCCCAGTCAGATTCTCGTTGTGCTGTGACATCCCCCTTATAAGCTGTGTAAAGCATATTTTTTAGTTTGGTTTTGAACTGCTGCATCCTTTCTGACCTCCCGGTAATTTGGTAACATTTCCGCCACTTTCTGCTTATACCGGGGGTCTAGTAGCGTGGCCACCCAGTACAGGTCGTTCCCCTTCATCCTTTTTATACGATGGTCCCTCAACAGACATGACAGCATGAAAGACCCCATTTGCACAAGGTTGGATGCCGAGCTAATCATTTCCCGTTCCTACTCCTCACTGACTTCATTGACGGTCTGTTCTTCCCCCCAGCCACGTACAACACCACGGGTCCCAGATAGGTGACAACAACGAGCACCCTGGGATGTCTGCTGTGGTTGGTCTTCCTCCTCCTCAAAGCTACATTCCTCCTCTGACTCCTCTTCCTCATACTCATCTTGCAGCGTTGCCGCAGGTTCGGCAAGCGATGATGACAAGGCTGTTTCTGGTGGTGATGGTTACCACAACTCTTCTTCTTCCTCTTCCCGCTCATCTACAGCCTGATCCAGCACTCTTCGCAGGGCACGCTCCAGGAAGAAAACAAATGGGATGAGGTCGCTGATGGTGCCTTCGGTGCGACTGACTAGATTTGTCAGCTCCTCAAAAGGATGCATGAGCCTACAGGCATTGCGCATGAGCGTCCATTAACGTGGCAAAAAAAATCACAGCTCCGCAGAGGCTGTCCTAGCACCCCGGTCATACAAATACTCGTTGACGGCTTTTTCTTGTTGGAGCAGGCGGTCGAACATTAGGAGTGTTAAATTCCAATGTGTCGGGCTGTCGCAAATCAAGCGCCTCACTGGCATGTTGTTTCGGCGCTGAATGTCTGCAAAGTGCGCCATGGCCGTGTAGGAACGCCTGAAATGGCCACACACCTTCCTGGCCTGCTTGAGGACATCCTGTAAGCCTGGGTACTTAGACACAAAGCGTTGTACGATGAGATTCAACACATGTGCTATGCACAGCACATGTGACAACTTGCCCAAATTCAATGCCGCCAACAAATTGCTTCCATTGTCACACACCACTTTGCCGATCTCCAGTTGGTGCGGGGTCAGCCACTGATCCACCTGTGCGTTCAGGGCGGACAGGAGTGCTGGTCCGGTGTGGCTCTCTGCTTTCAGGCAAGTCAACCCCAAGACAGCGTGACACTGTCGTATCCTGGATGTGGAATAGCCCCTGGGGAGCTGGGGGGGTTCAGTTGATGTGTAGCCAGACGCCACAGCAGAAGAGGACTCAGCCGAGGAGGTTATGGAAGAGGATGGAGTAGGAGGAGTAGAGGAGGTGGCAGTAGGCCTGCCTGCAAGTCGTGGCGGTGTTACCAACTCCGCTGCAGAGCCACGCATTCCATGCTTGGCAGCCGTCAGCAGGTTGACCCAATGCGCAGTGTAGGTGATATACCTGCCCTGACCGTGCTTTGCAGACCAGGTATCAGTGGTCAGATGGACCCTTGCCCCAACACTGTATGCTAGAGTTGCCATGACTTCCTTTTCAATCACCGAGTAGAGGTTTGGGATTGCCTTATTAGAAAAAAAAATTTGTCTGGGTACCTTCCACTGTGGTGTCCCAATAGCGACAAATTTTTTGAAGGCCTCAGACTTCACCAGCTGGTATGGTAAAATCTGGCGGGCTAAGAGTTCCGTCAAGCCAGCTGTCAGACGTCGGGCAAGTGGGTGACTCTGTGACATTGGCTTCTTACGCTCAAACATTTCCTTAACAGACACCTGACTGTGGGCAGATGAGATGGAACTGCTCAAGGTGAGAGGCGGAGTGGCGGGTGTTTGAGAGGGGGCAAGGAGGACAGCAGTGGTTGACGTGGCTGAAGATGCTGGACCAGGAGGAGGATGGTGGCTTTGAGCTTGTGTGCTGCTTCCACTTGTCATCATGTGTTGATCCCATAGGCGTTTGTGATGTGCGATCATGTGCCTTTGCAAAGCAGTTGTACCTAGGTGGGTGTTGGATTTCCCACGACTAAGTTTCTTTTGGCACAGGTTGCAAATGGCATCGCTGTTGTCAGAGGCAGACACACAAAAAAAATGCCACACTGCTGAGCTTTGCAATGACGGCATTTTGGTGGTGGCAACAGCATGCGTTGATTGGCGTGCTGTCTGGCTGACCCCGGGTGCCGATACATGCTGTCTGACTGTGCCACTAGCTCCTTGCAGCGACCTCACCCTGCTTCCAACTCGTCTCCTCCTTCTCTCTGTCTCCCCTTCTGAACTTTCCCCCTCTTCTTCTTCTCTTCGAGCAGGCACCCACGTGGCATCCACGGACACATCGTCATCATCAACCGCTTCACTTGTATCTGACACCTCAGCAAAGGAAGCAGCAGCGGGTACAACATCATCATCATCATCATCACACTGTACATCCATGTGTGTAATGCTGCCTGACTGAGACATGTCCCTGTTATCTACATCCCCTGGCAATAATGGTTGCGCATCACTAATTTCATCCAACTGATGTGTAAATAACTCCTCTGAGGGATCAAGTGAAGCGGCTGTGGTGGCTGTGGTGGTAGTGGTGGTGGTGGCGGCGGGCGGGAGAGTGGTGACCAAAGCTGAGCTGGAGGAGGATGGTGCGTCAAGGTTCTTAGCGGAAGCTGTTGAAGATTGGGTGTCCTGTGTATGCCAGTCAACTAGTTTCTCAGAATTTTTTGGGTTCAGGGTACGTGGCCTCTGAACACTGGGCATTATTCCAGGGCCAGTGGAAATCACAGCACCACGAACACGACGGCCCCTGCGGCGTGGCCTGCCTCTGCCTGTCATTTTTTATTAGATAAGTGTTACTATGCGTGCAAGGTACTGTGCCACTCTATATAAGTGGTGGGCAGTGGGCACAGTACAGTCTGTGTGGGCTTGGCTGACACACACGGGCTTGCAAATTAAATTTTAAAATTTTTTTTTTTTTCTGAAAGGTATTTGGGCGAATGACACCCTGCAACGGTATGAGTGCAGGCCAAACCAGCCACTAGTCAGTGGACACAATACAGTATGTGTGGGGGCTGACACACACGGGCTTTCAAATGTGATTAGATCACAGTTAAATTTTAAATATAATTTTTTTTTCTGAAAGGTATTTGGGCGAATGACACCCTGTAACGGTATGAGTGCAGGCCGAACCAGCCACTAGCCAGTGGACACAATACAGTATGTGTGGGGGCCTGACACACACGGGCTTGCAAATGTGATTACATCACAGTTACATTTTAAATCGATTTTTTTTTTCTGAAAGGTATTTGGGCGAATGACACCCTGTAACGGTATGAGTGCAGGCCTAGCCAGCCACTAGCCAGTGGACACAATACAGTATGTGTGGGGGCCTGACACACACGGGCTTGCTAATGTGATTAGATCACAGTTAAATTTTAAATAGATTTTTTTTTTCTGAAAGGTATTTGGGCGAATGACACCCTGTAACAGTATGAGTGCAGGCCGAACCAGCCACTAGCCAGTGGACACAACCACAGTATGTGTGGGGGCCTGACACACACGGGCTTGCTAATGTGATTAGATCACAGTTAAATTTTAAATATAATTTTTTTTTCTGAAAGGTATTTGGGCGAATGACACCCTGTAACGGTATGAGTGCAGGCCGAACCAGCCACTAGCCAGTGGACACAATACAGTATGTGTGGGGGCCTGACACACACGGGCTTGCAAATGTGATTACATCACAGTTACATTTTAAATAGAATTTTTTTTTCTGAAAGGTATTTGGGCGAATGACACCCTGTAACGGTATGAGTGCAGGCCTAACCAGCCACTTGCCAGTGGACACAATACAGTATGTGTGGGGGCCTGACACACACAGGCTTGCTAATGTGATTAGATCACAGTTACATTTTAAATAGAATTTTTTTTTCTGAAAGGTATTTGGGCGAATGACACCCTGTAACAGTATGAGTGCAGGCCGAACCAGCCACTAGCCAGTGGACACAAGCACAGTATGTGTGGGGGCCTGACACACACGGGCTTGCTAATGTGATTAGATCACAGTTAAATTTTAAATATAATTTTTTTTTCTGAAAGGTATTTGGGCGAATGACACCCTGTAACGGTATGAATGCAGGCCGAACCAGCCACTAGCCAGTGGACACAATACAGTATGTGTGGGCGCCTGACACACACTGGCTTGCTAATGTGATTAGATCACAGTTAAATTTTAAATATAAATGTTTTTTTTTCTGCAAGGTATTTGACTGAATGACACCCTGTAACGGTATGAGTGCAGGCCTAGCCAGCCACTAGCCAGTGGCCACAATACAGTATGTGTGGGCGCCTGACACACACGGGCTTGCAAATGTGATTAGATCACAGAAAAATATTAAATATAATTTTTTTTTATCTGCAAGGTATTTTCTGTCACACCCTGTATGAATGGTGTGCACACAGTGCTGTCTATGACTGAGCCTGCAGTCTCTCACACATGGGCAGCCAGGCAACTGTAATATATATATATATGAAAAAAAAAAAAAAAAAGCAGACTGATGTACCAGCCCTGAAAAGGGCTTTTTGGGGTGCTGTCTGGATGCTGCCCTTACAGCAGATGAGTCTGTGGACACAGAACAATGCCCTAGCTAACGCTTTCCCTATTGAATCAGCAGAAGCACTCTCCCTCCTCTCTCTGTGAAAGCAGATTCCGAATGAATCTAAAATGGATGCTGTCCTGGAGGTGGGAGGGTCTGGGAGGGAGGGTCTGCTGCTGATTGGCTGGAATGTGTCTGCTGACTGTGAGGTAGAGGGTCAAAGTTTACTCAATGATGATGTATAGGGGGCGGACTGAACATCACATATGTTCGCCCGCAGCGGCGAACGCGAACAAGCTGTGTTCGCCGGGAACTATTCGCCGGCGAATAGTTCGGGACATCACTAAATCTTACTAGTCTAGTTCCGTGGGGCCTCAATAGTGAGGTTGAATTGTTTGCTTTTGACAACTAAAAAGGTCACACATGTGTATACCCAGACAACTGACATACATTTGCATAACTCTACCCAGGAACCTGGCAAGGATTTATATAGAGGAGCAGTAATGGGAGAATGGTGTCCCTGAGGAAGAGAAGCGATACTTCTCGAAACGTGTTGTTTTTTTTCCCCCATTTTAGCTTTTGTAGCTGTGCTTAGGTTACGTCACCCCGCTCCATACCAGAGTGTGAGCATCAAATAGGAGGCATGCTACCAGCCGGGGCACGCATCTATCTGAAAGAAATAACTAAACTGCCTCTTAAGGACTCTGGGATTGAGCTAAGCCATTGGAGCTTTTACCATAGCTGGACTATTGAAGGAATAGACCCCGGGAGAAAGGAAGGTAGGAGTGATTTATATAATGAACCAATTGCACTATTCGTATAGGGGAATATTGTATGTGGTGGAATCTCAGCAGGGGTCAATTAAGAGACGGATTATATTTGATTGTTTGCGCAGAAACAATACTGTTTTTCAGAGGGCAGGGAGTTGGTTGGGCAAACATATTTATCTTCATTTGCACCTGTTTTCAAGTCCAAATGAAGACTGAAATCTACAGCAGCCCTGAACAGCCACCGGCACCGATTTCATTCTGGCACACAGCCTACCAGACAATTCACCTAATATATGATGAGGCCCACACCCACACATCGTCTGGCAGTGTAGGAGATGTCAAGGTCCAGTGTAAAACATTGGTCTTTGATAAAGTAGAGTAGAGAACTGTTATTTCACAAAACTGTCTTCATCAATAAATGTACCAAAACCTGCATTGCCACAGCATTACACTGCCTGTGCATTTTTCACCGGGATCCAGCCTTGCACTCTCAACAACCCTGTCCTGTGGATAGAGTATAACTTTACAGCGGACACTTGTCATCTTATGCAAAATATTGTTGTCGCTAAGTATCTTGCAGTTAAACACAGTCATCTCTCTCTCTTCTCTTCTCTTCATATACGCATCTTTAATCCTGTTAGTAACTCTGCTTGCTGTACATACCTTTCCAGCTTTTGCAGCCTAATCCCTGCCTAAGCAAACACTTTCCCATAGTATATATGACTTTGTTACTCTGAGCTGATATTATGTTTTTAACTTTTCTTTTACTGTTTGATCCAAAAGGTCCTCCCCTCACCCATGTACTGTTATCATGCAATATTCACCTTCCTGAATGTAACCCATTATGTCCCACTGTGCAGCACAAACGCATTCTTGCAAATTACACAACCATTTGTTGTTTCTCTCCATTATTTTGATTTTAACTTCAGGGAATATTACGCATAACCCTGGTCCACCTGCTTCAGCTTCATGTAACTCCTTCTGCATCTCACATAGAAATTCTGTGAACCTCATCAAAATTCGTTGTACAGTACATCTTCTCTACCCTCTTTTAACTGTGAACTCATAGTCAGTGTGCAACAAACTCCCTTATATTCATGACTTTTTTGGTTTTTCTAATTCTCATAACCTGTTGGCTCTCATCAAAACTTGAATTCAACTATACAACACTGCTTCCCTGCTGCTCTTTCTTATGGTGACTTACATATTTCTGAGAACAGACATGGTGGTGGAGTTGTTGTATTTCCTTTCCAACAATGCATTTTCCAGGTTATTCCCCCAGTACCTTCACTCTCATTCCCATCTTTTGAAGTCCACAACCTGAGACTTTTCCAGCCACTCTCCCATGGAGTTGTGGTTGTTTGCCGCTCCCTGGTTCACCCACCAAGTTCTTGGATCACTTTGCTGCCTGGCTTCGACACTTCCTGTCCTCAGAACTACCAACTTTCAATTGAGCAAATTTAACATCCCCATAGAAAACCCAATCTCCACGCCTGCCTCCCAACTTCTTTCTTTAACCTCCTCTCTTTTACTTTCACAGCTTTTTCTCAGACACATAAAGGTGGTAACACACTTAACCTGGTCTTCTGGCTCTGCTCTGTTTCTAACTTCATTGACTCTCCTTTTCTGCTGTCTGACCACAACCTTTACTCCTTAACTAGCACAAATCCTCATACATCCCTACACACTTCTGCTTATTACACATTCAGAATTCGACATGCAATTCATCATTGTCCCCAGTCTCTTCCCTCTCAGGAGTGCTGAACGCCTATGGACAAAAACTCACACACTAGAAGATTTCCTCCATTACAAGTTTATGTTGAGAAGTTATAATTTTGTCTTTCACCTTGCCAAACAGATCTATTTCACAACCCTGATCTACTATTCAATAATGCAAAAAAAAAAAAAACCTCTTTTCACTCCCTCTTTAATCCAGAAGTGCAGGCACCTATCACATACCTCTGTGCTGAATATCTGGCCACCCACTTCAAAGATAAAATGTATAACATTCAGTATGAAATTAGCTTCTAATCCCCAAGTGTCATCAAACCCCTTTCACCCCGCATATCCTCTGGTTCACTTTCTACATTTGACCCAGTCATAGAAGAAGTATCCAGGCTCCTCTTCTCACCCTACCACATGCACTACTTACCATATTCCCTCAAACTTTCTCCAGTCTCTCCCCTGCTGTCACTACTCACCTAACTAAAATTTATAACCTGTTTCTCTCTTCTGGTATGTTTCCCTACTCATATCTCTTGATCCATCATGTGCAACTAGCTACAGACTGGTCTGTAATCTCCCCTTCATCTCTAAACTCCTGGAGCACTTGGTCTAGTCTCGCCTTATCCACTACTTCTCTTTTAACTGTAGCCTTGATCCATTACAATCTGGTTTATGCCCCCTACAATCTACAGAAACTTCCTTCACCAAAGTGACAAATGACTTCCTAATAGCTAAGCACAATGGTGACTACTCTCTGTTCATTCTTCTGGATCTTTCTGCAGCATTTGACACTATAAACCACCACATCCTCCACACCATGCTCCATCCTATGGCCTTAAGGTCACCACTCTCTCCTGGTTCTCTTCCTGTTTCTCTCACTGCTCTATCAGTGTGTCATTTGCTGGTTTTACTTCCTCCCCTTTCCCTCTTGTTGTTAGGGTTCCCCAGGATTCAGCCCTAGGTCCTCTCCTCTTTTCTCTCTACACAGCCCCTATTTGACAGACGATCAGTAGATTTGGTTTTCAGTACCATCTCTATGCTGATGACACCCAACTATATACTTTATCCCTTGACCTTATCCCTACTGTATTATAAAACACCAGTGACTGTCTGCCCACTGTCTCTAACATTAAGACCTCTCTCTATTTGAAATAGAATATTCCAAAAACTGAACTACTAGTATTTTCTCCATCTACTAACCTACTGTACTTAAACCTAACCTCCATCTCAGTGAGTGGCACTACTATAACTCCAAGGCAGCATTCCCTCTGTTTCACTGTTATGCTTGACGCTGATCTTTCCTTTACCACCTATATTCTTTCACTCACTCATAACGCCTGCACCTCAAAAATATCTCTAGAATCCACCCCTTTATTACAGTGGAAACAACAAAAACTCTCAATGTGGCCCTGGTCCACTCTTATCTGGACTACTGCAAATCATTACTTATTGGTCTGCCTCCCACTAAACTCTCCCCTCTACCATCTATCCTTAATGCAGCAGCCAGACTCAACTATTTGTCTAACCACTATTCTGATGTCTCCCCTCTTTGCCAGTCAGTATATGATTCCATTTAAGCTGCTCATTCTCACCCACAAAGCGATCCACAGTGCTGCACCCCCCTATATTTCCTCCTTCATTTCCGTCTACCACCTTAATCATGCTCTCCATTCAGCCAACGATTTAAGACTAACATCCACCAAAATCTGAACCCATCTCCAAGACTTCTCTCAAGCTGCACCAGCTGCCCCACCCCAAGCTATTAGGTTAATTCACAACATACACAGTTTTAAGTGCTCCCTTAACCCCTTCTACCCTGGGCCAGTAATCAACTTTCTGCCCATGCCATTTATTGCAAATCTGACATGTGTCACTTTATGTGGTAATAACTTTGGAACGCTTTTATTTATCAAAGCAATTCTGAGATTGTTTTCTCGTGATACATTGTACTTCATGACAGTCAAAAATTTGAGTCAATATATTTCACCTTTATTTATGAAAAAATCCAAAATAAACAAAAAAAATTGAAATATTTGCAATTGACAAAATTTCAGTTTCTCTGCTTTTAAAACAGAAAGTGATACCTCATAAAATATTTATTACTTAACATTCCCCATATGTCTACTTTATGTTTGCATTATTTTGTAAATGTAATTTTATTTTTTGGGGACATTAGAAGGCTTTTTAGAAGCAATTCTTAAAATGTTTAAGAAAATTTCCAAAACCCACTTTTTATGGACTAGTTCAGGTCTCAAGTCACTTTGTTGGGCTTACATAATTTACATTACATAATAGAAACCCCCCATAAATGACCCCATTGTAGAAACTACACCCCTCAAGTTACTTATAACTGATTTTACAAACTTTGTTAATGCTTTAGGTGTTTTACAAGAACTGAAGGAAAATGGAGCTGAAATTTTTAAATTTCACTTTTTTTGGCAGATTTTCAATTTGAATCCATTTTTTTCTTTAACACATCGAGGGTTAACAGCCAAATAAAACTAAACATTTATTACCCTGATTCTGAGGTTTACAGAAACACCCCACATGTGGTCGTAAACTATTGTAAGGACTGCTGCATGGTTTTTGAAAGGCAGATTTTGCTGGACTGGTTTTTAGACACAATGTCCCATTTGAAGCCCCACTGATGCACCCCTACAGTAGAAACTCCCAAAAGTGACCCAATTTTGGAAACCAGGGGGTAAGGTGACAGTTTTATTGTTACTATTTTGGGGTACATGTGATTTTTAATCGCTCTATATAAAGTTTTTTTGTAAGGCAAGGTAACCCAAAAATGGCACTGTTTTTATTTTTTACAATGTTCACCTGACAGGTTAGATCATGCGCTATTTTTATAGAGCAAGTTGTAAAGGACCTGGTAATATCAAATATGTCTACTTTGTTTGTTTGTTTGTTTTAGTATTACATAATAAAGCATTTTTGAAAAAAAATATGTTTTTGTGTCTCCATTTTCTGAAGGCCATATATTTTTTTTCTTTCTGTCAATCGTCTTGTGCAGGGGCTCATTTTTTGCACGAAAAGTTGGCGTTTTTATTGGTACCATTTTTGGGTACATATGATTTTTTTATTTTTCATTATTACACTTTATGGGGCAAGGTGACAAAAAAATTGGTTGTTTTGGCACAGTTTTTATACATTTATTTTTACAGCATTCACCTGAGGGGTTTGGTTACATGATATACGTTATGGACGTGGCAATAACTAATATGTATACTTTTTCTTATTTATTTAAGTTTTACACAATAATAGCATTTTTAAAAACAAAACAAATGATGTTTTAGTGTCTCCATAGTCTGAGAGCCATGGCTTTTTTATTTTTTGACAGATTACCTTAGGTAGGGGCTCATTTTTTGCGGGATGAGATGACCATTTGATTGGTTCTATTTCGGGGGGCATGCGCCTTTTTGATCGCTTGGTGTTGCACTTTAAATGTTGTTAGGTGACAAAAAATAGCTTTTTTTGCACAGTTTTTTTATTTTATTTTTTGAGTTAGGTCATGTGATATTTTTAAATAGCAGGTTGTTATGGACACGGCGATATCTAACATATCAACTTTTTTTATTTATTTCACTTTAACACAATAATAGCATTTCTGAAGCAAAAAAAAATCATATTTTAGTGTCTCCATTGTCTGAGTGTCATAGTTTTTTATTATTTTTTAGGCGATTGTCTTAGGTAGGGTCTCAATTTTTTAGGGATGAGTTGACTGATTGCTTCTATTTTGGGGGGCATACGCCTTTTTGATCGGTTGGTGTTCCATTATTATAATTTTTTACTGTGTTCACCTGAGGGGTTAAGTCATGTGATATTTTTATAGAGCTGGTTGTTATGGACGCAGGGATACCTAATATGTCAACTTTTTTTATTTATTTCACTTTAACACAATAATTGCATTTTTTAAACCAAAAAAATGATGTTTTAGTGTCTCCATGTTCTGAGAGCTATATATTTTTTATTTTTTAGGCAATTGTCTTATGTAGGGGCTATTTTTTTGTGGAATGAGGTGATGGTTGTATTGGTACCATTTTGGGGGCATATGCCTTTTTGATCACTTGGTGTTGCACTTTTTGTGATGTAAGGTGACAAAAATTGCATTTCTTTAACAGTTTTTTCTTTATTATTTTTTTCTACTGTGTTTATCGGACGGGGTGGATCATGTGATATAGTTAAAGAGCTGGTCGTTACGGATGCAGTGATACCTAATATGTGCGTGTTTTGTGGGGTTTTTTTTTCAATTTTTTATTATAAAATCAGGGAAAAGGGGCTTTTTTTTCACTTGAAACATTATTTTTTATTAAAAACTATTTTTTTGACTTTAAAAAAGAAACTTAGATTGTGAGCCTCATTGGGGAGAGTGTGATGCTAATGTCTATAAAGAGCTGTGTGATATGTCAGCACTTTAAAAGTTTGCAAAATAAAATAATAAATAATAAAATAGTGGAAGGCAATATTTCCATACAGTGAAAACTTTAAGTATCTAAAATGATGGATTATTAAGTTATTCATATGTTTGGACTCTACTGAGCCGTTTTACCATGTTAACAAATCACTCTGGTTTCTTTAAATCCTGTATATAGCACTTCCTGTAGCTGTATCCAACCAAACCCATTATGCACTTGTCCTTTGCCACAGTTCCAGCACTGCCCCATACAATGCCCACCTAGTTTATAGCTCCACCCACCCAGCTAGTTACATAGACACACTTATATCATCACAGCTGTTGCTGTTTGGCACAGCCATGGATGGACATAACAGTAAATAAAATGTCAATGAACATAGTCATGTGGCCACAGCCCAGAACAGAAGATAGAAGCAAGAAGACATTATACATTACATCTACCTTTATAAATGATTATTTTTATTTTAGAATGTTGATACAAACTGGAAAACCTCTTTAAGGTTTTAAAGGAGAGTAACAAGATGAAACCAACTGGTTTCACCCATCAGTGCTTATTTCATATGTGCAACAAAAAAAAGAATAAAAAAAACATACACGATCTTGATGCATTTGATACATAATGCTCTATAAAGTCCTACATTTTTTGCCACAATCGGCACTAGTGGTAAATTTATTATCTAGATTTTAACAAGCTGCTGCTTCACTTCTTTAGTAGCTTCATTAATACTCCATTTATTTACATATGGAGCAGAGAAGGAAGAGATACAAATTACTACTGCCTTCTAAAATAAAGATAAAATAACTTAAATACAATATGGTACACAATCAATGATTTGTATGCTCTTTGTATGTATGTAGCGCAAACCTGCTGTGTAATGAATAGTGTTGAGCGCGAATATTCAAATTATGAATATTTATCTCGAATATCGCAACTTTGAGAATTCGCTAATATTTTGAAAATAGTGCTATATATTCGCTGAAAACATCTGAAAACATGATTCCTCCTTGCTTCTTGCTTGTGGGCCAATGAATCATTGGCACACAAGCAACTTAGGCAGGCAGGAATCATGACTTTAGATGGGAAAAATTACAAATATACTAAAAAACTAATATATAGCACTATATCGAATATATACATTTTTTAGAATATTCGTCTTTTTTTTTTTTTTTTTAATCGTACAGTTGTTCCACTTCAGCATACTCCTCCTCAACAAGTGTCCTCGTCACCATGGGAACACCTGGGGGTTAGAATATACCATCAGATCTGAGTTTTCACGATCTCAGTGAGATTGCAAAAACTCAGATCCGATGGTATATTTTAACCCCCCAGGCATTCCCATGGTGACGGGGACGCTTGCCTGGGGGTTAGAATATACAATCAGATCTGAATTTTCACGATTTCAGTGAGATCATGAAAACTCAGATCCGATGGTATAATTTAAAGGGATTCTGTCACCTCCCCTAAGCCAAAAAACGATTTTAAAGCAGCCATGAAGCACAGCTTACCTGGATTAGGCTGTGCTCTTTGATCTTGAAATCCGTCCAGCAGTTAGTGCAAAAAACGACTTTGATTGATATGTAAATGTGTCCTGAAGGTGCCCAGAGGGGCGTTTTTTTCTTCTTAGAGAGCCCAGTACCGCCCCTCTTTCAGTGCCCAGCCCGCCTTCCTTGTACTGTCTAACCGCCGCCCCCAGCCTGCCACAGCCTCTCCTCCCTCTCCTCCCCCTCCCTCACGCCGAACGAACTTTCGCACAGGCGCAGTAACCACTGAGGGCTGCGCCTGTGCGATCAGCAGGAGACTGAGGGCAGCAGCTTCATCTTCGTCACTGGGCATGCGCCGAGCCCAGTGACGTCCGATGCTCGCTCTTCCCTCAGTCAGCAGGGAAGAGCGAGCATCGGACGTCACTGGGCTCGGCGCATGCCCAGTGACGAGGATGAAGCTGCTGCCCTCAGTCTCCTGCTGATCGCACAGGCGCAGCCCTCAGTGGGTACTGCGCCTGTGCGAAAGTTCGTTCGGCGTGAGGGAGGGGGGAGGAGAGGCTGTGGCAGGCTGGGGGCGGCGGTTAGACAGTACAAGGAAGGCGGGCTGGGCACTGTAAGAGGGGCGGTACTGGGCTCTCTAAGAAGAAAAAAACGCCCCTCTGGGCACCTTCAGGACACATTTACATATCAATCAAAGTCGTTTTTTGCAGTAACTGCTGGACGGATTTCAAGATCAAAGAGCACAGCCTAATCCAGGTAAGCTGTGCTTCATGGCTGCTTTAAAATCGTTTTTTGGCTTAGGGGAGGTGACAGAATCCCTTTAACCCCCAGGCGTTCCCATGGTGATGGGAACGCTTGTCGGGGAGGAGTATGCCAAAGTGGAACAACTGTACAGATTAAAAAAAAAAAAAAGACGAATATTCTAATATATACGTTTTTTTGAATATTTGTAATATTCTAAAACAAGAATGTATAGCAATATAGTGAATATTCAAAAACATGAATGTAGAGCAATTTAGCTAATATAGTGCTATGATCTTCTTTGTCTGAAGCTCATATTGGAACTATTAAAAAAAAAAGATTTTAGCACTATATTAGCTAAATTGTTCTACATAATTTTTTTTTTTTCAAATATTCGCTATATTGCTATATATTCTTGTTTTAGAATATTATAAAAAACTAATATATAGCACTATATCGAATATATTAGTTTTTTTGAATATTTGTCTTTTTTTTCCATTTAAAGTCATGATTCCCCCCGCTTAAGTTACTTAAGCAGGGAGGAATCATGACTTCAGATGGAAAAAACAAACAAATATATAACACAAAATTCTATAGTGCTATATATTCATTTTTGACCCACACCTGTATTAATCGCGTAATATTCGCATATTACGCAATCATTACCTTGCCGATTTTTCAAGTAAAAAAAAGTAGAATATAACGAATATTCAAATTCGCCAATATTCAACGAATATTCTACAAAATATTTGCAAAATAAAGCGAATTTGAAAATGACCCCTGTCGCTCATCACTAGTAATGAAGTCCTGTGATTACTGCAGCCTTGAGTTAAGAGAACCACGCACACTCAATCGAGTATAATATGCAATGTGGATTTATTGTATAGCACTCAAAATTGGTGAAAAATAGGTGAAAAAAAGGGTGAAAAAATAGTAACAAATAGATTTGACATGAATTCACAGTAGCTTGCCTTGGCAAGTATTGTTAGGTGACAACCATACATATTACAGTTCTAAGTTCTCAGTATTGCCATGTATTGGATCATTGATCTCGTTCAAAGGTGCTGCGATTTAAGGTGCAACGTTTCGGTCTTTCTAGACCTTTATCAAGTTATTGCTGTAATGTAAAGGTAAAATGTAAGTATCTACAAACTTGTGATTTCTGTAGGTTAGACCAATGATTGTCATAAAAGTATTGACATTTGTGTTACGCTTTGTATGGGTGAATGTGACCAATAAGAGGACAGCATGATAAAAATACATTTCATGGGGTTAGTAAGTATGTTTGCTCTTTTAAGTATTGGGGTTCAATTTACAAAGAAAATATTTTTCTCAAGAGACGAGGTGGAGAGGGTTAAACTCGGTATATGAAGAAGAAGAAGCCATGGAACAGGTGCCGGGTCTGGGGCTGAGGAGGATCATTAAGAGAAATGATCATTAAATCATTAAAGCTTACCAGAAGGAGAGTAATGGTGGTCTTGTGGAGATGTTGAGCTGTTGTGTGTAGCTGCGGTATTCACGTGCATAAATACCACCATAATGCATCATTTTCTGTTGGTATAAGACGCAGGCGCATGCGTCTGGAAGTGATAAAGCTGAGGTGGCCATATTAGAGAAGGTGGCGTGCGATTATATGTCCGAACGCACGCTGTGTTTCGTGTGCGCACACGCACTGTGTATATGAGGTCGGCGGCGGTGGCCATATTGGAGAAGGTGGCGTGCGATTCCGCATGCAAACGCACCCTGTCTTCTTTGTGCACTTGCGCACTGTGTGTATAAGATTAGCGGTGGCCATCTTGGAAAAGGGAGCGCATGCGCTCTATGTGTTAAGGTCAATATAGAAGCGGTATCAGTGTATCTGGAGACATAGTAATAGTGGTGGCAATGATGAGGATGTGTGTGGAGAAAAGTGTCTGCAGAGAGGAGGTTGTATATAGGAGAATGAATGCATAGCGTGAATGGAAAGGAAAAAGATGGAGAAAATAGAATGGAATATTAAAGTGAGATAGTGTAGAAATAGTAGATGAATTAGAATGAATTAACATAAAAGTGGAAATAAAATAAAATAAAATAAAAGTAGAAGATATGGGAGGAGTGGAAAATATTTTTGTATAAAAATGTTGGAAAACTTGTTGAAGAAGTAAATACTATAAATGACAAAGTGAGTAGTAAGAAGTAAAATAAAATACCGTATAATAAAATAAATATAAATAAGGATGAAATGATGGTATGGGAAGAAAAGGGGAAAAAAGGAAGAAAAAGAAGAATAAAGAAGAAAAATAAAGCACGTGAATACCACAGCTACACACAACAGCTCAACATCTCCACAACAAGACCGCCATTGCTCTCCTTCTGGTAATCTTTATACTTTCTCTTCATGATCCTACTCAGCCCCAGACCCGGCACCTGTCCCACGGCTTCTGCTTCTTCTTCTTTACATACCGAGTTTAACACTCTCCACCTTGTCTCTTAAAAAATATATATTTCTTGTAAATTTAACCCCATACTTAAAATGGCAAACATACTTAATAACCCCATGAAATGTATTTTTATCATGCTGTCCTCTTATTGGTCACATTCACCCATACAAAGCGTAACACAAATGTCAATACTTTTATGCCAATCATTGGTCTAACCTACAGCAATCACAAGTTGTTTGTAGATACTTACGTTTTCCCTTTACATTACAGCGATAACGTGATAACGGTCGAGAAAGACCGAAACATCGCACCTTAAATCACAGCACCATTGGACGAGATCAATGATCCAATACATGGTAATAATGAGAACTTAGAGCTGATATATAAATACTTGCCTGCTGTTCAAGGCAAGCTACTGTGAATTCATCTCAAATCTATTTGTTACAATTTTTTTCACCTTTTTTTCACCTATTTTTTCACCAATTTTGAGTGCTGTACAATAAATCCACTTTGCATATTATACTCGATTGAGTGTGCGTGGTTCTCTCAACTAAAGTATTTATGGGCACATAACCTCACAAAAAAACATAGGAGTGCACATTCCTTTTCTTTCTATTACTGCAGCCTTGGCATTAAGTCAAGCAGGCAGTATCTGCTGTTTGAAAAGGGTGTGACCAGAGGAGTGTACTAACAGTAAGGCCTCTTTGACACAGGCATTGCATATGAGGGCCAAATAGGATGCTGGTGCGTGGCAGGAAAATTGTGCGATTTTGCCTGCGAGTGGGTGAGTATTGTATTCTGTAGATTTTAATATTTTCCCTTATAACATGGTCATAAGGGAAAATAATAGCATTCTTAATACAGAATGCTAAGTAAATAGGGTTGAGTGAGCCCGAACTGTAAAGTTTGGGTTCGTATCAAACTTTAGGATTTTTGGACCCCGGACCCAAAAGCCGAACATTTCAGTAAAAGTTCAGGTTCGGGTTCGGTGTTCAGCGATTTCTTGGCGCTTTTTGAAAGGCTGCAGAGCAGCCAATCAACAAGCGTTTGACTCTGTGCCGTTAAAAGCCATCACAGCCATGCCTACTAATGGCATGGCTGTGATTGGCCAGTGCAGCATGTGACCCAGCCTCTATATAATCTGAGGTCACGTAGCGCTGCACATCACTCTGCTGTTACTAGTGTAAGGAGAGGATGCTGCTGCTGTGAGGGAGAGAATAGAAAATAATCTTTAATCAGAAGTGCTTGTGAACTCAGCGATCTACATAGATTTAGTTTTGTGGGTGCAGTGCACAATCTTTTTACCCTGCTCTGAGCCCAGTGACACAGAAAAAGAACTTTTATCCGTCTGTTAGTTAGGTGGGCGGCAGCGGCCATTTTATGCAACCTCAGTGCACTAGAACAGCACATGTGCTTTTGTGACATTCAAATGCAAGCTTGAAATACTGCAATAATAATCTGGGTTTAAAAAAACACCCATTTTTGGCAATATCCTAAATCTGGTGCCATTTCAGCATTTGTTATTGTAAAATAGAAGCTTGCAATACTTCAATAGTTTTCTGGGTTTAAAAGATCACCAATTTTTTGCAAGACCCTACATCTGGGGACTTTGCAGCATTTGTCAGTGTGAAATCTGATCTTGAAATACTGCAATAATTTTCTGGATTTAAAAAACACCCATTTTTTGCAATACCCTACATCTGGTGCCTTTGCTGCATTTGTCAGTGTGAAAGACAAGCTTGAAATACTTCAATAATTTTCTGGGTTTAAAAAAAACACCAATTTTAGACAAAAAACAAAATTTTCAGCCTTTGCTGCATCTGTCAGTGTAAGATACACGTGTTAGATACTAGTGTTCTATTCTGGTTTAAAAATAAACACCCATTTTGGGCAAAATACTTAACTTTGCAGCCTATGCTTCATCTGTCAGTGTGAGATACAAGCTTGAAATACTGCAAAAATATTCTGGGTTTAAGAAAACACAGATTTTTGGCAATGCCCTACATCTGGGGCCTATGCTGCATTTGTAAGTGTGACATACAGCTTGAATTACTGCAAAAATATTCTGGGTTTAATAAAACACCCACTTTTGGCAATACCCTACATCAGGGGCATATGCTTCACCTATTAGTGTGAGATACACCCGTTAGATACTGGTTTTCTATTCTGTTATAAAAAAAACACCCATTTGGGGCAATATACTTAATATTGCAGCCTATGCTGCATTTGTTAGTGTGACATACAAGCTAGAAATAATGAAATAATAATCTGGGTTTAAAAAAACACCCACTTTTGGCAATATCTTACATCTTGCAGCATTTGTCAGTGTGTAAGACAAGCTTGAAATACATCAATAATTTTCTGTGTTTAAAAAAACACCAATTTTGGACAAAAAACTAAATTTGCAGCCTTTGCTGAATCTGTCAGTGTGAGATACAAGCTTGAAATACTGCAATAATACTCTGGGTTTAAAAAAACACAGATTTTTGTCAATCCCCTACATCTGGGGCCTATGCTGCATTTGCTAGTGTGATATACAAGCTTGAAACACTGCAATAATATTCTGGGTTTATTAAAACACCCATTTTTGGCAATACCCTTCATCTATCAGTGTGAGATACACGCATTAGATACTAGTGTTCTATTCTGTTATTAACAAAAACACTAATTTTTGGCAAAATAATAAATCTGCGGCCTTTGCTGCATCTGTCAGTGTGAAATACACGCATTAGATACTGGTGTTCTATTCTGTTATTAAAAAAACACCCATTTTGGGCAAAAAAATAATTTTGCAGCCTTTGCTGCATTTGTCAGTGTGAGATACACCCGTTAGGTACTGCTGTTCTATTCTATTATCAAAAAAACACCCATTTTGGGCAAAATAATAAATCTGCAGCCTTTGCTGCATCTGTCAGTGTTAGATACATGTGTTAGATACTGGTGAATTATTCTGTTATTAAAAAAACACCCATTTTTGGCAAAATAATAAATCTGCGGCCTTTGCTGCGTCTGTCAGTGTGAGGTTTTCAGCCTGTCCTGTGCCTGCTGTTTCTGCCCTCCATCATGTCTCATGGTATGCTGTAATTTTCCATCAGGTGCCTACCAATGAGCTCTGTTTATAGCCTTCATTTGAAGGTTTGGCGCATGGGGTCTCACTTATTTGAGTATTCTACATAGATATTACTCTGTTTATGTTTCTATTTGTGTATTATCAGGATCCAGTGCTTGAGACTCATCTAGTGGCTATGCACTAGAGTGATGATCACAGTTACCCTATTTTAGCGGTTAGTATTGCATACCACTTTCCTGTAAATCACCCTACTGCCAAATATATACATACCTGACATGTGTTCCATCTTTTTGGCGGGTTACAGAGACACTGGCCGGGGGACTGCGGCATCCAGGTTTTTTTACTGACTCTTCAAACTTTTTTTGTTATCTGTAATACCTTAATAATCATGATCTGTTTATTATTATGAACGAAAGTATATATTTTTTTATACATTGGGCATTAATTTGTTCTTTGTATAACAACACTTTAGGTTTATATGGTTGTTTTCTCGTTTGCCCTATTTTACGGCGTTATAGTGAGGCTTCTTGTTTGGTTCAGTGTGAGATACACGCGTTAGCTACTGCTGTTCTATTCTGTTATAAAAAAAACACTCATTTTGGGCAAAATACTAAATTTTGCAGTCTATGCTGTATTTGTTAGTGTGACATACAAGCTAGAAATACTGCAATAATAATCTGTTTTAAAAAAAAACACCCATTTTTGGCAACATCCTACATCTGGTGCCTTTGCAGCATTTGTCAGTGTGAAATACAAGCTGGAAATACTTCAATAACTTTCTATTTTTTTTAAAAAAAAACACAAATTTTTGGCAATACCCTACATCTGGTGCCTTTGCAGCATTTGTCAGTGTGAAAGACAATTTTGAAGTACTTCAATAATTTTCTGGGTTTAAAAAAAACACCAATTTTGGACAAAAAAACTAAATTTGCAGCCTTTGCTGCATCTGTCAGTATGAGATACCAACTTAAAATACTAAAATAATATTCTGGGTTCAAAAAAACATGCATTTTTAGCAATCCACTACATCTGGGGCCTATGCTGCATTTGTTAGTGTGATATACAAGCTTGAAATACTGCAATAATATTCTGGGTTTATTAAAACACCCATTTTTGGCAATACCCTATTTCAGGGGCCTATGCTTCATCTGTCAGTGTGAGATACACGCATTCGATACTGGTGTTCTATTCTGTTATAAAAAAAACACCCATTTTGGCCAAAAACCTAAATTTGCAGCCATTGCTGCATCTGTCAGTGTGAGATACATGCGTTAGATAGTGCTGTTCTATTCTGTTATAAAAAAAAACACCCATTTTGTAATATTGCAGCATTTGCTGTCTCTGTTAGTGTGAGATACACGCGTTAGATACTGGTGTTCTATTCTGGTATTTAAAAAACACCCATTTTGGGAAAAATAAAGATCTTAAATTCGAGAAATATAAGGAGAGCGTCGAATAAGGGACGTGACTACGGTCGTGGTGCTGCTGGTGAAGCTCCTGTTGCAGGGGGAGGACGTGGTCGATCTGTGCCAGCTACATGCACAAGTGAAACACCTTCCTCAGGTGCGAGTAGGCGACAGAACCTTCAGCATTTTTTGTTCAGGCCTAATGCGGCTCTACGAATGGTGAGGCCAGAACAAGTACAGTGCCTCCAGTTCTTTTACATTGTCTCCCATCCAGACTCCTGCTGAAAGATCAGAGTTGGCACCTGCAGCCGATGTCCATCAGTCTTTCACCTCACCCCCTTGCAAATCAGCCAAGCAGTCTGGGCCCCAAGTCATGCAGCAGTCTCTTCTGCTTTTTGATGACTCTGCTAGCAGGGTTTCCCAGGGCCATCCACCTAACCCTGCCCCAGAAGTGGAAGATGTTGAGTGCACCGATGCCCAACCACTTATGTTTCAAGATGAGTACATGGGAGGACCACCGCAGCAGTCTCGGTTGATGACGAAACACAGGTGCCAACTCCTGGGGCTTTCGAAAGTGTGCAGACTGACAAGGAGGGCAGGGGTGAAAACTGGGTGAAAGACTATGTGGAGGACGATGAGGCAATTTTTTAGTGTGATATACCACTTCTATACCTAGAAGACAGGTAAAAACATTTCATTAGTTTGTCTGTTACATTTTCAGGTGAAATTCACCAAACCTCATGCACACGACTGTTGTTTGGGTCCGCATCCGCGCAAAAGATGCGGACAGCACTCAGTAAGCTGTCTGCATCTGTGGCTCCGATCCGCAGCCCCGTTAAAAAAAAATAACATGTCCTATTCGTGTCCCCGCTTTGCAGACAAGAATAGGCATTTATATTGCCGGCGCCCGTTCCGTTCTGCAAATTGCGGAAGGCAACACAGGCGGCTTCCGTATTTTGCGGATCCGCAGTTTGCAGACCGCAAAAAAACGGCATGGCCGTGTGCATGAGGCCTTTGGGTGTAATATATCACTGGTATGCCTAGTAGACATTTAACATTCACTAATTTGTCTGTTACATATTCGGGTGAAATTCACCAATTTTTGGGTGCTGTATACCACTGCTATACCTAGTAGACAGGTAAAAAAAATTCACTCATTTGTCTGTCATATATTCGGGTGACATTCACCAATTTTTGGGTGTGATATACCCCTGCGCTACCTAGTAGACAGGTAACATTTCACTCATTTGTCTGTCACATATTCGGGTGAAATTTACCAATTTTTGGGTGTGATATACCCCTGCTCTACCTAGTATACAGGTAAAAACATTTCACTAATTTGTCTATTATATTTTTGGGTGAAATTCACAAATTTTTGGGTGTCATATACCCCTGCTGTACCTAGTAGACAAGTAAAAACATTTCACTAATTTGTCTGTTACATATTTGGTTGAAATTCAACAATTTCTGGCTATGATATTTTTCGCCCTATAGGACGCACCGGCCCATAAGACGCACCTAGGTTTTTGGGGAGGAAAATAAGAAAAAAATTATTTTTAACCAAAAGGTGTGCTTTTGGTGGGTTTGGAACTAATGGTGGTCTGTGGGTGGCACTATTACTGGGGATCTGTGAAGGACACTGTTATGGGGGATCTGTGGATGACGGACACTGTTATGGGGGGATCTGTGGATGACGGACACTGTTATGGGGGGATCTGTGGATGACGGACACTTATGGGGGGATCTGTGGATGACGGACACTGTTATGGGGGGATCTGTGGATGACGAACACTGTTATGGGGGGATCTGTGGATGACGGACACTGTTATGGGGGGATCTGTGGATGACGGACACTGTTATGGGGGGGATCTGTGGATGACTGACACTGTTATGGGGGATCTGTGGATGACTGACACTGTTATGGGGGGGATCTGTGGATGACTGACACACTGTTACAGGGGGGGATCTGTGGATGGCACTGTTACAGGGGGGGGGTATCTGTGGATAGCACTGTTACAGGGGGGATCTGTGGATGGCACTGTTACAGGGGGGATCTGTGGGTGGCACTGTTACATATGTGCCATCCACAGACCCACCACCCCATAACAGTGCCATCCACAGCCCCCCAGCCCATAACAGTGCCATCCACAGCCCCCCAGCCCATAACAGTGGCATCCACAGACCCCCCCCCCTTAACTGTGCCATCCGCGGATCAGCTCGATCATCCAATATCCATACCCCCATCCCCCCCCACCGCCGCCGCCGCCGCTGCCGCCGCTATACTAATGTTAATTGTCTTATTCAATTAAATTGCATTAGATATGCCCCCTCGCTCCTATATTGCTAATCGAACCTTAAATCCTCATCCTAGGTGCTGTAATGCAGGCCGGGCGGCCGGCGCGTCACTCGCTGACGTCACTTGCCTGCGCCGCCTGCTTCATTCATAAAGTAGGCGGCGCAGGCAGGTGACATCAAGGAGTTACGCTGCCGCCCGCCCAGCCTGCATTACAGCACCTAGGATGAGGATTTAAGGTACGATTCGCAATATAGGAGTGAGGGGGCATATATAATACATTTTAATCGACTAAGACATTTAATATTAGTATACCGGAGCGGCGGGGCGGTGCTATACTACACTGATTGCACCGCCCCGCCGCTATTCCCGACCCCCAGCTCCTCCTCCCAGTCCCTCCCCCGGCCCCAGCTCACGCTACATCGCATCCAGCGATGTTAAATTGTCAGCATTCGCCCCATAAGACGCAGGGGCATTTCCCCCCGATTTTTTGGGGGGGAAAAGTGCGTCTTATGGGGCGAAAAATACGGTACCCCTGCTATCTAGTAGACAGGTAAAAACATTTCACTAATTTACATTCTTGGGTGACATTTGACAATTTTTGACGTGATTAAACCCCTGCTCTGCATAGGTGACAGGGACATACATTTCAAAAAATCGTCTGTTACATTGTCAGGTGACATTTTACCACTTTTGCCGTATACAAACCGCTGCTCTGCATAGGTGACAGGGAATTAAATATAAATACATTTTCTTTAATTGACGCCCGCCCCCTCCTTTCAAAATATTGAAGCACAAATGTGGGACAAGTTGTTAATGTTTAACATTAACAACTTGTCCCACATTTATGCTTCAATATTTTGTCCCACTTTTCCACTTGATAATATTTAATTTCAAACAATTAACCTCCCTTGGATGTGGTATCCCTTTATCACGATCCCTCTCCAGTGTGGAACCCTGATTCGCCGCTAACCGTGATCAACATGGTAGGTCACAGAAAAGAACATCGAAAGTTGATAGAGCAGATATCCAATTGGATTGTGTACATCACTGGGACGTGCGACATGGTTGAGCAGTATGTGTGCACACGCCTACACGTACTGACTGATGGGTCTGTCCCCTTCAACTTCTGGGTATCCAAATTAGGCACATGGCCTGAACTTGCCCTTTACACCTTGGATGTGCTGGCCTGCCCTGCAGCCAGTGTATTGTCTGAACGTTTGTTTAGCATGGCTGGAGGGGGGTATCACAGGTTATATTTCCCAATGTTTTGGGGTGTACCTAATTTAAAAAAATAAAAATAAATTTTAAACCAAAAACCAGTGTAGGCTACCTCCTCCACCTACACCGCCACATTCACTGCCACCTCAACCTCCTACTCCATATGGACCTCGTCCTCCCAGATCAAGATTATAATTTATTTTATTTTAATGTATTTTATGTTATTTGAAGTAATTTGCCTATCCACATTTGTTTACAGAGTACTTGCCATGCTCTTTACCACATTTTGCTGGCATTTGCAGCCCTCTAGCCCTTTCCATGACTTTTTTAGAGCCATTTTAGTTCTCAAAAGTTCGGGTCCCCATTGACTTCAATGGGGTTTGGGGTCAAGTTCGGCTCCCGAACTCGAACTTTTTTGTGTAGTTCGACCGAACCCATCGAACCCAAACATCCAAGTGTCCGCTCAACTCCACCCTAAACACATTTACGTAACCTGGCCACCCGATTCTTTGAGAATTGAGATCCACAATGGATCTGCTCCCAGGGTGTCCAGTAAGAACAGTGTCATGATGTTCCTTAAACACCTTATGTCGTAGTTCCGAAGTGACAAACAACTTACCTGTAGGACAGAAATCGGGTGTCTCTCCCTGGGTCTCCAACACCTCTGCCTCAAGTTCAGGATAAATGACGGATACAACTAGTGATGGCACAAACTATTCGCCGGCAAACAGTTCCTGGCGAAAATAGCTTGTTCGCGTTCGCCGCGGCGGGCGAACATATGCGATGTTCGGTCCGTCCCCTATACATCATCATTGAGTAAACTTTGACCCTGTACCTCACAGTCAGCAGACACATTCCAGCCAATCAGCAGCAGACCCTCCCTCCCAGACCCTCCCACCTCCTGGACAGCATTCATTTTAGATTCATTCGGAAGCTGCATTCTTAGTGAGAGGAGGGACAGTGCTGCTGCTGCTGCTGATTCAATAGGGAAAGCGTTAGCTAAGGCATTGTTCTGTGTCCACAGACTCATCTGCTGTAAGGACAGCGTCCTGACAGCACCCCAAAAAGCCCTTTTCAGGGATAGTACATCAGTGTGCTTTTTTTTTTTTATATATATATATATTGCAGTTGCCTGGCTGCCCGTGTGTGAGAGGCTGCAGGCTCAGTCACAGACAGCACGTGCACACCATTCATACAGGGTGTGACAGAAAATACCTTGCAGATAAAAAAAAAATATATTTAATATTTTTCTGTGATATAATCCCAGTTGCAAGCCTGTGTGTGTCAGGCCCACACAGACTGTACTGTGGCAACTGGCTAGGCCTCCACTCATACCGTTACAGGGTGTCATTCATTAAAATACCTTGCAGATAAAAAAAAATTATATTTAAAATGTTTCTGTGATATAATCACATTTGCAAGCCCGTGTGTGTCAGGCCCACACAGACTGTACTGTGGCCACTGGCAAGGCCTCCACTCATACCGTTACAGGGTGTCATTCACTCAAATACCTTGCAGATAAAAAAAAAATATTTAAAATGTTTCTGTGATATAATCACAGTTGCAAGCCCGTGTGTGTCAGGCCCACACAGACTGTACTGTGCCCACTGCCCACCATTTATATAGGGTGGCAAAGTACCTTGCACGCATAGTACCACTTATCTAAAAAGAAAATGACAGGCAGAGGCAGGCCACCCCAAAGGGGCCGTCGTGGTCGTGGTGCTGTGATTTCCACTGGCCCTGGAATAAGGCCCAGTGTTCAGAGGCCACGTACCCTGAACCCAAAAAATTGGGAGAAAATAGTTGACTGGCTTACACAGGACACCCAATCTTCAACAGCTTCTGCTATGAACCTTGACGCACCATCCTCCTCCAGCTCAGCTTTGGTCACCTGCTCTCAAGTTACCACTCTCCCGCCCGCCGCCACCACCACCACTACCACCACAGCCACCACAGCCGCTTCACTTGATCCCTCAGAGGAGTTATTTACACATCAGTTGGATGAAATTAATGATGCGCAACCATTATTGCAAGAGGATGTAGATAAAAGGGATATGTCTCAGTCAGGCAGCATTACACACATGGACGGACAGTGTGATGATGATGATGATGTTGTACCCGCTGCTGCTTCCTTTGCTGAGGTGTCAGATACAAGTGAAGTGGTTGATGATGACGATGTGTCCGTGGATGCCACGTGGGTGCCTGCTCAAAGAGAAGAAGAAGAGGGGGGGAAGTTCAGAAGGGGAGACGGAGAGAAGGAGGAGAGGAGTTGGAAGCAGGGGGAGGTTGTCGCAAGGAGCTAGTGGCACAGTCAGACAGCAGGTATCGGCACCTGGAATCAGCCAGACAGCACGCCAATCAACGCATGCTGTTGCCACCACCAGAATGCCGTCATTGCAAAGCTCAGCAGTGTGGCATTTTTTTGGTGTGTCTGCCTCTGACAACAGCGATGCCATTTGCAACCTGTGCCAAAAGAAACTTAGTCATGGGAAATCCAACACCCACCTAGGTACAACTGCTTTGCGAAGGCACATGATCGCACATCACAAACGCCTATGGGATCAACACATGATGACGAGTAGAAGCAGCACACAAGCTCAAAGCCACCATCCTCCTCCTGGTCCAGCATCTTCAGCCACATCAACCACTGCTGTCCTCCTTGCCCCCTCTCAACCACCCGCCACTCCGCCCTCTCACCTTCAGCAGTTCCATCTCATCTGCCCACAGTCAGGTGTCTGTAAAGGAAATGTTTGAGCGTAAGAAGCCAATGTCACAGAGTCACCCCCTTGCCCGACGTCTGACAGCTGGCTTGATGGAACTCTTAGCCCGACAGCTTTTACCATACCAGCTGGTGGAGTCTGAGGCCTTCAAAAAATTTGTCGCTATTGGGACACCACAGTGGAAGGTACCCGGACGAATTTTTTTTAAAAAAAAGGCAATCCCAAACCTCTACTCAGTTATTGAAGAGGAAGTCATGGCACCTCTAGCATACAGTGTTGGGGCAAGGGTCCATCTGACCACTGATACCTGGTCTGCAAAGCACATTCAGGGCAGGTATATCACATACACTGCGCATTGGGTCAACCTGCTGACGGATGCCAGGCATGGAATGCGTGGCTCTGCAGCGGAGTTGGTGACACCGCCGCGACTTGCAGGAAGGCTCACTGCCACCTCCTCTACTCCTTCTACTCCATCCTCTTCCATAACCTCCTCGGCTGAGTCCTCTTCTGCTGCGGCGTCTGGCTGCACATCAACTAAATTCCCCCAGCTCCCCAGGGGCTATTCCACATACCGGATACAACAGTGTCACGATGTCTTGGGGTTGACTTGCCTGAAAGCAGAGAGCTACACCGGACCAGCACTCCTGTCCGCCCTGAACACACAGGTGGATCAGTGGCTGACCCCGCACCAACTGGAGATCGGCAAAGTGGTGTGTGACAATGGAAGCAATTTGTTGGCGGCATTGAATTTGGGCAAGTTGTCACATGTGCCGTGCATGGCACATGTGTTGAATCTCATCGTACAACGCTTTGTGTCTAAGTACCCAGGCTTACAGGATGTCCTCAAGCAGGCTAGGAAGGTGTGTGGCCATTTCAGGCGTTCCTACACGGCCATGGCGCACTTTGCAGACATTCAGCGCCGAAACAACATGCCAGTGAGGCGCGTGATTTGCAACAACCCGACACATTGGAATTCAACACTCCTAATGTTCGACCGCCTGCTCCAACAAGAAAAAGTCGTCAACGAGTATTTGTATGACCGGGGTGCTAGGACAGCCTCTGCGGAGCTGGTAATTTTTTTGCCACGTTACTGGACGCATATGCGCAATGCCTGTAGGCTCATGCGTCCTTTTGAGGAGTTGACAAACCTAGTCAGTCGCACCAAAGGCACCATCAGCGACCTCATCCCATTTGTTTTCTTCCTGGAACGTGCCCTGCGAAGAGTGCTGGATCAGGCTGTAGATGAGTGGGAAGAGGAAGAGGAAGAGTTGTGGTCACCATCACCACCAGAAACAGCCTTGTCATCATCGCTTGCTGGACCTGCAGCAACGCTGGAAGAGGAGTATGAGGAAGAGGAGTCAGAGGAGGAATGTGGCTTTGAGGAGGAGGAAGACCAACCACAGCAGGCATCCCAGGGTGCTCGTTGTTGTCACCTATCTGGGACCCGTGGTGTTGTACGTGGCTGGGGGGAAAGAACAGACAGTCAATGACATCAGTGAGGACGAGGAACGGGAAATGAGTAGCTCAGCATCCAACCTTGTGCAAATGGGGTCTTTCATGCTGTCATGTCTGTTGAGGGACCCTCGTATGAAAAGGATGAAGGAGAACGACCTGTACTGGGTGGCCACGCTACTAGACCCCCGGTATAAGCAGAAAGTAGTGGAAATGTTACAAAATTACCGAAAGTCAGAAAGGATGCAGCAGTTCAAAACCAAACTAAAAAATATGTTTTACACAGCTTATAAGGGGGATGTCACAGCACAACGGGAATCTAACAGGGGAAGAGGTGAAAGTAATCCTCCTCCGACCACGGCGGCAAGGACAGGACGCTTTACAGATGTGTTGTTGGTGGAGGACATGCAGAGCTTTTTCAGTCCTACACATCGCTACAGCCCTTCGGAATCCAGCCTTAGAGAATGACTCGACCGACAGGTAGCAGACTACCTCGCCTTAACTGCAGATATCGACACTCTGGGGAGCGATGAATCCCTTTACTACTGGGTGTGCAGGCTTGACCTGTGGCCTGAACTATCCCAGTTTGCGATAGAACTTCTGGCCTGCCCCGCTTCAAGTGTCCTGTCAGAAAGGACCTTCAGTGCAGCAGGAGGCATTGTCACTGACAAAAGAAGTCGCCTCGGTCAAAAAAGTGTTGATTACCTCACCTTCATTAAAATGAATGAGGCATGGATCCTGAAGGGACTGACAGTGGGGGATACGTTTGACTAACAAAAGGCCTGATGACATGCCTTGGCCTCAAAATGGTTCCCACACTGCTGTATTTAATGTCTGCATACCGGATGACTTTCGTGAATTCTCCGCCACCAACTAGAGTTCAAGCCGCAATGTTTTAGTCACCTTTCTGCCTGTAAAACATCAATTTTTCCAGCCAAAATACCTAATTTTTCAGGCATGTGTACATGCCAAATTTTTCTGGCCTCTAGTGCTGCACTGTGGCCGCAAAAACAAAACAAAAAAAAAAGGCACATACATGTGTCAATTTCCCTTCATGATCGGTACTTTGTTGTGGTGAAGGGGCTTGCGTATCACAATGAAGCGATCATCACCTCTATGAGTGTGTTGGCAATGTTGCCACACCCCAGATAAGGCCGTTGCTTCATTATGATCAGACTAAAAGCGATCGGCTGGATAATTTTTCATAGAAAAACATTTTTTTTTTATTTCTTTTTTTATTTGTATGGGTTTTTAATACATAAAATAAAAAAACATAATAAAGTCTCTTAATAGTTTATTAGAAATAATGCAGACAATTTAAAAAATCCCCATTAATTCCAATACAAAGCAAGTACAGAGCTGAGAACAAAATTATTTCAGGATGTCGTTAATTCGACAATGATTAATCAATTCGACACACGTCCCCGGATAGTGGACGTAACAGGGATTAAACTGATGAGAATAGTACTACAGAAAATACCACTCATATCGGATGTGACAGTAAATTGCACGGCGCAGACGCAGTGACCGTGTCATGGATTCAAACAAAGGGGAGGGAGCCAGCGTGTTTTTAACCATCTCCCCGTTTGAAAAATCAATTTAATAAATGGACCCCAGATTGGGGACGTCACGTAACAGGGATTAAACTGATAAGAATGCTATTACATAAAATACCACTCATATCGGGTGTGACAGTAAATTGCACGGTGCAGACGCAGTGACCGTGTTGTGGATTCAAACAAAGGGGAGGGATCCAGCGTTTTTTTAACCATCTCCCCGTTCGAAAAATCTATTCAATTCACCTTTCGGGGACCCTTGGTGTTGTACGTTGCTGGGTGGAGGAAGAAACCTTCAATGACATCAACGGGACATGGCTAGCTTGGTATCCAACCTTGTGCAAATGGGAAGTTTGCGGTTGGGCAAATGGACTGTTTGCAGTGCATTAAAAGAGGAGTTTGGTCTGTCAATGTCTGTGAAGCGGGCGTAACCCTTACACTACCTGATCGATACAACATCATACCTGATCGTATACACACACTGGATGTTTTAAACCACGTTGTTCCAAAAAATTTAGGATTGTTAGGTGATTTATGCCCTTTATGGATTAAAATCTAACTCTGGGTCAACTATGTAATTGTACATGGGAGTTTTGCCATGGATCCCCCTCCGGCATGCCACAGTCCAGGTGTTAGTCCCCTTGAAACAACTTTTCCATCACTACTGTGGCTAGAAAGAGTCCCTGTGGGTTTTAAAATTTGTCTGCCTATTGAAGTCAATGGCAGTTCACCCGGTTCGCCTGTTCGCAAACATTTGCAGAAATTTGCGTTCGCCGTTTGCGAACGGAAAATTTTATGTTCGCGACATCTCTAGATACAACCACCACATTAACCTATATCGGAGCCTCGGAACCCCTCGGGAAAGCTATGCAACAAGGCATCCGCCTTGACATTTTTAATCCCTGGACGATAAGTGACAATTAAATGAAATCTAGCAAAAAACAATGACCATCTGGCCTGCCTTGGGTTCAGAGGTTTAGTCGATTGCAGGTAGGCCAGATTTTTGTGATCAGTAATTACCATAATGGGATGAATCGCTCCTTCCAACCAATGACGCCACTCTTCAAAAGCCAATTTAATGGCCAACAACTCTCTATTAACAACATCATAATTTATTTTGGCAGAAGAGAACAAGGGCGCCATTTTCTAGAAGAACCCTGTGACAAGACTGCTCCAACCCCTACCTCTGGTGTGTCAACCTCCACAATAAATGGTTGTGACACATCCGGTTGCACCAGAATAGGAGTAGAAGCAAAACATCCCTTTTTTGCTGAAAAAGCATGCAATGCTTCTTCAGACCAGACTGAGAAATCTGTGCCTTTCTTAGTCATATCAGTTAATGGTTTAACAACAGTTGAGTAATTCAAGATAAATTTCTGGTAGTAATTAGTGAACTCCAAAAATCGCATGTGTACCTTCAGATCTTCTGGTCGATCCCAGTCCAACACAGCAAAGACTTTTTCCGGATCCATATGAAAACCCAAAGAAGAGAGAAGGTACCCCAGGAATTGCACTTCAGGGACCACAAATACACACTTCTCCATTTTAGCATACAATTTATTCTCTCTTAGTATCTGTGAGACCTGCCTCACGTGATCCTTATGCGTCTCCATATCAGGGGAATAAATTAAAATATCATCCAGATAAACCACCACAAACCTGCCCACCATGATGAAAGATGTCATTGATGAAGTGTTGAAAAACCACAGGAGCATTGGACAAACCCAAGGCATGACCAGATTCTCAAAATGACCCTCAGGAGTATTAACGGACGTTTTCAATTCGTCTCCTTCCTTCCTCTTATCAGATTATATTTCCCCCTCAAATCCAACTTAGAGAACACCTTGGCGTCGACAATCTGATTGAATAAATCTGCGATCAAAGAAAGGGGATAGAGATCATGGATAGTGATGCGATTAAGCTCACGGAAGTCCAAACATGGCTTAAGAGTTCCATCCTTTTTTTTAACAAAGAAGAACCCCGCTGCCATTGGTGATTTGGATGGTCTAATATGACCTTCAGCCAAACTTTCGGTGATATCACTCTAGCATGGCTACTCTTTCGGGTTCAGAAATATTATACAACTGATACTTTGGCAATCTAGCTCCGGGAATAAGGTTGACGGGGCAATCATATTCCCGATGAGGAGGCAACTCTCATCGGGAGTATGAGAATACACCCTTAGAGAATACATCAGAAAAATCCAAAAGGAAAGGTGGTAATTTTAGTAGTTACAACAAAGTGACATGCTGAGACAGTTGTCAAGGCAGAAATCCCTCTAATCGAGAATCTGTCTCGCTTGCCAATCGATAGTAGGGTTATGTTTGGTTAACCATGGTAAATCTAACACCAGAGGAGCAGACAAACCCTCCAGCACAAAACCTGAAATGAATTAAATTTGAGAATCTCCCACCTTTAGGCAAATATCCTGCACCATTTGAGACAGACACTTTTGAGATAAAGGGATCAATCACAAACACAGAAATATTTTTGTCTAATGTGCTTGTTGCCAAACTTGCATATGGACAAACTAGCCATCCACTAAGTTAACCCCTGCCCCACTGTTAATAAATACTTCTATTTCCACAGTTTTGGAATCGAGTGCCACCTTGGCAGGCAGTAGAAATCGGATACTACCGGTAAAAGACAAAAGTACATTCTCAACTTCCCCATCCACACTACCAAGAGAGAGAAGAGGACTAGACACATTAGGACTTTTTTTTCCCATTTCACCTTGATGTTTAACATAAGGACATACGTTAACAAAATGTCATCCTTGACCACAGAAAAAGCTAAGTCTTTTCTTAACCCTAAAGTTTTTATCACCTGGTCCAGGTATGACCTGACCCAATTGCATTGGCTCATCCCCAGACACGAGATTGAGTGTCTCTTTAACCAGAGTGTCAGAAGAGACCGCTTCCCTGTATGATAATACGTCCCGAGTGAGAGGAACTTTAGATATCTCCCTCAGGCGTCTATCTATACGCACTGCCAGAGACATGGCCGCCTCCAATGACTCTGGATTTGTGTAAAATGCCAATGCATCATTCAGGTTCTCAGACAGTTCTTGACAAAATTGACTACGGAGAGGTGGGTCATTCCACTCCGTATCAGTTGCCCACCTCCTAAATTCAGAGCAATAGGACTCAGCTGAGCGCTCTCACTGCCGCAAGCAACGCAAATTAGATTCGGCCAGGGAAACTCAATCTGGGTCATTGTAGATAAGTCCAAGAGCTTTGAAAAATTCATCTACCAACCAGAGGGATTGTGAACCAGTGAGTGACCAAAGAGAAAGCCCAAGACTGAGCGTCACCTTTCAGCAACGAAATAATAATCCCCACTCTTTGACTCTCGTCCCCAGAAGAGCTAGGATGCAGTCTGTAATATAATTTGCACAAGAGCAACCTTTGGTTCAGGGCAGGCCTGGTTCCTGCTGCCGAAACACCTGTGATGACCATGTGTAATTGAATTTCTGCATGCCAGCCCACACATATCTGCCAACACCCAGAACAAAGTATGGTCCTTGCCTTATCCATATACAGCGGTATAAAAGGCATTTTATGTCAGGTGAATGCCTAATTTTTGGGGCCTGTACTGGCCGACAGTTACATATTTATCCTGTGACTGCCTAATGTACCTCCAGCCACAGAATCCAAAGTTCTTTGCTGTCAGGTGAATGCCTATTGCCTAATTTTTGGGGCCTATACTGGCCGACAGTTACATTTTTTTATCTCTAGCCACATAATCACACCCCTGTCTCACTCCTCTGCCTCACATTATGGTGGCGTATGAACTATATTTACCATAAGGACCTTCTAATGTCACAGGGTCATGTGACTGTTCCCCCCACCACGTACTGTGCCCCTCACCCTGTACTGTGCCCCCTTATACGCTGCATTGTGCCCTCTTACCACACCCTGTGCAGTGCCCCTAGTCATTCCCTGTACTGTGCCCTCTTATACCCTTTTATCTGGTCTAGGTATGGCGGTGTTATCCCGTCACTGTACAGAGGTGTTATCCGGTCAATGTATGGCGGTGCTGTCTAAAAACTGGATGGCCATAACTGTATCCCTTTCCCTGCCCAGGCCATCCTTTTTTAGACCTGGCATGAGAAGGAAAAATATGAAGATTGCGGTGCTAAGGACCTATATGCCACAATCTGTGTCAGAAATACTGCTAACATAGACGTATTTCTATATAATAAACGACCACCTAATTCTATTATTATTCGGGTCTAGCAAATAAGTAAATAATGATATATATCTGGGTTAGTCAACGTAAACTATATTCCAGCAAAAAGTTTAACCCTTAAAATGAATACACTTTATTTATAGAAATTAAAATCGGAAAATAAATTCCATATAGAAACAGATAGTAATCACTGAAGGTCCACTAAGATGAGATCCAGAGTAAGCACCTTTAGGGCACCAGGGAAAGTAGGGAATCTGTCCCTTTGCCTCTCCCTGGTCTACTCCTAAGCTCGGGGACGACCCCTGATGGTGGGGACTTCCTGTCCTAGAACCTTGGCTATTACAACCCTCACACGACCCTACCAGGGTAATGAAGGAGGGTGTAAAGATACGTGATATCCTAGATGGGTGCTTACAGATGGATAAACTAAAACAACACAAACACCCTACCCTATCATATAGGGCCTATTGGTGGACTATATATACACTCCTAGTCCTAATGTCAGACAAATAGACATGTGTCATATATTCACAATGGCCGTATAGATGTACTGAAATTCTGGGGGCTCTCCCAAGTCAAACTGGGCCCCAGATCTGGAAATTTGGACATCAGACTGTTAAGAGAAGAGGCCAAATGGATATATAGACTGTCAAGTCAAACTCCATCCGGCCTTAATGAAGGTTTCTCCTTCTCTGCCTTTTTGTAAATAATAAATACTGTAACACTTTGCAAAAAAAGAAATTTTTGCCATCTATGAGAGGATAAAATTAAAAATAATATTTATAAAACTCTACAAAGGGTTAAGGTTATTCCTATAAAACCTCTCTTTAGAGCCGACAAGGCTATATATGCTGTGGTACAATAGAGCGGGGCGATAGATACTATATGACAGATGTAGGTACATAATTCTGACCAGCGATTTATATATAGTGTATGGATCGCTGGTGTTAACCTAATGAAAGGGTTAATATAATGTGCATCTTCTCGCCTTGCTTCTCTCTCCCCTCTATTTAGTCTAATGTCATGTATCTAGTCATTCATCTAACATGTGTCTAGTGCATGATTTTACACTGTATCCTTTGAAGATAACCACTCCCACTTCCCTGATGGGAAGGCGAGGAGGTGATGACGATGGTTACGCTGTCATCAGACGGCGTCATTGTTTGGCTCGGGATGAGTGTACGCCTGGTGATGAGGTCATCGCTGGGCGTCAGTGCACGTAAGACACGAGCGACGGCCGCAACCAATAGCACACTAGCTGTGGTAACAGTGCTATGGCCGGACGCATGCAGCCTGTGGTGACCTCATCACTAGGCGCCGACACACGTGACATGCGACTTCAGAGACACGCCCCCCTCTGCGGATATGACCAATGGGCTCTCTGTAATAGACAAACTGGGGCGTCACCTTAGGCATAAAACCCTTGTTTGTTCAGCGCGCCGACGCTAATACCCCTAACCCCTGACGAAGCCGCATCGCGGCGAAACATGTCGGGTGGGGACCAGTGTTAGGCGCTTGTTTTAGTTCAGTTGGCAGCAAATGTGCAAACCCTAGTAGGGCTATAGTTCTGTGTGTGATGAATTAGTGTGGTGTTTATCTGGTGCCAGTGTAGAGACAACCAGCGCAGCGGTGTCCGGAACCTGGGCCCAGGTCCCAGGACACAAAGCAATAGGGTATATCAAACTGTGGTATACTGTCACCAACCACCTACCTGCACATATATATGTTCTCAAATTAAATGAGAAACAATTCCGTACATAAATTTGCTCTGCCACCTGTTAGTTTTAAAAAAGTGTGGTTTTGTGGGGTAGTAACTCCCCTTTTTAAATGAACAAAATAAAGTATTTGGCTTTTATTTTCCAAATTAGTAGACCCCTATAGGGACTTTCTTTGGTCTTTTGACCAGTGGTTTATTTCAGGGTTACAATCCCGAGGGTCTCACTAGGGCCCATTTTTGTGTATCCATGTGTTCAGAGGCACTCGTCTTCCGGCCGGTGGAATGCAACACAGCGCGATCCCACGCTCAGTTCCGGTCATGTGATTCCGGCCGGTGGAACGCAATGGGGCGCAGTCACGTGATCGCTCCGGATCGCCTGGTTTTATAATCTGTGACCCTTATAACGAAAATAAGAGATGCCCCAATGCGCTATACAGCGCTCTCTATCCGAATATTCGCCACTCTACTATATGAAGTGAGTCTATAAAGACATAAAATATATATACACCTGTATCTAATCATCGTTATCCCAAAAAGGGGAAGGTAGATAAATATCAATTTTATACATCCATAAAAGGTCATATATCTGCAGGCGAAGAGACCCATGGTGGGGAGGTAACTGAAATATATTAATTAAATGTGGTGAATGAGGCCTTCACCAAAAACCAACAAACAGCCTAAAGATATAAAGGTTGTTATATTATCCAACGAATGGTTATGTTCGCTGGCCATCATGATACTAAAATTCAGATACTTCTCGCATCTGGCCAGTTTAAGGGCATTCAGAATTTCATCGGGCCTGACAATGCATAACAGAGGACAGTCCAGAAAAGGCACTAGTTTAAAATTAAAAGTAGTCAAAGAAAACAGGCAAAAGGCAATCTCTCATTAATCCCAAGGGGGGACTGGAACCTGAACCGATGTATCCATTCACATTCCTTCTGAAGGATCTTCCTATCCCAGTCACCCACCCGGGGGAAGGTGGCACAAGTTCAAGGATAGAGAACCTCAAGCATATCGGGTCCCCCCCATGGAACTCATTGACATGTAATGTTACTGCGTGACATTCTTTTTAACTACATCATTAATATGTTCACAGATCCTTCTCCTAACCTCTCTCACTGTTTTCCCTATATTGGATACGTCCATTGGACACGTACATTGGCAGATGTAAATTGCCCCTTTACTTCTACAGTTAACAAAGTCCCTGACCTGAAAAATCTGTTTCGTTACAGAACAGGTAATGGCCTTGGATGTTGAGCTATAGTCGCACGCCTTAAACGAACAGCATTTAAAAACACCTATAGGTTTACGGTTCAGCCACGTGCCCGTTCTCACAGGAAGTGTAAAATGGCTATGGACTAGACGGTCCTTTATACTCTTCCCACAACGATAGGTGACGCTAGGATGATCAGTAAGAACATTAGACAGATCAGGGTCCATACGTAATATAGGCCAATATCTTTTCAATACAGTCATCACTTGATGATTGGCTACATCAAATGTAGAGTTTAACCGCAGAGGTTGATGTTTGTCTTCAGCCCTTGACCTCGGGACCAGGAGATCAGCCCGATTCTGTTGTTTAGCATTCTCAAAGGCTTCTTTCAAAACAGTCTATGGATATCCCCTACCCCTGAATCTGTCTTGTAGTTTCCTAGCTTCACTAAAGAAAGACTCACCCTCCGAACAATTCCTCCTCACTGGCCTTCCTGTGGATATCTGTCACTAGTCTGTCATCCTCCTTGGTCACCCGTACATCCAGAAAGGTAATTTTTTTAGGGTCTAGTTCATATGTGAACTGAAGGCCAATCTCATTATTGTTAAGTTCAGCAATAAACTTTCTAAAGTCCCCTGGCCCACCATTCCAGACCAAAAAGATGTTGTCTATATAGCGTGTCCAGAATATGATCTTATCAGCCCACCAGACTGGCTGGTCAGGGAACACACACGTATCCTCCCACCAGCCCAGGAAGAGGTTAGCATAGGTCGTGGGCACAGGGGCTCCCCATTTCTGTCCCCCTGAGCTGGTGGTAGAATTGTGCGTTAAAAAGAAAAAAGTTATGGGTCAGTGTGAACAAAAATTGCAGGGTAAGAGTATTATGTGCCCCACAATGTGTGCCTCTCGTCCTTAGAAAGTACTCCACTGCTTTGAGTCCTTTATGATGTGGAATGGAACTATATAGCGACTCAACGTCGATACTGGCTAGCATACAGTCAGGATCAAGGTTAAGTGTTTCAATCTTATTAAGGAAATCCATTGTGTCCCTCGTATAGGCAGGTAGGGACAGAATGAATTGCCTAAGGACCGGGTCCAGATATATGCCACAGTTTTGTGTGAGGGAGTTTATCCCCGAAACAATCGGACAGCCCCTCAGCGGTATCGTGCCTTTATGTATCTTTGGGAGTCCGTAAAACATAGCTGTACACGGATGTAGAGGGAGAGGAAATTCATATTCAGACAAGCTAATCACTTTCTTATTAAGACCACCCACTAGTATCATCTTCAAGTCATTTAAAAAAGACGGAGTGGGGTTAGATGATAGTACCCTGTATCCATGTCTATCTTTCAGTAGGTCCAAGCTCATATGTACATATGCATTCTGGTCAAGAATGACCAGATTACCACCTTTATCGGACGGTTTTATGATAATGCAGTCATCTTTCTCCAGTGCCTTTAGCACCTGCATTTCAGTAAGGGAAAGGTTAAATGTTCTTGGATAAACCTTACCCAACTGATCCAAATCAGAGATAACCATCTGGAGAAAGATGTCAACACATTCATAATTAGAGGGAGGGGGCATCTTCTTACTCTTAGGCTTTAGTTCAGTGTAAGGACCCTGGCCTAAGTCACGGATGCCTTCTTCCCCTAATTCAGTGAGAGTCTGAAGGTCAGTAAAGTCCCCTTTATCTAGTCCTAGGCTCTCACAAGTTTGTCTATTAGAATTCCTTAAGAATTTGTGCCATTTAAGTCTCCTACAAAAGAGATGAAGGTCCTTGGTCCAGGTAAAGAGTCTAAAATTAGTGGTAGGTACAAATGAAAGTCTTTTCTTAAGTACCTCTATTTCTACTGTGCTTAGAGTACGAGGGGTAAGATTAATGATCTGAAGGTCGTTTGTAAGGCCTTGTCTCTCCTGCCTCAGTCCCGCAGTTGCTAGGGGACCTGACTCTTCTCTAAAAAAGAGGGTTGGGAGAACGGGGTATTGTTGGAGGAAATGGATGGAGACGATGTGGAGGAGGCATTGGGGTAACCTACCCCACGTGTCATCCCCCTTCCCCATCCCCATTTCTTTGTCATCTCCCCCCCCCCCCCCCGTTTCTTAGGGCCAGAGGAGCCTCTGTTAGATCCACCACCATATGGGTTAGAATAAATATCTGTATCCGAGGAGTCAATGTCTGAAGTTGAGACCTCGGATCCAGCGGGGGCCTCCTGTTGCTGACTATATGCTCGATTCTCCCTAAATTCACTCAAATCACGGACAAACTGCCTATGCTACCGCTCTTTTAATAAGTTCTGAAACCTCACTACTGATGTCTGTAGTGATGTCTCACGTCTCCCGAAGTCAGGGTCGTCTTTGTATTTGAGAGCTGTGTCTATCTGCTCCTGGAGTCTCGTTGATGTATTTTCAAATAACTGTTTTTCCTCTTCCAAGAGAATGCTCATCAAATTTAGAGAGCTGCATGTAAGTTCATCCTCCCATCTGGTAATCAGTGTGGGGGACGAAATCCTCGCTGTTGGTCTTACACGTAGGCGAAGTCCCTTAGGAACTATCCTATGTTCTAGATAGCTCTGAATAGACCTGACCTCCCACCAAGATTTGATGTTATTATTATTCGGGGTTAGGGCTAATATATTTATATTATATAGATTATAGTGTATTATATCCCAGTAGAAAATGATCCTTGGGAAACACAGTTCTCATCCCTGACCACCAGGACAGGTAGCACTCTGTCAGTACATGGCGGCCTCCCCTCTCCACCACGCTGCTCCGCTGTGTACTAGTGCTTAGTCTGACACTAGGGCTGGGTTCACATCCTATTTTTGCCATCCTTTTAATGCATACCAAAAATGTATGCGTTAACAGATGCCTCAGACTGATGCCGTACAATGGCATCCGTTCACCAAACAGTTCCATGGTAGAAAAAAAAATGACATTAACGTATGCATTTTTTTAATGGACTCTGCAGGATACAAAAACATGGAGTGCTGCATATTTGTATACATGAAACCGATAGGAAATAACACTTTTCTAGGCTCCAGCAGGACACATTTCTGAGAGTTTCCCTTTAAGACGCATAAAAATGGTCCCTGATTAAAATACATATTTTTTGTGGGAATTTTTGCCAATGACCCCCCTCTGGTATGTCACTGTCCATGTTGCTGGACTATTTGTGCACTCATAGTTTGTATTTGGTGGCTATAAATGTGACCTAAAGGTTTTTCAGGTTTGCCTGCTATTACAGTCAATTGGTGCGATGTAAACACGCAGTTCACGAACTGTCCCCGGCCCATGTTCGTCCATCACTACTCCTTACAAACGACGAGTGGGCATTGATGTCTGATCTCTGTGAGGTTTTAAGAAACTTTGAGGAATCAACACAGATGGTGAGTGGCGATAACGCTTTTATCAATGTAACCATCCCCTTTCTTTGTCTACTCAAGCGCTCGCTGCTCACGATTTAGGCGGACGCTTTGCATGTGGAAGAGGTGGAAATGGGTGAAGAAAGTAGACAGGGTGATAGCCAGACCACCCACAGTTCCTCTTCTCAGCGCGAATTGGATGATGAGGAGGAGCAGGAGACGATTGCCTCCGCTACAGGGGGTAGTACCCATGAAAGTTTTATTCCATCTGTTCAGTGTGGATGGGTAGAAGAGGAGGAAGAGGATGAGGAGATTGAGAGTCATCCACCTGATGAGGAGAGTGAAATCTTGTCTGTTTAGACTCTGGCACACATGACTGACTTTATGTTAGGCTGCCTTTCCCGTGACCCCTGCGTTGTACCCATTTTGGCCAACACCAATTACTGGTTGTTCACCCTTCTCAACCCACACTACAAAGAGAACTTCTCATCTCTCATTTCTGTGGTGGAGAAGCAAAATGGTACAATACCAGAAAGTCCTTGTGGAGAAATTGCTCCAAAAATTTCCAGCTGACAATGCTGGCTGCAGAGTACGTACGTTGCACTCCTTTTTTCTGAGATTTGTGAGTTTGGTTATCTAATCTAAGCAAACACCTTCAATTGCTTTTCAATGGCTTTTGTCTCAAGATAATGAAATGAGTTAAGAAATTTGAGTTAACAGCGGGAGTGCTAACCCTGCTACATCTGTAGTTTCTTTGGGCAGCCGAGGAGGGGAGACGAGGGGAACACACAGCAGTTCCAACAGAGGCAGGGCAACACTCTCCAAGGCCTGGGACAGTTTTATGACACCCCGCCAGTGCCCTCAAACTGATGCGGAGCCTAGTGTCACAAGGAGGGAAACATTTTGGAAGATGGTGAAGGAGTACGTAACAGACCATGTCAGCGTTCTCAGTGATCCCTGTGTGCCTTACAACTATTGGGTGTCCAAGCTGGACACGTGGCATGAACTAGCGCTCTATGCCTTGGAGGTGCTGACCTGCCCCGCCGCCAGCATTTTGTTAGAGCGTGTATTTAGTGCTGCTGGGGGCATAATAACTGATAAGCGCATCCGCCTGTCAACTGAAAATGCTGACAGGTTGACTTTTATAAAAATGAACAAGGCCTGGATTGCCCCTGACTTCTCTACTCCACCACAGGAAAGCGGCTGAACATAAAGGCACTCTAAATGTGGCTTTTATGGTATATTGAATATACTGTATTCCAATGCAACCCTTCCATCACTAAAAAGGGTATATGGTTCAATCTTCCTTTTCTCGTCCTCCTCCTCCTCAATCATATCAACATGATTATTACACTGCCCTAGCTCCTAATGTTTTAGAGGGTCAGCTCAGCAGCGGGCCCTCACCCATAATGTTTTAGAGGGTCACAAGCAGGCCCTCGACCATAATGTTTTAGAGGGTCAGCTCAGCAGCAGACAATCACCCCTAAATTTTTAGATGGTCAGCTCGGAAGCAGGCCCCTTGCTCACAAAATCTTTAAGCTGGTCATCTCGGCAGCAGGCCCTCTTCCGTAATGTTTTAGATGGTCAGCTCGGCAGCAGTCCTTCAGCCACAATTTTTTTTAAATGGTCAGCTCGGCAGCAGGCCCTCACCCACAACATTTTTTAAATGGTCAGCTCGGCAGCAGGCCCTCACCCACACATTTTTTTAGATGGTCAGCTCGGCAGCAGTCCATGGCCCATAATGTTTTAGATGGTCAGCTAGCAGCAGACCCTCACCCCTAATGTTTTAGATGGTCAGATCAGCAGTAGGCCCTTGCCCCTAATGTTTTTGAGGGTCACCAGCAGGCCAGCAATCATAATTTTTCAAGGGTGTGTATGATGCTCTCCGTTATGTGTAATAAAGGGTGTATTGGAGTGCTGGTTCCTTGTAATTTTTGGCAGCCCTTTCCCTTAGTGCATAGGCTTTATAAGTGTAGGAGTCCCACTACCTGAACAATTGAACCACAATGTGAATGAGGCCCTCCTTTATGTGATATACAGGTTGTATCAGAGTGCCTCTTCCTAGTAATTTTTGGCAGCACTTGCACTTTTTATACAAGTAAATATACAGGAAAGAACAATTTTCTTTCCTGTATATTTACTTGTATAAAAAGTGCAAGTGCTGCCAAAAATTACTAGGAAGAGGCACACAATTTTTCCTCTAAAATCGATTTTATCTTCGGTTTGGTGCGTATTATTGTCAGTCTGTAAAAGTGTTGTACAACTCGGACAACATCGTTCCCAGCAGTGACCTGGGAGTCCAAGATGCATCCAGACATTCTCCCCATGCTGTTCCTGAACCATTTCAGTGGTGTTTCCATCAATTTCTGTCCTTTTAGTATGAACCAGACACCCTCCCCTCTTCAGAGCAGGGGGTGCCTGATTTAATGCTCGGGTTCTCCCATTGACTTCCATTGTGCTCGGAAGGAGAGCGCCTGAGCATCCCGAGGTGTTCTACTCGAGCACCCGAGCACTTTGGTGCTCGACCAAAACTGCTAAAAGCATTTACTGGCCCATTTCAGAACAGAGAGAAAAAAAATTACGCACTTCACCGGTGCATTTATTTCTGCTAAAAGCCTTTACTGGCCTATTTCAGTACAAAAATAAAAATATATTCTCAGTTCACTTCTGCAGTTATATGAGTTGAAAGCGTTTACAGGCCTATTTCTGTCACGAGGGTGTCAAGAGCCACGTCTGACTCCGTTATACCCGGGGTCAGGAAGTCGCAGCGGGTGGCTGCGCGCTCTATGTCTAAAGATCACGTTGTTTCTTAGTGATTGTTTTCTGTGTTTGCCTTGCAATCCTTTTTGTCTCACTCAGGGATCCGTAGCTTCTCCTCCTCAGCTGTTTCTTGTCTGCCACTCCCAAACTCCTTATATTCTCCTCTCACACTTCTCTTGTTGCCAGTTATAGAGCTTCCTGCCTGGACATCTATGCTGACCCACTGGAGCTGAGAATCTGGTTGTTGTTCCAGAGTGCTACCCTCCGGATCCCTGTTGGGCTTTTGTTGTCTCCTGTTGTTGCCCTCCTGGGATTATATGTTTAGTCTGTATTGTCTGTCCTCCCCTTGGTGTTTTCCTTTAGAGCTAGTGGTGCGGACTAGTGTTCCCACCGCCCTGTTCACTATCTAGGGCTCATCATAGGGAAAGCCAGGGTTTTAGGCACGTGATCGGCGTACAGGTGAGGAACCCGTCTAGGGACGTCAGGGCAGCCAGGTGCCAGCCGCAAGGTGAGTCAGGGGTCACCACCTTCCCTCTCACTTGGGCAGGGCCTTCCTCTTTCCCTCCCTCTGTGTCACGTATGTGATAGTCACGCCGATCGTGATATTATAACTGGCCCTTATTTTTTGGGAGAAAAAATAAAATAAATTTTCTCTCTACTTAGAATCCAATATGGATCCTATTGCTGCTTTGGCAAAACAGCTTCAAGGCCTGTCTTTGGAGGTGGCAGGATTGAAGGCGTCTGTCCTCCAACAACAGCAGCAAATGCAGCAGACCGCAAGCCCAGCGGTTGCTATGGGTAACCAGGTTGTTACAGAACCCAAGGTTGTTCTTCCTGACAGATTTTCTGGGGGAAGGGACAAATTAGTGACGTTCCGTGAGGCCTGCAAATTATATTTTAAGCTGCGCCCTTACTCCTCAGGTAATGAAGAACAGCGGGTGGGGATTATTATTTCCCTGCTTCAGGGGGACCCGCAATCCTGGGCGTTCTCGTTACCCCCTGGTTCCCAGGCTCTCCGGTCAGTGGAGGGATTTTTTGGGACTTTGGGTCTCATATATGATGACCCTGACCGAGTCGCCCTGGCTGAGTCGAAGTTACGGAGACTCCTACAGGGAGATCGGCCAGCAGAGGAATATTGCTCAGAGTTCCGTAGGTGGGCTACGGATACTCAGTGGAACGACTCGGCTCTCAGGAGTCAGTTCTGCTCTGGGTTATCTGAAAGGGTTAAGGATGCGCTGGTGCTGTATAAGACCCCCCTTTCCCTTGATGCTGTTATGTCCCTCTCTATCAGAATAGATAGACGTCTTAGGGAGAGATCGAAAATTCCTGAGCAATTGGTAACCTCTCCCAAGCAGCAGTTTGTCTGTACTGACTTAGATGAGCCTATGCAGCTAGGAGGAACTTCTCGTCAGGTCCGTCCTCCTGAGGTTCGCCGTAGGTGGGGGGCTTGTTTTTTCTGTGGGGGGAGGGGTCATTTCATTAATGTCTGTCCCTCCTTTCTCAAAAACAAAAGACCGTCGGAAAACTACTAACCCCAGGCTGTGCGGAGGATGTCAGCCGGGGGGTATACGTTTCCTCCATACGAACATCTCAATTTGTGTTGCCAGCGGTTATTGTTTTTGGTGTTAAGACGGAGTCTATTTCTTTTTTTCTAGACAGTGGAGCAGGGGTAAATTTGATAGATGCCCATTTTGCCCGCACTATGGGTTTGTCTCTCTATACGCTGCAGAGACCTATTCCCATATTCGCTATTGATTCTGCTCCTCTGTCTCAGAGAAACCTCACTCACATTGTCCATAACTTACACCTTCGGGTAGGGGACCACCATAATGAGTGTCTTTCATGTTACGTTCTGGAGGGCCTTCCCTCTCCTGTGGTATTGGGTCTTCCCTGGTTGGTAGCGCACAATCCAGTGGTGGATTGGCAGGCCAGGGAGATATTGGAGTGGAGTGAGCATTGCAGAGAGAATTGCTTAAATAACAATTGCTTAATCGCCTCCATAGCTTCCCTACCTACATTTATTTCGGACTTTGAGGACGTTTTTTCTGAAAAGGGTTGTCAGAAGCTACCACCTCATCGTCCTTATGATTGCCCGGTTAACCTGATTCCCGGTGCAAAATTACCCAAGTCCAGGTTGTATAATCTTTCGGGTCCCGAGAGACAAGCCATGAAAGATTATATCTCCGAGAGTCTGGCTAAGGGACACATCAGACCCTCTTCTTCACCCGTGGCTGCAGGGTTTTTCTTTGTTAAAAAGAAAGATGGGGGCCTGCGTCCTTGCCTAGATTTCCGTGAGCTAAACCGGATAACCATCCGAGACCCATACCCTCTTCCTCTCATTCCTGACCTTTTTAATCAGATTGCGGGTGCTAGGTGGTTCTCCAAACTTGATCTTAGGGGGGCCTACAATCTGATTCGTATCAAGGAAGGGGATGAGTGGAAGACAGCTTTTAACACCCCTGAGGGGCATTATGAAAATTTAGTCATGCCTTTCGGTCTGACCAATGCCCCTGCTGTCTTCCAACATTTCGTTAATGATATTTTTAGTCATCTCATCGGCAGGTTTGTAGTCATATACCTAGATGATATCTTAATTTATTCGGCTGATCTGAAAACACATGAAGTACATGTCAGGCAAGTACTGCAGGTCCTACGGACGAATAAATTATATGCGAAAATTGAAAAATGTGTCTTCGCCGTTCAGGAAATACAGTTCCTGGGATATCTATTATCTGCTTCAGGTTTCCGTATGGATCCTAGGAAGGTCCAGGCAATTTTAGATTGGGATCTTCCTGAGAACCTTAAAGCTCTACAACGGTTTTTGGGTTTCGCAAATTTCTATAGAAAGTTCATTAAAAATTATTCAGTGATCGTTAAACCCCTTACTGACATGACTAGGAAGGGGACTGATTTTTCTAAATGGTCTGACGCCGCTAAAATTGCATTTTCCTCTCTAAAAGAGAGATTTACCTCGGCACCTGTTCTAATTCAACCTGATGTCTCCCAGCCTTTTATTGTTGAAGTAGATGCGTCAGAGGTGGGAGTGGGGGCTGTATTGTCTCAGGGTCCGTCTCCTGGCAAATGGCGTCCTTGCGCTTTCTTTTCCAAAAAGTTATCTACAGCAGAAAAGAACTATGATATTGGAAATAGGGAACTGTTGGCGATTAAACTGGCGTTTGAAGAGTGGCGTCACTTCTTAGAGGGAGCAATCCACCCCGTCACGGTGATTACGGATCACAAAAACCTTCTGTACCTAGAATCGGCTAAGCGTCTCACCCCTAGACAAGCTAGGTGGTCGCTATTCTTTACCAGATTTAACTTTGTAATCACCTATCGTCCTGGGGCAAAAAATACCAAGGCAGACGCATTATCTCGTAGTTTCCCTGGAGGGGGTAATGTTAGTGATCCGGTACCTATTTTACAAAGAGGAGTGGTTGTCTCTGCTGTACACTCTGTTCTAGAGGGAAAGGTGTTAGAGGCCCAGGGGGACGCCCCGGCCTCTTGCCCCTCAGAGAAATTGTTTGTACCGTTAAACCTGCGTCTTGAATTATTAAAGGAACAATCATAATTCGGCACTTGCTGGGCACCCGGGTAGTAAAGCAACCTTGGAGCTATTGTCTCGTCGTTTTTGGTGGCCAAGGTTGCGTCAGGATGTAATGGATTTCGTGTCTACTTGTTCTACTTGTGCACGCGCGAAAGTCTCTCATACACGTCCAGCAGGGTCTTTATTGCCACTTTTCATCCCCAATAGGCCATGGACACATCTGTCAATGGATTTCATCACTGACTTACCGTTGTCTGCGGGTAAAACAGTTATCTTGGTAGTAGTAGACAGGTTTAGCAAAATGGTACACTTTATTGCGCTACCCGCACTTCCTAATGCTAAGACTCTTGCTCAGGTGTTTATCAGTGAAATCGTGAAGCTTCACGGGGTCCCTTCCGATGTGGTTTCGGATCGGGGAACCCAGTTTATTTCTAAGTTTTGGAAAGCTTTTTGTTCCCGTTTGGGGGTACACTTTGTCCTTTTCCTCAGCTTTCCATCCTCAGTCGAATGGACAGACTGAGCGTACCAACCAAAACCTAGAAACATATTTAAGGTGTTTTGTGTCTGAAAACCAAGAGGTGTGGTCATCATATTTACCGTTAGCCGAGTTTGCCATAAATAATCGCTGTCAGGAATCCACTGGCAAGTCACCATTTCTTGGTGCATACGGTTTTCATCCCCAATTTTGTACTTTCAAAGAGGGGGGGTCTTCTGGGGTTCCCGAAGAGGAACGGTTTTCTTCATCTCTTTCATCGGTATGGCAGAAGGTGCAAGCTAACTTGAAAAATATGAGTGGTAAATATAAATGCATGGCCGATAAGAAACGGTCGCCAGGTCCGGACCTAGGAGTGAATGACTATGTGTGGTTGTCTACTAGGAATATTAAGTTGAAGGTTCCCTCTTGGAAACTGGGCCCTAGGTTCATTGGTCCTTATAAAATAGTAGCCGTCATTAACCCTGTGGCTTTTCGCCTGGAGCTACCTCAGACTTTTAAGAACCATAACGTCTTCCATCTTCGTTACTCAAGAAGTATGTTCCACCTCTAGAACCATCACCGCTGCCACCTCCTCCTGTTATTGTGGATGGTAATCTGGAGTTTCAAATATCCAGAATTGTTGATTCTCGTCGGGTCCGCCGCTCTCTTCAGTATCTGGTGCATTGGAGGGGTTACGGTCCCGAGGAAAGAATGTGGGTTCCAGCGTCAGAGGTAAACACCAACAGGTTAATTCAGGCTTTCCATGCCTCTCATCCTGAGAGACCTGGTCCTGAGTGTCCGGAGGCCCCTCGTGAAAGGGGGGGTACTGTCACGAGGGTGTCAAGAGCCACGTCTGACTCCGTTATACCCGGGGTCAGGAAGTCGCAGCGGGTGGCTGCGCGCTCTATGTCTAAAGATCACGTTGTTTCTTAGTGATTGTTTTCTGTGTTTGCCTTGCAATCCTTTTTGTCTCACTCAGGGATCCGTAGCTTCTCCTCCTCAGCTGTTTCTTGTCTGCCACTCCCAACCTCCTTATATTCTCCTCTCACACTTCTCTAGTTGCCAGTTATAGAGCTTCCTGCCTGGACTTCTATACTGACCCACTGGAGCTGTGAATCCTGGTTGTTGTTCCAGAGTGCTACCCTCCGGATCCCTGTTGGGCTTTTTGTTGTCTCCTGTTGTCGCCCACCTGGGATTATATGTTTAGTCTGTATTGTCTGTCCTCCCCTAGGTGTTTTCCTTTAGAGCTAGTGGTGCGGACTAGTGTTCCCACCGCCCTGTTCACTATCTAGGGCTCATCTTAGGGAAAGCCAGGGTTTTAGGCACGTGATCGGCGTACGGCTGAGGAACCCGTCTAGGGACGTCAGGGCAGCCAGGTGCCAGCCGCAAGGTGAGTCAGGGGTCACCACCTTCCCTCTCACTTGGGCAGGGCCTTCCTCTTTCCCTCCCTCTGTGTCACGTATGTGATAGTCACGCCGATCGTGATAATTTCAGTACAGAAAGAAAAACATATACGCACTTTACTGGTGCATTTATTTCTGCTGAAAGTGTTTACTGGCCTTTTTCAGTACAAAATATGCGTATTTCGCTTTTGCAGTAATTTTTCAGTACAAAAACTAAATATATTCAGCGTTCACTTTTACAGTTATATGTGGTAAAACCTTTAGTGACATATTTTGGTAAAAAAAGATATATATATATTCAGCCTTCACTGTTGCAGTTATATGTGGCAAAACCTTTAGTGACTTATTTCGGTCGAAAAACTAATTTGTATCCATAATGTGCAGGAGAACGTGTATTATTAAATCATATTTTAAGCCACACTTTATAAAGTTGATACATTTTAACCTTCTGTTCTGTTCCATATTCTCTATAAATGAATACACAAAGTGGCCAGTAGTGTGCCATCATAGCTGGTGTATAGTATGGCAGGGGCCATAGTTACCCCAAGGAGAACTTGCCTGTCCACCCAAAATGTGGAGAGACTGACCTTTGTCAAGATAAGTCAGGCGTAGATCAGCCAGGATTTCCAACCACCAATTCCTGATGCAGCAGACTAGATCATCCATGGTGCCACACCAACACTTTGATAAAAGAGACCGGTTTCTTCTGATTACCTGCCTCAGCTACTACTCTGATGCTTCAACCTGCCTGATGCCACACATCTGATACCAAGTGCTCCTTCTTTCACCCACCTTCGTCAGCGGGTACTGGTATTGCCACCCACCATCCCACTCTGTTACCGGGTCACTTTGTGGACTCCTGATACAGCTGCTGCTGCCATCTCCAAACTATGTCACCTTGCCACTTTGTGGTCTCCTGATGCGGATGCTGCTACTGCCATCTCTACAATATGTAACCTTCCCACTGTGTGGTATCCTGATGGTGCTGCCATCTCCACACTATGTCACCTTGCCACTCTGTGGTCTCCTGATGCTGCTACTGCCATCTCCACACTATGTCACCTTGCCATTCTGTGGTATCCTCCTGATGCTGCTACTGTCGCCACCTCCAGACTTGGTCATTGTGCCACTCTTTGGCTTCCTCCAGATGCTGCTGCTGCCACCACCTCCACGCTTTGTCATTGTGCCACTCTGTGGTCTCCTCATGCTGCCGCCAACTCCAAACTGTGTTAATGTGCCACTCGGTGGCCTCCTCATACTGCTGCTGCTGCCGCCACCTCCACGCTCCTTCATTATGCCACTCAGTAACCTCATCATACTGCTACCAACTCCATACTTGGTCATTGTACCACTCAGTGGCCTCCTTATTTTGCTACTAACTCCAGACTCGGTTATGTGCCACTCAGTGGCCTCCTCATACTGCTGCCAACTCCAGACTCTGTCAGTGTGCCACTCTGTTGCCTCCTGATGCTGCTGCCACCTCCAGACTCTGTCATTGGGCCACTCTATGGTCTCCTTATGCTGCTTTCACCTCACCACTATGTAATAGGTCCACTCTGTGGACTTATCATGCTGTTCCCACCCTCCCCACTTCATGACTGGGTCACTATTTTGCCTTTCGGCCTGGCTGACATCATCATTTATTTGACCCTTCTTCTGATCTGTCAGAAGGAAGGAAAAATGAGATGTACAACAGATCCTGTCTGTGTAGCAGCTGTATGGTCCCATCAGAATTGGCTTATCATTTTGTAGCCAAAAGCAGGAGTGGGTACAAAGCACAGAAGACATGCAAATATTCCATTCACGTGTCATCTCTGTGTTAAATCCACTCCTGTTTTTTTTTTGGCATTAGAAATACTGATAGATTATTGAGCAAATGCTGACCGAGTGATGGCGTATGCTCCACAGATAGGATCCATTTTGTGTGGGTTATTGTTCTGACGGATCAGAGGAAGGCCAAAATAATCAGTGATGTCCACACAAACTTACTGCTGACACCCTCTCCACTCTGTAGGGAGGCTGTAAGCGTTTAATAGAACAGGTTCTGTAGGCATCTATGTGGAATCAGCTGACAATGGTGTAAAAGGAGTGCGCTTCTGCTTGGTGCTAACATCAACCTGTAAGGCTGAATTCATACTTGAGTTATTTGGTCAGTTTTGGCCCCGTGACTGTCCAAATAAGTGAAGTGTGCAGTGATTCTAAGAGCGACGCCTGTCATCTGCATGTCATACGAACTCAGTATTATTTCACTACCAAAGCAGACTCCCTATGCGTGTTACTACAAGGCACAGCGTTCTACATCACTAGAAAGGCTTTCAGCAGCAAGGAAATAGACATTTTTTTTACATAATTTGCAGCGAATATATTCGGATTGAACCAAATTTTTCCTAAAAGAGTTGGTGAATCAGCAAATCGATTTTTTTTTAAAATGTACTTATCTCTAGTCATTGTGCAGGGAAAGAATAGATAAACTTTGACAATCACCTATTGTGAATGGTGGATCCTATCTTATCTGTCATTCTAATGCTGCTAATAATAATAATAATAATATAATCACTGTGTATAGATATGTAGGTAACTGCAGTAAAGTGATCTGTACAGACCAAGAAGTGGCTACTATTATTAGGCTTAAGGGCTATTGCAAAACTTCAGAATTTTATGATTATTGTTTAAATATAGATAGTGACATGGAAAATTAGAAATACCATCACCAAAAATTATTTCAAATATGCTAAACATAAAAACATGATGCAAACTATACGTCATTTTCTAAGGACATATTCCATTTAATCCCTTTGCCCCCGGAGGGTTTCATCTTTGCAATTTTTTTATTTTTCCGTTCATATAGCCGTATGACTGAGGGCTTGTTTTTTGCAGGACAAGTTGTAGTTTCTAATCGAGGCAGTTAATATTACATATGATGCAGTGGTAGGCTGAAAATAAAATGGTGGAATTGGAAAACAAAATGCAATCATTTTTTTTCTTGTTGCATTCCCTATGTGGTAAAACTGACCTGTTACCTTTATTCTCCAGGTCAGTATGATTACGGCTAGAGATGAGCGAATCGCAGTTCGAATTCAATCCGAATTTCAGGAAAAATTTGATTCGCCGAACCCAAATTTCTTCACGCTTCATGGTAACGAATCAAATTTTTTCCTAAAATGGCTGCTGCATATGTTAGGACATGGAGCAAAGAACTCTTGGAATGAGGGATCACCCACAATGACATGCATGCAGGGAACTAGCAGCCAGCCAACCCCTGTGATGTCACAGCCCTATAAATAGCCTCAGCCATCTTAGATTCTGTCATTTTTCAGTGTACTTAGTTTCAAAAAGCATTTATTGGGATTTTTGCATATTAAAAAGACAGGCAATTACATGAGTAATTCACGTAACAAGTAACATAAAACGAATATGTCTCTTGGAGTTATACATGGTACATATCACATTAAGCAATGTATGTTCGCTGAATAAAAAAAAACACCTACATGAGGAAAAAATTTGCTTCAGTGTTATATATCGATCTGACATACATAAGATCAGAGGGAAATACTATATTGAATATCCGGAGAGTGGGGGAAGCCAGCCAGGGTTCCCAAACCTTCTCAAAGGCAGCAGATGTATCAGTGCAAATAGCTGAAAGCTTTTCAAATAGTAATATTTTGTTGACCCTGTCCATAACAGCTTGGAAGGATAATGAGTCTGAGCGCCATTTAAAGGCGATGTGAATCCTGGCTGCCAAAAGTATAAATTGGGCAAGTTTGAATTTAGCGTAAGGAAGTTTGTGAGGTTTGTCCCCTAGTAGACAGAAGGGCACTGTCCTGGGGCAGCTACAGTCTAAGACTGAGGAAATTAGATGAATCACCTTGTCCCAGAATCTTTTCACTACATGGCATGACCACCACGTAAGTATCATAGACCCCACCGCATCTTCTAAAGCACAATGGGGAGACTTCTGGGTATATACAGTGTAGGCGTGCAGGAACCACGTAAGTCCTATGAAGCACTTTTATGGAGGTCTCGGCTAATGTAACTTGCCTTGAACCCTTCGTAAGAGTTATGGAACATTCTGACCATTTGGAGGGTGTGAATTCCCGACTCAGATCCTCCTTCCAAGCTCTCATGTATGGCATTTTATGATCTACAGGGACCGAATTGAGTGCCGCATACATTCTGGATAGCAACCCTTGTCTATATAGTGAAAAGTTAATTGAACATTCAAACGGCGTTAGCTCTACAGGTCGATCAGATGGAAGAATCGCTCTAAAAAAGGAAAAAATCTGGTTCATGGTGAGGTATTCTCTAATGGGAGGAGAGAATCTCTCTTTAAAATCCGTAATGGAAATCAGTTTGCCTTTAGTCAGGAACTTAAGCAATGAGCACAAATTATTGTTCGCCCACCAATCCAGAATGTGAGGTTAAGTTGGGTTTTCCAACAGGCATTCCAATGGCAAAGGATTGGTCTGCAATGCAAACTTAAATCTGACCGACCTCCAAAGCAGTATTGAGTAATATGACAATATAGAGTTGGTACGTAAAACCTGAGGGACGGGAGAAGTTGACCATATCAGTGCCTTCCATGTATAGGGTTTAAAATTGTTGAGTTCTAGCCCAATCCAGAGAGGGTGCTCACACGGATCAAGAAGGGTCAGAAACATCTGGGCCAATCTCGCTGCTCTATAATATTTTACAAAATCAGGTACAGATAATCCCCCTTGGGATCTATGTCTACATATCGTTACCCTGGATATGCGATGACGCTTGTTCGCCCAAATAAAAGTCAGCACATCTCTCTGTATGGATCTAAGATCCCCTATAGGGACTGGTATTGGTAGGGTTCTAAATAGATATAGAAGCCTAGGGAGATTCACACTTTTAATTATGTTTATTCTACCTACCCAAGATGTCTGCAAGGTTTGCCATGACTTCAAATCCTGTTGAATCTTGTGGTAAATAGGCAGGTAATTTAATTTGTAGACTGAGTCAAGACTATTTGGCATCTGGATGTGCCGAGGCCTGTATTGAAAGGGAAAACTATTCAGCAGTGCCGATTTAGTGGAGGTAGGTGTATTGCATAACAGTATTTCAGATTTGGCATGGTTGATTGCTAGGCCTGAAGCTTTAGTGAAAGTTTCTAGGAGCTTTAGGAGGGAGGGCAAAGAAACAATGGGGTTAGTGATAGTTAACAACAGATCATCTGCAAACAGACTCAGCTTGCATTCTGATCCCCCAATTGAGTATCCCGTTATATCAGTATGGGCTCTAATATGTATGGCCAGGGGCTCTATAGCTAAGGCAAATAAAGCTGGGGAGAGAGGGCATCCTTGCCTTGTACCTCTTTCAATGGGTATAGGTGGTGGTGGGGAGCTTAAGGAAGGCCTCTGGATTAGAATAGAGGGTTTGGATAGCTGCCAAGAAAGGGCCATTATATTGTACCTTATAGAGATAGGTCCAGGTGACAGTATCAAAGGCCTTTTCAATGTCAAGGGCTAGGAGTGCTAATGGGGCTTTCTTTTTGTTAGAGGAATGTATGACATTTAAAATCTTCCTAATATTATCAGGGGCTTCCCTTCTCAGTATGAACCCGACCTGATCCTTGTGAACAAGGGATGGGAGGAAGTTTTTAAGCCTATTCGCTAATATAGAGGTGAAAATTTTATTAACTAAATCATGGTCTGACCATGACTACACAACATGCCTAGAATAGGACATATAGGGTAAAAGAGAGGTGGAAGCCAAAATCATGTCAATACGTGTATAGGTCTGATGAGCTGGTGAGAAATACGAATATCCCCTTTGCGGACCATTGTGTTCCCTCCACGTGTCAGCCAGAGCCAATGATTGCATAACCTGATTGATCAGCGTCACCTGAGTTGCCGGGCGTGGAGTTGCAGGGGGAACAGAACGGTCTAAGACTGGATGGAACGTGAAATTAAAGTCCCCACACCATATTAATTTCTGAAATGTGAGCTTCTCAATTACTTTGCTGACAGATTCGAAAAAATGAATGGGATTATCTGTAGGTGCATAGGAATTAACAATGCAGAGAGATTCTTCTTGGTGGGTCCCAACCAAAATCACATACCTCCCATTAGGATCAATACATGTCTGAGTTACAGTAAAAGAAAAGGAGTTTCTTAGCAACGTAACAACCCCTCTACATTTTGATGTAAAAGTAGAAGAATGAAAGCTAGAATATTGTGGGTGGAAATACTTTGGGTGTGACGTTGGTGTGAAATGCGTCTCTTGGAGACAGATGATGTCAGGTGCGTGTTTGAGATAGATTGCAAAGGCAGTTTTCCTTTTCCTAGGGGAATTGAAACCTCTTACATTATGAGTTAGTAGTTTACACATATTAGCAATATAATGACAACATCTCTATGGTGGAGTCCGCCAGAAGTCACCTACACCCGAAGTATCTCCACCCTGGCCCTCCCCCTCACTCCAGTACATACATTGACCATCGTGACAATACTATCCAAGAGCAAAACATCAATACAATGGAACATCATAACAGCCTGAGTGAACAGGCAACATAAAGTGGGACTACAAAGCCCCAACCTATGAGTAAAAAATGGCGGGAAATAGGAAAGAGGATGCAGACTAGTAACGGCTAGCAGCCCTCTCTCACAACATCCCATAATCAGGGACAACATGAAAGTCCGCAATATCGAGACCCTATAGTAGAAAAACTGGCCCGATGTAGTAGTTACGGGAATAAAACAAGAGACCCCGTAGGAGACCTGTGCAGACAAACATAACTGATACCGCTCTCTAGTTGAGAATAAATGGTACGTCAAGTGTTCCTCAGTCTGGTCGGGCCACCGGAGGCTGATGGTACTTTTGTCCAGACCCTTGCTGGTCTCTGCGGTTTCGGCGACGATGACGGTAAGTCTTGATGGTCGTACGGGACCCCAGCCCACTTCAGTGCTTCCAGGCCCTCTGCCACAGAACGGATAGTGTGAGGGCACGAGTTCAGTTGGAAAGATAAGTTGAAGGGAAATCCCCACCGGTATCTGATGTTAGCCTTCTGCAAGGCCTGCATGACCGGCCTCATTTCTCTGCGCCTACGGAGTGTGGATGGCGCTTGGTCAGCGTAAAGGAGACTGCGGGAGTCCAGGTAGGTCCAGATTGTCCCTTGCTGCAGCGAGGACCTTGTCCCTTGTGTCAGGATGGTGGAACTTCAGGATTACATCCCTGAGGAGATCCGGAATCCGAGGTTTACCCAAAGACCTGTGGACACGGTCCATTTTCAGGAAATGCAGTTCTGAATGAGATAGTAGGGTAGTGAATAGAGCAGACAGAGTGGATTGTATATCGGTAAACGATTCCGGTAGACCTCTAACTCTTAGGTTACCCCTCCGGGACCTGTTCTCGAGATCTTCTATTTTAAGTTCCAACTCTGCTAGTTGATTGTCATGGGAATCAATGTCCTCCCGGGCGCGGCCTAAAGCGTCAGACAAATCGTCTGCTCTCGTCTCCTAGTCTGAGACTCTGTTGCCGAGATCTTGTATCTGGCGTGTAAAGTCCGAGACAGCTTGGGACAACTCTGTTTTAAATAGTGCCGCAATATTCTTGTACAAGTCGTCCTGACCCACCCGACTGTCTGCTGTTTCTTGGGGCGGATCACTGCCATCCGACGAAGCTGGGCTGGCAGGAGTAGCTGGCGCGTCCGCCATGACAGTCTGCCTGGTCTGTCGGAAGATCTCCGGCAAGGTCTGCGACGGGACTGGGTGCCCGGAATTCTAGTTCTCCCCTTGGTGCAGGTCATCTTCGGGGACCCCTGCATCAAATTTCAGGCTAAATGGAGCCCGGTAATAGGCGCTAAGGATAGGGTATTCTCGATGTGCAGAGCGGAGCTCGCTGAAGCATGACCTCCTCGTGAGCCGCGCGCATGCGCCCCCATTTTTCACTGTACTTAGTGCAGGGAGAAACGTCAGCAGGTGCTAGAGACAGTGCTAGGAAAGATTATTCAAGGTGTAGGGAAAGGATAGGAAGGCATCATTGACACCAGGGGTGGCCAACCTTACAGACACAAAGAGCCATAAAAAAAAACTTATGACTATCAGGAGCCACAAGCTATACATTTACACACGAATCACCATATCTATCACCCTATAAGATGCACCTAGGTTTTAGCGGAGAAAAATAAGATTATTATTTTTTTAATCTGATTTTTCATCAGACCCCAATGCTCATTTGATCTAAAATAAGATCCCCAATCCTCATCAGACCTCTAAATCAGACCCCCAAAATAAGACCTCAAATGCTCAGATCAGAAAACACAAATCAGACTCCCAGTTTCAGACCCCCCCCCATGCTCATATCAGACCCCCCATGCTCATATCAGACTTCCCTGTGCTCAGATTAGACCCCCTATGCTCAGATCAGACTCCCCATGCTCAGATCAGACACCTATGCTCAGATCAGACCCCCATTGCTCAGATAAGATCCCCCATGCTCAGATAAGACCCCCCCATGCTCAGATAAGACCCCCCCATGCTCATATCCCCCATGCTCAGATCAGAACCTCCCATGATTAGATCAGACCCCCATGCTCAGTATTATAATTTAAAGAAATCTCCTACCTCTTCTGGTCGGGCACCGGGCTCCTGATCAGGCACCTGCTACTCTGCAGGTCTGACACGGTCTCCACCATGACCTGAGGCACACAGTGTTACATCAGGACGTAGTGGCAAGCGAGCTGGAGCTGCAGAGTAGCAACGTTGCCCAATCAGGAAAGGAGATCTGAACATGGGGTGGAGAGTGCGCTGGTCTGACTGCTTCCCAGCTCCACCGCTAGAGCCGCACTTGAAGATACAAAGAGCCGCATGCGACTCGAGAGCAGCAAGTTGGCCACCCCTGATCTACACTGTAAAAGGAGAACAGGGTGCAATTGAAGAGTGTATAGCCTGATTAATAGAAAAAAAGGAAAAAATATATGTCATAATTGCCATTCAGCTGTGAAGTTACATTGTACTACAACCATTTACTGGGTGTATTAATAGGAAAGATTCATACGTCCTATTAGCCATTCTGCATTGATTTTACATTGTTTTACTTTTTTTGGGGTGTGTATTAATAAGAAAAAAATATATACCGTATTTTTAGTTCTATAAGAAGCACCTGCACATAAGACACACCTAGGTCTTTGAGGAGGAAAATAAGAAAAAAAATATTTTGATCCAAAAGGTGTGCTTTTGGTGGGTTTTGAACTAATGGTGGTTTGTGGATGACACTATTATGGAGGAACTGTGGATGACACTATTATGGAGGGGATCTGTCGATGACGCACTGTTATGGGGGATCTGTGGATGACGCACTGTTATGGGGGATCTGTGGATGATGCACTGTTATGGGGGATCTGTGGATGACACTGTTATGGGGATCTGTGGCTTGCGCTCTTATGAGGGATCTGCGGATGACGCACTGTTATGAGGGATCTGTGGATGACACGGTTATGGGGATCTGTGGATGGCGCTGTTATGGGGGATCTGTGGATGACACTGTTATGGGGGGGACCTGTGGATGACACTGTTATGGGAGGGATCTGTGGATGACACTGTTATGGGAGGGATCTGGGGATGACACTGCTATGGGGGATCTGTGGATGACAAATATGTCTTATTCTATATATGTGTCATCCACAGATCCCCCCCCCCCCCATAACAGTGTCCCTGTGTAAATAGTGACCCCCAATACAGGGGGTGGAGGCTGGCAACTGGTGTTGGAATCACGGCAGGGCCCGTTGCAGTCATTGTACTCTATTACACCCTGCCCCGCTCACAGCAGTATTTATATGTAAAGTGTAGGCATGGGAGCTTTTTTAAAGTATTGCAATCCTCTGCAGCAGTTTCACAATACACTGAAGTACTCACTATGAAACTCCCATAGCAGGCAGGCTGGCCGGCAGCGTAACGTCACTCATTTCGTCACACGCCTGCTCCGCCTGCTTCATTAATAAATTGGGAGAAGTATGCGCTTGACAAAGTGAATGACCAGCCAGCCGGCCTGCTACAGTAGTTTCCTAGTGAGTACTACAGTGGATTGCGATACTGCTGTAGAGGATTGCAATACTTTAACAAAGCTTCCATGCCTACACTTTACATATGAATACTGTTGTGAGCGAGGCCCGGTGTAATAGAGTACAATGACTGCACCGGGCCCCGCCGCGATTCCAAGACCAGTTGCCGGCTCCAGCCCCTCCTCCCTACCCACTGATACATCGCGGCAGGCTATGTATCAGTGTTAGCAAAGTAAAAATTTTGGGTGTGGGGGAAATGCGTCTTATGGGACGAAAAATACATATATATATATACATACAGTTGCAAGAAAAAGTATGTGAACCCTTTGAAATTATGTGGATTTCTGCACAAATTGGTCATAAAATGTGATCTGATCTTCATCTAAGTCACAACAATAGACAATCACAGTCTGCTTAAACTAATAACACACAAAGAATTGATAGTTACCATGTTTTTATTGAACACACCATGTAAACATTCACAGTGCAGGTGGAAAAAGTATGTGAACCCCTAGACTAATGACATCTCCAAGAGCTAATTGGAGTGAGGTGTCAGCCAACTGGAGTCCAGTCAATGAGATGAGATTGGCGGTGTTGGTTACAGCTGCCCTGCCCTATAAAAAAAAAACACACACACCAGTTCTGGGTTTGTGTTTTACAAGAAGCATTGCCTGATGTGAATGATGCCTTGCACAAAAGTGCTCTCAGAAGACCTACGATTAAGAATTATTGACTTGCATAAAGCTGGAAAGGGTTAAAAAAGTATCTCCAAAAGCCTTGCTGTTCATCAGTCCATGGTAAGACAAGTTGTCTATAAAAAGAAAAAGTTCAGGACTGCTGCTACTCTCCCTAGGAGTGGCCGTCCTGTAAAGATGACTGCAAGAGCACAGCGCAGACTGCTCAATGAGGTGAAGAAGAATCCTGGAGTGTCAGCCAAAGACTTACAAAAGTCTCTGGCATATGCTAACATCCCTGTTAGCAAATCTACAATACGTAAAACACTAAACAAGAATGGATTTCATGGGAGGATATCACAGAGGAAGCCACTGCTGTCCCAAAAAAACATTGCTGCATGTTTACAGTTTGCACAAGAGTACCTGGATGTTCCACAGCAGTACTGGCAAAATATTCTGTGGACAGATAAAACAAAAGTTTAGTTGTTTGGAAGAAACACACAACACTATGTGTGGACAAAAAGAGGCACAGCACACCAACATCAAAACCTCATCCCAACTGTGAAGTATGGTGGTGGGGGCATCATGGTTTGGGGCTGCATTGCTCCGTCAGGGCCTGGACAGATTGCTATCATCGAAGGAAAAATTTATTCCCAAGTTTATCAAGACATTTTGCAGGAGAACTTAAGGCCATCTGTCCACCAGCTGAAGCTCAACAGAAGAAATGTGTTGCAACAGGACAACGACCCAAAGCATAGAAGTAAATCAACAACAGAATGGCTTAAACAGAAGAAAATACGCCTTCTGGAGTGGCCCAGTCAGAGTCCTGACCTCAACCCGATTGAGATGCTGTGGCATGACCTCAAGAAAGCGATTCACACCAGACATCCAAAGAATATTGCTGAACTGAAACAGTTCTGTAAAGAGGAATGGTCAAGAATTACTCCTGACCGTTGTGCACGTCTGATCTGCAGCTACAGGAAACGTTTGGTTGAAGCTACTGCTGCCAAAGGTGTTTCAACCATTTATTAAATACAAGGGTTCACATACTTTTTCCACCTGCACTGTGAATGTTTACATGGTGTGTTCAATAAAAACATGGTAACATTTAATTCTTTGTGTGTTATTAGTTTAAGCTGTCATTGTCTATTGTTGTGACTTAGATGAAGATCAGATCCCATTTTATGACCAGATTGTGCAGAAATGTATATAATTCCAAAGGGTTCACATACTTTTTGTTGAAACTGTATATATATATATATATATATATATATATATACAGTACAGACCAAAAGTTTGGACGCACCTTCTCATTCAAAGAGTTTTCTTTATTTTCATGACTATGAAAATTGTAGATTCACACTGAAGGCATCGGAACTATGAATTAACACATGTGGAATTATATACATAACAAAAAAGTGTGAAGCAACTGAAAATATGTCATATTCTAGGTTCTTCAAAGTAGCCACCTTTTGCTTTGATTACTGCTTTGCACACTCTTGGCATTCTCTTGATGAACTTCAAGAGGTAGTCACCTGAAATGGTTTTCACTTCACAGGTGTGCCCTGTCATGTTTAATAAGTGGGATTTCTTGCCTTATAAATGGGGTTGGGACCATCAGTTGCATTGTGAAGAAGTCAAGTGGATACACAGCTGATAGTCCTACTGAATAGACTGTTAGAATTTGTATTATGGAAAGGAAAAAGAAGCTAATTAAAGAAAAACGAGTGGCCATCATTACTTTAAGAAATGAAGATCAGTCAGTCCGAAAAATTGGGAAAACTTTGAAAGTGTCCTCTATGCAGTCACAAAAACCATCAAGCGCTACAAAAAAACTGGCTCACATGCCGACCGCCCCAGGAAAGGAAGACCAAGAGTCACCTTTGCTGTGGAGGATAAGTTCATCCGAGTCACCAGCCTCAGAAATCGCAGGTTAACAGCAGCTCAGATTAGAGACCAGGTCAATGCCACACAGAGTTCTAGCAATAGACACATCTCTAGAACAACTGCTAAGAGGAGACTGTGCGAATCAGGCCTTCATGGTAGAATATCCGCTAGGAATCCACTGCTAAGGACAGTTAACAAGCAGAAGAGACTTATTTGGGCTAAAGAACACAAGGAATGGACATTAGACCAGTGGAAATCTGTGCTTTGGTCTGATGAGTCAAAATTTGAGATCTTTGGTTCCAACCACCGTGTCTTTGTGCGACGCAGAAAAGGTGAACGGATGGACTCTACATGCCTGGTTCCCACCGTGAAGCATGGAGGAGGAGGTGTGATGGTGTGGGGGTGCTTTGCTGGTGACACTGTTCGGGATTTATTCAAAATTGAAGACATACTGAACCAGCATGGCCACCACAGCATCTTGCAGCGGCATGCTATTCCATATTTTTCAACAGGACAATGACCCCAACACACACCTCCAGGCTGTGTAAGGGCTATTTGACCATGAAGGAGAGTGATGGGGTGCTGCGCCAGATGACCTGGCCTCCACAGTCACCAGACCTGAACCCAATCGAGATGGTTTGGGGTGAGCTGGACCGCAGAGTGAAGGCAAAAGGGCCAACAAGTGCTAGGCATCTCTGGGAACTCCTTCAAGACTGTTGGAAGACCATTTCAGGTGACTACCTCTTGAAGCTCATCAAGAGAATGCCAAGAGTGTGCAAAGCAGTAATCAAAGCAAAAGGTGGCTACTTAGAATATGACATATTTTCAGTTGTTTCACACTTTTTTGTTATGTATATAATTCCACATGTGTTAATTCATAGTTTTGATGCCTTCAGTGTGAATCTACAATTTTCATAGTCAGGAAAATAAAGAAAACTCTTTGAATGAGAAGGTGTGTCCAAACTTTTGGTCTGTATATATATATATATATGTTATAATTGCCGTTCAGCGGTGAGGTTACATTGTACTACAGCCATTTACGGGGTGTAATAATAGGAAAGATACATACGTCCTATTAGCCATTCTGCTTTGATTTTACATTGTTAAACTTTTTGGGGGGTGTGTATTAATAGGAAAAAATATATATACTGTATTTTCTTGCCCTATAAGACACACCTGCACATAAGACTCACCTCGGTGTTTGAAGAGGAAAATAAGAAAAAAAATATTTTGATCCAAAAGGTGTGCCTTTGGTGGGTTTTGAACTAATGGTGGTCTGTGGATGACACTATTATGGAGGAACTGTGGATGACACTGTTATGGGGGGATCTGTGGATGACGCACTGTTATGGGGTATCTGTGGCAAAGTAACAGTGTTAGCAAAGTAAAAATGTCAGCATTCGCCCCATAAGACGCAGGGGCGAAATATATATATATATATATATATATATATATATATGTCATAATTGCCGTTCAGCTGTGAAGTTACATTGCACTACAGGGGTGTATTAAAAGGAAAGATACATGCATCCCATTAGCCATTCTGCGGTGAATTGTGATTGTTGTATTTCTTTTTTGGGGATGTATTAATATGAAAAAGAATACATCTTAATTACCATTCTGCGGTGAAGTTACATTGTACTACAGCCAGTATTGAAGGGAAAAAAACCTACGTCTTATTATCCGTTCTGCAGTAAATTGTGATTGCTATGTTTTTTTTTCGGGGGGGGGGGGGGGTTTATTAATCTGAAAAAATATATGTCTTAATTGCCGTTCAGTGAAGTTACATTATACTACAGCCATTTACGAGGTCTATTAAAAGGAAATATACGTATGTCCCATTAGAGGTTCTGCGCTGAATTGTGATTGCTATATTTCTTTTTTTGGGGTGTATTAATAGGAAAAATAATAAATGTCTTAATTGCCGTTCAGTGAAGTTACATTATTCTACAGCCATTTACTAGGTCTATTAAAAGGAAATATACGTATGTCCCATTAGAGGTTCTGCGCTGAATTGTGATTGCTACATTTCTTTATTTTTTTATTAATAGGAAAAATAATACGTCTTAATTGCCGTTCTGCAGTGAAGTTACATTGTTCTACAGCCATTTATGGGGTGTATTAAAAGGAAATAAACCTACTTAGGGCTCTTTCACATCTGCGTTATTGTCTTCCGGCATAGAGTTCCGTCGTCGGGGCTCTATGCCGGAAGAATACTGATCAGGATTATCCTAATGCATTCTGAATGGACAGTCCATCCTTCAGGATGCATCAGGATGTCTTCCGTTTCGGAACGGAACGTTTTTTGGCCGCAGCAAATAGCGCAGCATGCTGCGCTTTTTGCTCCGGCCAAAAATCCAGAACACTTGCCGCAAGGCCGGATCCGGAATGAATGCCCATTGAAAGGCATTGATCCGGATCCGGTCTTAAGCTAAACGTCGTTTCGGCGCATTGCCGGATGCGACGTTTAGCTTTTTCTCAATGGTTACCATGGCTGCCGGGACGCTAAAGTCCTGGCAGCCATGGTAAACTGTAGTGGGGAGCGGGGAGCAGCATACTTACCATCCGTGCGGCTCCCGGGGCGCTCCAGAGTGACGTCAGGGCGCCCCAGGCGCATGGATGACGTGATCGCATGGATCACATGATCCATGCGCATGGGGCGCTCTGACGTCATTCTGGAGCGCCCCGGGAGCCGCACGGATGGTAAGTATGCTGCTCCCCGCTCCCCACTACTACTATGGCAACCAGGACTTTAATAGCGTCCTGGCTGCCATAGTAACACTGAAAGCATTTTGAAGACGAATCCGTCTTCAAATGCTTTCAGTACACTTGCGTTTTTCCGGATCCGGCGTGTAATTCCGGCAAGTGGAGTACACGCCGGATCCGGACAACGCAAGTGTGAAAGAGGCCTTAATATTATCCGTTTGGTGCTGAATTGTGATTGTTATTTTTTTGGGGGCTGGGAGTTTATTAATCTGAAAAAATACATGTCTTAATTGCTGTTCAGCTGTGAAGTTACATTGTACTACAGCCATTTACGAGGCCTTTTAAAAGGAAATATACGTACGTCCCATTAGAGGTTCTGTGGTGAATTGTGATTGTTATATTTCTTTTTTTGGGGTGTATTAACAAGAAAAAGAATACTGTATGTCTTAATTGCCATTACAGTTACATTATACTAGAGCCATTTACGGGGTGTATTAATAGGAAATATACGTACTTCCTATTAGCCATTCTGAGTTGAATTTTGATTGTTATACTTTTTGGGGGGTGTATTAATAGGAAAAAGAATACGCCTTAATTGTCGTTCTGCGGGGAAGTTACATTGTACGACATCCTTTTTTGGTGTGTATTATTTTAATGTCATTCTTTTATTATACAGTATGTCAGACAGACATGTGTCAGGCCCTTCAAAGGGAACGGACAGTGGCCAAAATGTTTCTGTCGCAGGCAGAAGTAGCAGCAGATAAAGAGGGAGGTGGCAGCAGGAGTCGCAGCAAGAGGCCTGAGCTCCCAGTGTCATCTAGCGGTTGTGTCTTGACCAAAAACCCAGCAGTTCTTGAATGGTTGACTTGCTCTTCGACTTTGTCGCAAGTGACATCAGACACCCCCAGCCAAGAGTTGGTGGGTTACTCTGACTCGATGCTTAATTGGCATGGCCCGGAAGCAGGCCATGTTCCCCCAACTGTCCTCAACCTGCCCCTGTAATTTTCTATTCCCCCAGCGCGAGAAGTATTACATGCCGTAGGCTCGGCTCCACTTTTTAGTGAGGACGAGCTCCTACAGGAAAGTCAGCAGCTACTGCCCAGCCAAGATGTAGAGGAGACATCCGCCGCTTCCTCCGGTAGGCAGGCAAGTAGTGATGATGAAAGTCGCATGGGAGCAGGTCTTACGAGCGGTCAGGCTCCTGGCCAGCAACTTGGCCAGGTGACGCCGCTTCCGCCTCCAAGTTCTCGTTGGTTCTGGGACAATGTCTGCCTCTGCCTCCTCATCCTCTACTGTGTCCTCAGCCTCCACTGCAGGGACAGTTCACAGTGCTCCTCCATCATACCACATGTGCAGGGCACGGCGGTGTCACGCTGTTCTGCACCTAGTTTGCCTGGGCAGAGTCACACAGGGGAGGAACTGCTCCTCATCCTTGATTAAGAAACCATACCCTGCTTCCTCGACAACTAAAATTGGAACCATGGTCACCGACAACAGGAAGAACATGGTGTTGCATCAAGGAGGGCTGAGCCATGCGCCTTGTATGGCGCATGTGTTTAATCTGGTGGTAAAGTGGTTCCTGAAGTCTGCACCATCATCTGCAAGACATCCCGAAAATGGCCAGTAAACTTTGCATGCACTTCAGCCACTCGTACACCGCAAGCACACCCTCCTTGAGCTGCAGCGGAAGAATGGTGTCTCCCAACATAGGCTGATATGCAATGTTTCCAACCGTTGGAATTCCACCCTCCATATGTTGGACCAATTATATGAACAAAGAAAGGCCATAAACGATTTCTTGATGATACAGGTGGACAGAGGTACTTCCCTGCATAACTTCGATGATAGTTAGTGGCAGCTCATGCGTGACACCAGCCGTTTGCTCGGGGCCTTTGAGGAGGCCACTTTATTTGTCAGTCGCCACGACTGGATGAACAACATCATTCCACTGATTGATGTCCTGGAGCACACGCTGCTAAATATGGCTGGCCACGGAACAGGAGACGTGTCAATTACATCTCATGGCCACATGAGCCCTGTGGGGGCTTAACTAGAGGAGGAGAAGGAGGACATTTGAGTACAAGCAATGCATAGAGAAATGGCTGGTTTTTCTACACAGGTAAAAGGAGAGGAGAAGCAGGAGCAGCCGGAGGAGCTACAGGGCCCCCCTGAGGAAGGCACGCCGAAACGCGCGTTGGGGTAGCACCACCCTGGGTCTCTTTGCACACGTTTTGTCTTAGGTGAGCTCCGGTCTCCTGCTGCCCCCCTCTGGCCATATGATCTTGTTGTTTATTCACACTTGGTCTACTTTATGCAACATACTTTCATCTTTACCTATGCTTGCATATTTGTTATGCCATTGGGGGTATATGCGTTGACCACTGTTGTCACCTAGGCACTCACTGGTTTCATTATTTATTCATTGCATGGGTTGGGCACTGCACCCAGCATTATTTATTTTTTCCCATGTTATATTCTATTTACTTTTGTATTCTTCCATTCGTGTGCTTTCCTTCCCGGGGTGGCGCTCTTTTTTGTTCTCCGCTCTTATCATTTTGTCTAACGGCATCTTATGTATTAGTTTTTTTCTACTGTTGCCATTTTATCATGCTTTAATAAAATGTATATATATTTTTGGTACTATGAGCTCTACTCCTCTTTGTTTCTGCTATTCCACTCGGGAGCTCTTGCCGAGTTACACTTTTGCTGTGTCCCCTGGGGTCGCATTAGGTGGGCACTGTTCCTCACCTGTCCTGGGGACACCCTGGGTCATTTTGTTTGTTTTTCTGAGGGCAATGAGGAAGACGAAGCAGAGGACCCAGACACACCGTGGCAGTATGCAGTAGAGATGGAGGCAGGGACTACCTCCGAGTCACTTGGGCAAATGGCCCGATGCATGCTTACTTGCTTGCGTAGTGACAGCCGAATTGTCACCATTCGGCAGAGGGATGACTACTGGCTCTCCATCATGTGAGACCCCTGCTACCGGTCCAAAATGGGGGCTTTTTTTACATCCACTGAAAGGGAGGACAAAGTGAACTACTATCGAGACATACTATGTAGCCAGTTGGCTGCTGCTTTTGTGCGACATCACACATCCTCACGCAGGTCTGACGGGGGGCCCTCTGTGCTCACGTTCCACTGCCATGGCTGCTGGGGGAGGGGAGGCAGGAGCAGTACCAGCTCCATCAGCAGCAAATTAAGTCTAGAGTTGATGATGAGCAGTTTTCTTCACCTGCCTACTGAAGAAACTACTCACCAGCAGCAGCAGACATAGAGCAGGACCTGAACCAGCAAGTTGTGGCATACTTGGAGTGCACCTTGACACCCAATATCAAAGATCTGCTGGACTACTGGGCAGCCAAACTCGATTTGTGGCCGCAACTGGCTGAGTTTGCCCTGGACAAGCTTTCCTGCCCAGCCAGCAGTGTGGCATCAGAGCAGGTGTTTAGTGCAGTGAAGGTCATCGTTTACCCAAGGAGAATTTGCCAGTCCATCCAAAATGTGGAGAAACTGACCTTTGTGAAGATGAGTCAGGCATGGATCAGCCAGGAGTTTCAAACACCAGTTCCTGATGCATAAGGCTAGATCATCCATCATGCGACACCTACACTTTGTCAAAAGAGACCTGTTTCTTCTGTCTACCTGCTTGAGCTGCTATTCTGATGCTGGCACCCGCCTGATGCCACACCTGGTGCTAGGTACTCCTACTGCCATCTTTAGCTGGTATATGTGTTACCCCCCACCCCCCACTCTGTCACTGGGCCATTCTGTGGTCCCCTCATGCTGCTGTCACCTCACCAGTATGTCACTGGGCCACTCTGTGGTCTCCTCATGCTGCTGCCACATCACCACTCTGGGGTCTCCTCATGCTGCTGCCACCTGAACACTATGTCAATGGGCCACTCTGTGGTCTGCTCATGCTGCTGCCACATTACCACTCTGTGGTATCCACATGCTGCTGCCACCTCACCACTATGTTCTGTAGACATCTATGTTGAATCAGCTGACAATGGTGTGAAAGGAATGTGCTCCTTCACGCTATAGTAGGATCTTGGGCCTTTACACGGTTCTTTATACCTGGTGCTAACATTGACCTATAAGGCTGAGTTCACACTTGAGATATTTGGTCAGTTTTGGCCCCGTGACTGCCCAAATAAGTCATACTGACTCACAGTATCGTTTCACTACCAGTTCCTATGCGTGTTACTGCAAGGCACACTGTTCTACACCACTATACAGGCTCTCTGCAGCCAGGAAATAACTGTTTTTTAACGCGATTCACTAAGAATAAATTCGAATCAAATCAAATCTTTTGGGAAAATTCGGCAAACTGAGCAAATAGAATTTTTGAGAAATTTGCTCATCTCTAATTACGGCGATACCACATGTGTATGGTTCTTGCAATTTCATACAGAAAAAAACTTTGAAAAAAATATATATTTTTCTTTTCATCGCCATATTCTAACCCCTATAACTTTTTTATAGTTATGTGTATGGAGCTGTGTGAAGGCCCATTTTTGCAGGAAGATATGTACTGTTCATTGATTTTAGAGTGTTCATGATTTTTTGATAACTTTTTTGTGGTAGTTGAAGCGACCAAAAAACGGCAAATCGGCCGTTTGCCATATAGGATAAATATTTTTATATTTTAATAGGACGGGCGTTTTTGTATTAGATTTTTTTCTCTCATAGAACTGAATGCATTAGTATTGGTGTCTATGAGAATTACACTATGTTCCAATTGAGCCCTGACACAGGCTAAGTAGGAACCTATCTGCAGCAGCCTCGGATCATGCCAGAAGACAAAGTCTGCTGCACGCTGTATCGGGTTTTCCCAATCCCCGCTGGGAACACGCGCACCAGTTTTTTTTTTTAGCTCCTGAATGCCATGGTCACATTAGACCACTGCTTTTGAGGGGTTAAATGTGTGCTATCGACATTATTGTCATTTGCATACATTAGTCCTGGGTGTTTGCTGTTTAAAACAGCAGGCACCCGGCAGCTATGTCCCCTGCAGTGCTTATAAGTGCCATCTTTAAAGATCTGCCCAGCTCCATACATGTACCATACAGCGACCTCCCTTTGAAACTGTTTCCATAGACACATAACTTTGATTCAATTGATTAAACTATTGTTTTTCTTTTGATGATCCGAGGCTCCATACCCGACTTGTAATACTTTTTTTTTTATATTCAAATGTAATTTGTTGCAATGAGGATGTCACCATTTCTCGTGTTGCACCCAAGCTCCGCTCCTTTCTGTGGCCAGCCCCTTACTGGCTGCTTTACCACTGCCTGGCACTGACAATCAAAGCAGCAAGAGAGCGGCTGGTCACAGAAATGGGTGGAGCTTGGGCGCAACAAGATGCCCTCATTGCACCAAACACATTGCATATTAACCAATTTCCTACCGCACATAGACTATAAATGGGTGCTGGCATTTATCTCTGAATGGACATTTTAGAACGTTCTTTCAGAGATCGCAGCTGCACACTAATCGTGCATCTGCTGTGCTAGGGGCCTGCTGCGAGTGTGCCCCATAGAGAAGACAGGGACTGTTTTTCCGTGTCATTGACTTCTGGATGGCTGCATACACAGCGCTGAAGGAGCGCTGTGTATTCATCTAAGGAAGTGATATGCCATTTCCTGTTTTGGCTCGACAGTCATGTGACTACTGTTGTATCAGTCCCAGTTACAGGAGAAATCAACAGTATAAAAAAAATGTGATGTTAAATGTCCCCCAGAGGTCTTATATGACCTTATGGGGGACATCAAGTGCAAAACAAATAATACAAATAAAAAAGTGTTTTATAAAAATAAACGTTTCACATGTAAAAAAGTACCCTTTTCCCCAATTCCCCCAAAATTGTAAAAAAATAGAAAGAAAAAAAAAATACAAATTTGGCATCGCCGCATCTATAATGACCACCTCTATAAAAAATATCACATGATCTATCCCATTAGGTCTACTGTGTAAAAATAAAAATAAAAACTATGCCAAAAATTTGTATGTACCCAAAAATGGTACCAATAAAAATGTCACCTCATCCCACAAAAATAAAGACCATAGCCAGAAAAATAAAAAATAATATTGCTCTAAGAAAATGGCAACACAACATGATTTTTTTTTCTAAGAATAATCTTATTGAGTAAAACTAACATAAAATAGACATATAGACATATTTGGTATTGCCGCATCTGTAACGACCGGCTCTATAAAAATATCACATGATCTACTCCATCAGGTAAATGCCACAAATTTACTAGTAACATGACGTACAATGTGTCATGAAAAACAATCTCGGAATGGCTTGAATAAGTAAAAGCATTTCAAAGCTATTACCACTTAGAGCGACACATGTCAGTTTGGTCAGGAAGGTGGTAAATTGCCTGGTCTGGAAGTGTTTAAGAGATAGTATCATAACTTTGGACCAGAACCTCAAATCAACAAAAAAATAAACACTGTTTTAATGAGGTGAACTACAGCTATGTCTCTATGCAAATAGTTTGAAGGTGACATATTCCCTTTGAAGGACAGACAAAGCAATACACTAGTGTGAACAGTGTACCAAAAAGAGACAAACTTTCATATCTTTGACTCATTGCTTGCTGGTGTAATACTTTGAATAGTACACAGAAAAGACAGAGCACTAGTTCCATTAACTAATAACTTACTAGTGTCTATTACCTGCAACACAACTTTTTTAGTTATAATGAAAAAAAAAACTATGGGGGTCATTCATTATACTGAAATACGCCTATGTTAGGCATATTTCAGGTCAGATGGCGGTGTAATGGTTAGTTGCGTCGCTACCTGCAACTTCTCCCTGCTCATGCCAGTTCTACAATTGTGGGCGTGGCGTGAGCTGGGAAGGCCCATTCATAATTTTCTGTGTGGCCGTTCCTTGCATTGGCGACCACAATTTGCGGGCAACATCTGTGCTGTGGCCGGGACGGATCGAGACCTATTCAACTTGAACGGGTCGTGATCCGTCCGCACCATAAAAAAATAGAATGGGTCTTCATGACCCATAGAATAGAATTTTATTTTTTATTTTTTTTAACTTTCAAGTTTTATTGATTTTTCAGCCTAAGAAAATCAGAAAGTAAATATGTCACTTGTATAAGCCAGAATCAATGTTAACATTTGCAAAATACATCTTTGACACTTATATTGTGATGTTACATAGTTAATCCAACATAAGAATATCAGATAATAAATATGTCACTTGCATAATCCAACATCGATCGCTAACATATGTAAAGTATATCATTGACATATACCTCAGATTGTAACATAGTCAATCCAAGAACATACTAATACATTGAAGTCCAGAACGAGATCCTTTTACGAGATATAATTTATTTTATACTATAGCGTGCCACTATATAGTTGTTTCCTACATAGTTGTCCATTCACCATTCTCTCCCACCATGTATACCACACTATCAGTCACTACAAAGCCAAAGAGGAGATTTTAGCTGCAAACCGACAGGAGTTCCACAAGTCCCATCTTTTGTGAGCTTTTAAGCGATCAGAGTAAGAATTTGCATATATATATTCATGCTGCATACTGTTGCGGGCTGCCAGGGTCTGCTCCTCCTCCTCCCTTCCCCCCCTCTTTTACTTACTTACCGTCTGCAGTTCTTCTCATCCTCTTTCAGTCCTTCCGGATACTGGTCTGACTTCAGGCGCGCGCCGCGCGCGCATGTTCTCGCGAGACCTGCACGGGAGTTCGCACAGGTCTCGCGGGAGTTCACGGGCCCGGCGCCACGCCACGTACATATAGGGGTCGCAGGGGTCGCAGTTGCGACCGGGCCCGGCACCCCAGGGGGCCCGACCGCCTGCGGACCCCTGGCCCCTGCTGCAGCTGCGTCTGGCATCTGATTCCCATCCCAATACCAGTTAAGTTGCCCCCGCCCCCCCGCCCTCCTCCTTGCGGCCGGCGCCGGGCCCGTGAACTCCCGCGAGACCTGTGCGAACTCCCGTGCAGGTCTCGCGAGAACATGCGCGCGCGGCGCGCGCCTGAAGTCAGACCAGGATCCGGAAGGACTGAAAGAGGATGAGAAGAACTGCAGACGGTAAGTAAGTAAAAGAGGGGGGGAAGGGAGGAGGAGGAGCGGACCCTGGCAGCCCGCAACAGTGCACACTGAGGCCCCCAGCCCCCCAGGCATTACCCCCAGGCATTACCCCCTGGCAGATGACCGGGGGGGCCACAACTCGTCTCTGGCAGCAGGAAAAGCCTGCAAACTGAGGCCCCCAGCCCCCCATGCATTACCCCTGGCAGATGACCGGGGGGGGGGGGGCGACAACTCGTCTCTGGCAGCAGGAAAAGCCCGCACACTGAGGCCCCCAGCCCCCCAGGCATTACCCCTGGCAGATGACCAGGGGGAGGGTAATTACAGACTACAGTTACTGCCACTAGTCTCTGGCAGGAAAAGCCCGCAACAGGGCACACTGAGGCCCCCAGCCCCCCAGGCATCCCCCCTGGCAGATGACCGGGGGAGGGTTTACAGTCACTGGCACTCATCTCTGGCAGGAAAAGCCCGCAACAGGGCACACAGAGTCTGACTGTAAACCCTCCCCCGGTCATCTGCCAGGGGGGATGCCTGGGGGGGCTGGGGGCCTCAATGTGCCCTGTTGCAGGCTTTTCCTGCCAGAGACGAGTGGCAGTGACTGTAGTCTGTAATTACCCTCCCCCTGCCCCCGGTCATCTGCCAGGGGGGATGCCTGGGGGGGCTGGGGGCCTCAGTGTGCCCTGTTGCGGGCTTTTCCTGCCAGAAATGAGTGCCAGTGACTGTAGTCTGTAAACCCTCCCCCCCCCAGTCATTTGCCAGGGGGGATGCCTGCGGGGCTGAGGGCCTCAGTGTGCCCTGTTGCTGCGGGCTTTTCCTGCCAGAGACGAGTGCCAGTGACTGTAAACCCTACCCCCCCCCCCCCCCGGGTCAACTGCCAGGGGCCATCTGCCTTGCTTTGATGGGATTGCCAGATTGGGGCCTGGGCTGATCTGATCATCTGAGGGGCGGTAGTGGGGGTAGGTGCAGCGGCGGGTTGGGGGGGGCCCATGGATCAATTTCGCACCGGGGCCCCATGGATTGTGTGTACGCCACTGGCTGCATATATTGATTTACCAGAGAGATCACATCAGCTAACTGAGGATTAATGGGCAGTTTCCAGGAGGTCGCAATAAGCAGCTGAGAGAATGCCCATTATAACCGGTCTATGGGAATAAGGTAGATCTTCTATTCCAATGGAAAGCACAGCTAATGGAGGGTCGAGGGGTATCTGGAAGCCCGCCACCGTCGAGATAAGGTCAAACATCTTCCTCCAAAAAGGGAGAATAATAGGGCATGACCACCACATATGGGATAAGCTTCCCTTTTCCCCACATTTTCATCCAGCAATTTGAGCTGTATTCAGGGTCCATGTGAGCTATATGGGCTGGAGTCAAGTACCATCTAAGCTGTATTTTCCTATTTTGTTCAATGTGATTAATGCATTTGGCAGTAGCTATCGTCCAATGGAAAGCATCCCTCCACTCCTCGACCGTCCAAGAACTCCCCAACTCTTCTTCCCACTTCTCCATAAAGTTAAGCTTTGTTTCTAATGTAGGGTCACGTGCATAATACGCAGTCGCCAGGCCTTTCCCCTGACCTGTCTTACTAATGAAATATTTACTAAAAGAGGTAGTTCTAGTCAACGAATCAATGGGAGGTCTTGTTCTGTGTAGCATATGCCTAACTTGGAGGTATTGATAAAAACAAGTATTAGGTATACTATAGGTTTGATGCAAGGTCTCAAATACTTCCATAGTATCACCTTCATATAGCTGTTCCAAACATATAATACCCGCTTTCTCCCATTTATCCAATGAAAGATCGGGAACCCCATACATGAGAACAACCAATGGAATCTCAGATCTCGTAGGAGAGAAAAGCTTCCCTTCCTCTATATAATGGCACTAGGTCCAAACTGCCGCTCGCATAGTCAAGAGAGGGGGTAAAGTTTAGGCGCCTCTAGGGAATGGGCACCAAGAAAGCCTGGGAGAGAGCCTAGTTTTGTGTAGGAGGATTCTAATTCATGCCATCTCTGTGGCGAGGAAGGCGCCCACCACTCCTTTGTTTGTTCAATGAGGTTCGCTTTGTAATAACGAATGAGATCCGGGACCCCCAAACCTCCCTCTCTCAGCTTTGGGTATAGGGCTTGTCGGTCCACTCTAGGTGTTTTGTTACCCCATATAAATCTTAAGAGGTCCGACTGCAACGACCTTAATATTTTATGTGGTACGATAAGGGGTATACATCTAAGTTTATAGAGAATCTTAGGTAAAGTCATCATTTTGACCGCAATAATTCTGGCCAACCATGACATAAACAGCTTAAAGTATTCGGCATAATCCGCTAGTAATTCTGTTCTCAGGGAATTTAAGTTACTCCTCACTAAATTTAGTATTCGAGGCGTTAGTGAAATGCCCAGGTAAATTATGCCATCCTCCGCCCACTGAAATGGAGCTTTCGCCAGAAGCTCCCTTTTGAGAGGGTCTTGAATCGCAAATGGGAGAATATGCGATTTTGTGACATTAAGTTTATAGAAAGAGGCTTGTGCATATTCCTTTAAAACTACCATGACATTTGGGAGAGATTTCTCTGGATTAGTAAGTGATAGCAGAACCTCATCCACGTATAGTCCTATTTTGTGTGATGCATTCCCCACGTGTATACCTAGAATATCTGGATCCAAGCGGATTCTTTCTGCCAGGGGTTCCATCACCAGCGCAAACACCAACGGTGATAAAGGGCAACCTTGTCTGGTACCATTCGTTATATAAAACTTTTGGAATAAAAGCCGGATGCCAATACTCGAGCTGATGGAAGGGAGTATAGATTTAAGATAGCTGACAGAATAGGTCCCCGGAACCCAAAATGATTCAACACCTCCGCCAGAAACCCCCAATGCACCCTATCGAAAGCTTTTTCAGCATCAAGAGACACAAATATTGTGGGTGCACCGGAGGTATCCGCTAGTTGAAGCAGGTCAATCACTCTACGGGTTACGTCTCTACATTGACGGTCAGGGATGAAACAAACCTGATCAGTGGACACCAATTGAGGAAGGAGGGGCTGTATTCTCAGGGCCAACAGCTTAGAAAATAACTTCAGGTCATTATTTAATAAAGAAATGGGGCGGAAATTTGCTGGGATATCATGAGGTTTCCCTGGTTTGGGGATTGTCGTGATGATAGCGCATAACATTTCTTTGGGTATACTACCCGGGAGTAGAAATGCATTAAAGAGCCGCGTAAGGTATGGCAGTAAGCTTACTTTAAAGGATCTATAATAGTCCCCCGAAAAGCCATCTGGGCCTGGGGCTTTATGCAGTTTTAATGATTTTATAGCAGTATCTACTTCTAGTTCCAAGAAGGGGGTATTGAGTAATTCCAAATCTTGAGGGGCGATGCTCGGGAGAGATACTGATTTTAAGAAATTCAGTATGGTATGTGAGGTGGGTTGTGGGGTGCCGCCATCATTTTTCTAATTATAGAGGGAACTATTGTAATCTGCAAATGCATCCGCAATATCAACCGGATGTGTAGTAATTAGAGTTGAGCGAACACCTGGATGTTCGGGTTCGAGAAGTTCGGCCGAACATCCCGGAAATGTTCGGGTTCGGGATCCGAACCCGATCCGAACTTCGTCCCGAACCCGAACCCCATTGAAGTCAATGGGGACCCGAACTTTTCGGCACTAAAAAGGCTGTAAAACAGCCCAGGAAAGAGCTAGAGGGCTGCAAAAGGCAGCAACATGTAGGTAAATCCCCTGCAAACAAATGTGGATAGGGAAATGAATTAAAATAAAAATTAAATAAATAAAAATTAACCAAAATCAATTGGAGAGAGGTTCCATAGCAGAGAATCTGGCTTCCCGTCACCCACCACTGGAACAGTCCATTCTCAGATATTTAGGCCCCGGCACCCAGGCAGAGGAGAGAGGTCCCGTAACAGAGAATCTGTCTTCATGTCAGCAGAGAATTAGTCTGCATGTCATAGCAGAGAATGAGGCTTCACGTCAGCCACCACTGCAACAGTCCATTGGCATATATTTAGGCCCAGCACCCAGGCAGAGGAGGGAGGTCCCGTAACAGAGAATCTGTCTTCATGTCAGCAGAGAATTAGTCTGCATGTCATAGCAGAGAATGAGGCTTCACGTCAGCCACCACTGCAACAGTCCATTGGCATATATTTAGGCCCAGCACACACACAGGCAGAGGAGAGAGGTCCCGTAACAGAGAATCTGGCTTCATGTCAGCAGAGAATCAGTCTGCATGTCATAGCAGAGAATGAGGCTTCACGTCAGCCACCACTGCAACAGTCCATTGGCATATATTTAGGCCCAGCACACACACAGGCAGAGGAGAGAGGTCCCGTAACAGAGAATCTGGCTTCATGTCAGCAGAGAATCAGTCTGCATGTCATAGCAGAGAATGAGGCTTCACGTCAGCCACCACTGCAACAGTCCATTGGCATATATTTAGGCCCAGCACACACACAGGCAGAGGAGAGAGGTCCCGTAACAGAGAATCTGTCTTCATGTCAGCAGAGAATTAGTCTGCATGTCATAGCAGAGAATGAGGCTTCACGTCAGCCACCACTGCAACAGTCCATTGGCATATATTTAGGCCCAGCACACACACAGGCAGAGGAGAGAGGTCCCGTAACAGAGAATCTGGCTTCATGTCAGCAGAGAATCAGTCTGCATGTCATAGCAGAGAATGAGGCTTCACGTCAGCCACCACTGCAACAGTCCATTGGCATATATTTAGGCCCAGCACACACACAGGCAGAGGAGAGAGGTCCCGTAACAGAGAATCTGGCTTCATGTCAGCAGAGAATCAGTCTGCATGTCATAGCAGAGAATGAGGCTTCACGTCAGCCACCACTGCAACAGTCCATTGGCATATATTTAGGCCCAGCACACACACAGGCAGAGGAGAAGGTCCCGTAACAGAGAATCTGTCTTCATGTCAGCAGAGAATCAGTCTGCATGTCATAGCAGAGAATGAGGCTTCACGTCAGCCACCACTGCAACAGTCCATTGGCATATATTTAGGCCCAGCACCCAGGCAGAGGAGGGAGGTCCCGTAACAGAGAATCTGTCTTCATGTCAGCAGAGAATTAGTCTGCATGTCATAGCAGAGAATGAGGCTTCACGTCAGCCACCACTGCAACAGTCCATTGGCATATATTTAGGCCCAGCACCCAGGCAGAGGAGGGAGGTCCCGTAACAGAGAATCTGTCTTCATGTCAGCAGAGAATTAGTCTGCATGTCATAGCAGAGAATGAGGCTTCACGTCAGCCACCACTGCAACAGTCCATTGGCATATATTTAGGCCCAGCACACACACAGGCAGAGGAGAGAGGTCCCGTAACAGAGAATCTGGCTTCATGTCAGCAGAGAATCAGTCTGCATGTCATAGCAGAGAATGAGGCTTCACGTCAGCCACCACTGCAACAGTCCATTGGCATATATTTAGGCCCAGCACACACACAGGCAGAGGAGAGAGGTCCCGTAACAGAGGATCTGGCTTCATGTCAGCAGAGAATCAGTCTGCATGTCATAGCAGAGAATCAGGCTTCACGTCAGCCACCACTGCAACAGTCCGTTGTCATAAATTTAGGCCCAGCACCCAGGCAGAGGAGAGAGGTCCCGTAACAGACAATCTGGCTTCATGTCAGCAGAGAATTAGTCTGCATGTCATAGCAGAGAATGAGGCTTCACGTCAGCCACCACTGCAACAGTCCATTGGCATATATTTAGGCCTAGCACACAGGCAGAGGAGAGAGGTCCCGTAACAGACAATCTGGCTTCATGTCAGCAGAGAATCAGTCTGCATGTCATAGCAGAGAATGAGGCTTCACGTCACCCACCACTGCAACAGTCCATTGGCATATATTTAGGCCTAGCACACAGGCAGAGCAGAGAGGTCCCGTAACAGACAATCTGGCTTCATGACAGCAGAGAATCAGTCTGCATGTCATAGCAGAGAATGAGGCTTCACGTCACCCACCACTGCAACAGTCCATTGGCATATATTTAGGCCTAGCACACAGGCAGAGCAGAGAGGTCCCGTAACAGATGATCTGGCTTCATGTCAGCAGAGAATCAGTCTGCATGTCATAGCAGAGAATGAGGCTTCACGTCACCCACCACTGCAACAGTCCATTGGCATATATTTAGGCCTAGCACACAGGCAGAGCAGAGAGGTCCCGTAACAGACAATCTGGCTTCATGTCAGCAGAGAATCAGTCTGCATGTCATAGCAGAGAATCAGGCTTCACGTCAGCCACCACTGCAACAGTCCATTGTCATAAATTTAGGCCCAGCACCCAGGCAGAGGAGAGAGGTCCCGTAACAGACAATCTGGCTTCATGTCAGCAGAGAATTAGTCTGCATGTCATAGCAGAGAATCAGGCTTCATGTCAGCCACCACTGCAACAGTCCATTGGCATATATTTAGGCCTAGCACACAGGCAGAGGAGAGGTTCATTCAACTTTGGGTAGCCTCGCAATATAATGGTAAAATGAAAATAAAAATAGGATTGAATGAGGAAGTGCCCTGGAGTCCAATAATATATGGTTATGGGGAGGTAGTTAATGTCTAATCTGGACAAGGGACGGACAGGTCCTGTGGGATCCATGCCTGGTTCATTTTTATGAACGTCAGCTTGTCCACATTGGCTGTAGACAGGCGGCTGCGTTTGTCTGTAATGACGCCCCCTGCCGTGCTGAATACACGTTCAGACAAAACGCTGGCTGCCGGGCAGGCCAGCACCTCCAAGGCATAAAAGGCTAGCTCTGGCCACGTGGACAATTTAGAGACCCAGAAGTTGAATGGGGCCGAACCATCAGTCAGTACGTGGATTGGTGTGCACACGTACTGTTCCACCATGTTAGTGAAATGTTGCCTCCTGCTAACACGTTGCGTATCAGGTGGTGGTGCAGTTAGCTGTGGCGTGTTGACAAAAGTTTTCCACATCTCTGCCATGCTAACCCTGCCCTCAGAGGAGCTGGCCGTGACACAGCTGCCTTGGCGACCTCTTGCTCCTCCTCTGCCTTGGCCTTGGGCTTCCACTTGTTCCCCTGTGACATTTGGGAATGCTCTCAGTAGCGCGTCTACCAACGTGCGCTTGTACTCGCGCATCTTCCTATCACGCTCCAGTGCAGGAAGTAAGGTGGGCACATTGTCTTTGTAGCGTGGATCCAGCAGGGTGGCAACCCAGTAGTCCGCACAGGTTAAAATGTGGGCAACTCTGCTGTCGTTGCGCAGGCACTGCAGCATGTAGTCGCTCATGTGTGCCAGGCTGCCCAGGGGTAAGGACAAGCTGTCCTCTGTGGGAGGCGTATCGTCATCGTCCTGCCTTTCCCCCCAGCCACGCACCAGTGATGGACCCGAGCTGCGTTGGGTGCCACCCCGCTGTGACCATGCTTCATCCTCATCCTCCTCCACCTCCTCCTCATCCTCGTCCTCCTCGTCCTCCAGTAGTGGGCCCTGGCTGGCCACATTTGTACCTGGCCTCTGCTGTTGCCAAAAACCTCCCTCTGAGTCACTTCGAAGAGACTGGCCTGAAAGTGCTAAAAATGACCCCTCTTCCTCCTCCTCCTCCTCCTCCTGGGCCACCTCCTCTTCCATCATCGCCCTAAGTGTTTTCTCAAGGAGACATAGAAGTGGTATTGTAACGCTGATAACGGTGTCATCGCCACTGGCCATGTTGGTGGAGTACTCGAAACAGCGCAACAGGGCACACAGGTCTCGCATGGAGGCCCAGTCATTGGTGGTGAAGTGGTGCTGTTCTGTAGTGCGACTGACCCGTGCGTGCTGCAGCTGAAACTCCACTATGGCCTGCTGCTGCTCGCACAGTCTGTCCAGCATGTGCAAGGTGGAGTTCCACCTGGTGGGCACGTCGCATATGAGGCGGTGAGCGGGAAGGCCGAAGTTACGCTGTAGCGCAGACAGGCGAGCAGCAGCAGGATGTGAACGCCGGAAGCGCAAACAGACGGCCCGCACTTTATGCAGCAGCTCTGACATGTCGGGGTAGTTGTGAATGAACTTCTGCACCACCAAATTCAGCACATGCGCCAAGCAAGGGATGTGCGTCAAATTGGCTAGTCCCAGAGCTGCAACGAGATTTCGCCCATTATCACACACCACCAGGCCGGGCTTGAGGCTCACCGGCAGCAACCACTCGTCGGTCTGTTGTTCAATACCCCGCCACAACTCCTGTGCGGTGTGGGGCCTGTCCCCCAAACATATGAGTTTCAGAATGGCCTGCTGACGTTTACCCCGGGCTGTGCTGAAGTTGGTGGTGAAGGTGTGTGGCTGACTGGATGAGCAGGTGGAAGAAGAGGAGGAGGAAGCCGAGAAGGAGGAGGTGGCAACAGGAGGCAAAGAATGTTGCCCTGCGATCCTTGGCGGCGGAAGGACGTGCGCCAAACAGCTCTCCGCCTGGGGCCCAGCTGCCACTACATTTACCCAGTGTGCAGTTAGGGAGATATAGCGTCCCTGGCCGTGCTTACTGGTCCACGTATCTGTGGTTAGGTGGACCTTGCTACAGATGGCGTTGCGCAGTGCACACTTGATTTTATCGGATACTTGGTTGTGCAGGGAAGGCACGGCTCTCTTGGAGAAGTAGTGCCGGCTGGGAACAACATACTGTGGGACAGCAAGCGACATGAGCTGTTTGAAGCTGTCTGTGTCCACCAGCCTAAATGACAGCATTTCATAGGCCAGTAGTTTAGAAATGCTGGCATTCAGGGCCAGGGATCGAGGGTGGCTAGGTGGGAATTTACGCTTTCTATCAAATGTTTGTGAGATGGAGAGCTGAACGCTGGCGTGTGACATGGTTGAGACGCTTGGTGACGGAGGTGGTGGTGGTGGTGTTGGTGGTACATCCCCTGTTTGCTGGGCGGCAGGTGCCAACGTTCCTCCAGAGGCGGAGGAAGAGGCCGAGGCGGCAGCAGCAGAATAGGCCGAGGCGGCAGCAGCAGAAGAGGTAGCAGGGGGAGCCTGAGTGACTTCCTTGGTTTTAAGGTGTTTACTCCACTGCAGTTCATGCTTTGCATGCAGGTGCCTGGTCATGCAGGTTGTGCTCAGGTTCAGAACGTTAATGCCTCGCTTCAGGCTCTGATGGCACAGCGTGCAAACCACTCGGGTCTTGTCGTCAGCACATTGTTTGAAGAAGTGCCATGCCAGGGAACTCCTTGAAGCTGCCTTTGGGGTGCTCGGTCCCAGATGGCGGCGGTCAGTAGCAGGCGGAGTCTCTTGGCGGCGGGTGTTCTGCTTTTGCCCACTGCTCCCTCTTTTGCTACGCTGTTGGCTCGGTCTCACCACTGCCTCTTCCTCCGAACTGTGAAAGTCAGTGGCACGACCTTCATTCCATGTGGGGTCTAGGACCTCATCGTCCCCTGCATCGTCTTCCACCCAGTCTTGATCCCTGACCTCCTGTTCAGTCTGCACACTGCAGAAAGACGCAGCAGTTGGCACCTGTGTTTCGTCATCATCAGAGACATGCTGAGGTGGTATTCCCATGTCCTCATCATCAGGAAACATAAGTGGTTGTGCGTCAGTGCATTCTATGTCTTTCACCGCTGGGGAAGGGCTAGGTGGATGCCCTTGGGAAACCCTGCCAGCGGAGTCTTCAAACAGCATAAGAGACTGCTGCATAACTTGAGGCTGAGACAGTTTCCCTGGTATGCATGGGGGTGATGTGACAGACTGATGGGGTTGGTTTTCAGGCGCCATCTGTGCGCTTTCTGCAGAAGACTGGGTGGGAGATAATGTGAACGTGCTGGATCCACTGTCGGCCACACAATTGACTAATGCCTGTACCTGCTCAGGCCTTACCATCCTTAGAACGGCATTGGGCCCCACCATATATCGCTGTAAATTCTGGCGGCTACTGGGACCTGAGGTAGTTGGTACACTAGGACGTGTGGATGTGGCAGAATGGCCACGTCCTCTCCCAGCACCAGAGGGTCCACTAACACCACCACGACCATGTCCACGTCCGCGTCCCTTACTAGATGTTTTTCTCATTGTTATGGTTCACCACAACAACAAATATATTATTTGGCCCAATGTATTGTATTCAAATTCAGCGGGATATAAATTTGAGGCCTAGTATTTAGGCGCTGGGTGACCGGTATGGATTTAGTGACAGAATTAGACTTGGAAATGCACAGAAGCGTGTGTGTGTGAAGTTATTCTGAATGACCCAATGTGCACCTTGAATATTATATACCCTTTTAGGGATAGATTTCAAATAGCTCTGATATAGCAGAAACCACTAAATTATGAAATTGCTAAATTGGGAATTGTATTTCAACCCAGAACAAAAAATGTGCTTTGACGGACACTAAATAACTTTCCCAGCCACAACAGGACAGCGTTAACGAGAGATTTAGCAGGATATAAATTTGAGGCCTAGTATTTAGGCGCTGGGTGACCGGTATGGATTTAGTGACAGAATTAGACTTGGAAATGCACAGAAGCGTGTGTGTGTGAAGTTATTCTGAATGACCCAATGTGCACCTTGAATATTATATACCCTTTTAGGGATAGATTTCAAATAGCTCTGATATAGCAGAAACCACTAAATTATGAAATTGCTAAATTGGGAATTGTATTTCAACCCAGAACAAAAAATGTGCTTTGACGGACACTAAATAACTTTCCCAGCCACAACAGGACAGCGTTAACGAGAGATTTAGCAGGATATAAATTTGAGGCCTAGTATTTAGGCGCTGGGTGACAGGTATGGGTTTAGTGACAGAATTAGACTTAGAAATACACAGTAGCGGGTGTGTGTGAAGTTATTCTGAATGACCCAATGTGCACCTTGAATATTATATACCCTTTTAGGGATAGATTTCAAATAGCTCTGATATAGCAGAAACCACTAAATTATGAAATTGCTAAATTGGGAATTGTATTTCAACCCAGAACAAAAAATGTGCTTTGACGGACACTAAATAACTTTCCCAGCCACAACAGGACAGCGTTAACGAGAGATTTAGCAGGATATAAATTTGAGGCCTAGTATTTAGGCGCTGGGTGACAGGTATGGGTTTAGTGACAGAATTAGACTTGGAAATACACAGTAGCGGGTGTGTGTGAAGTTATTCTGAATGACCCAATGTGCACCTTGAATATTATATACCCTTTTAGGGATAGATTTCAAATAGCTCTGATATAGCAGAAACCACTAAATTATGAAATTGCTAAATTGGGAATTGTATTTCAACCCAGAACAAGAAATGTGCTTGAACGGACACTAAATAACTCGCCCAGCTACAGCACTAAGGACAGATTTAGCTGGATATAAATTTGAGGCCTAGTATTTAGGCGCTGGGTGACAGGTATGGGTTTAGTGACAGAATTAGACTTGGAAATGCACAGTAGCGGGTGTGTGAAGTTATTCTGAATGTCCCTATGTGCACCTTCAATATGATCTACCCTTTTAGGGATAGATTTCAAATAGCTCTGATATAGCAGAAACCACTAAATTATGAAATTGCTAAATTGGGAATTGTATTTCAACCCAGAACAAGAAATGTGCTTGAACGGACACTAAATAACTCGCCCAGCTACAGCACTAACGACAGATTTAGCTGGATATGAATTTGAGGCCTAGTATTTAGGCGCTGGGTGACAGGTATGGGTTTAGTGACAGAATTAGACTTGGAAATACACAGTAGCGGGTGTGTGTGAAGTTATTCTGAATGACCCAATGTGCACCTTGAATATTATATACCCTTTTAGGGATAGATTTCAAATAGCTCTGATATAGCAGAAACCACTAAATTATGAAATTGCTAAATTGGGAATTGTATTTCAACCCAGAACAAGAAATGTGCTTGAACGGACACTAAATAACTCGCCCAGCTACAGCACTAACGACAGATTTAGCTGGATATGAATTTGAGGCCTAGTATTTAGGCGCTGGGTGACAGGTATGGGTTTAGTGACAGAATTAGACTTGGAAATGCACAGTAGCGGGTGTGTGAAGTTATTCTGAATGACCCTATGTGCACCTTGAATATTATATACCCTTTTAGGGATAGATTTCAAATAGCTCTGATACAGCAGAAACCACTAAATTTTTAAATTGCTAAATTGGGAATTGTATTTCAACCCAGAACAAAAAATGTGCTTTGACGGACACTAAATAACTTTCCCAGCCACAACAGGACAGCGGTAACGAGAGATTTAGCGGGATATAAATTTGAGGCCTAGTATTTAGGCGCTGGGTGACCGGTATGGATTTAGTGACAGAATTAGACTGGGATATGGCCAAAAAATAACCACACTATTGCTGGTTAAATGCACTTGGTGATGGGCGCAGCTTGCCCCTGATGTAGTATATGGCCAAAAAATGAACAGACTATTGCTGGTTAAATGCACTTGGTGTCACAGCTTGACCAACCACACTACTGAGGGTTAAATGCACTTGGTGACGGGCGCAGCTTGCCCCTGATGTAGTATATGGCCAAAAAATGAACAGACTATTGCTGGTTAAATGCACTTGGTGACGGGCGCAGCTTGCCCCTGATTTAGTATATGGCCAAAAAATGAACAGACTATTGCTGGTTAAATGCACTTGGTGTGATAGCTTGACCAACCACACTACTGAGGGTTAAATGCACTTGGTGACGGGCGCAGCTTGCCCCTGATGTAGTATATGGCCAAAAAATAAACAGACTATTGCTGGTTAAATGCACTTGGTGTGACAGCTTCACCCTGATGTAGGCTTTAGCCAAAAAACAAACGCACCATTGAGGGTTAAATGCACTTGGTGACATGCGCAGCTTGCCCCTGATGTAGTATATGGCCAAAAAATAAACAGACTATTGCTGGTTAAATGCACTTGGTGTGACAGCTTCACCCTGATGTAGGCTTTAGCCAAAAAACAACCACACCATTGAGGGTTAAATGCACTTGGTCGCAGCTTGTGCTGGCGCACCACAAGACACAAAATGGCCGCCGATCACCCCAGAAAAATGTGACTGACAAACGGTCTGGGCAGCCTAAAAACAGTGAGCAATTGAGGATCAGCAGCTCAATGATCCACAGCTGCAGATCGATCAGTTAATCAAGTCCTTTGGAGGAGTTAATCTGCCTAATCTCGCCCTACTGTCGCAGCCGCAACCTCTCCCTACGCTAATCAGAGCAGAGTGACGGGCGGCGCTATGTGACTCCAGCTTAAATAGAGGCTGGGTCACATGGTGCTCTGGCCAATCACAGCCATGCCAATAGTAGGCATGGCTGTGATGGCCTCTTGGGGCAAGTAGTATGACGCTTGTTGATTGGCTGCTTTGCAGCCTTTCAAAAAGCGCCAAGAAAGCGTCACAAAAGCGTGAAGAAAGCGACGAACACCGAACCCGAACCCGGACTTTTACGAAAATGTCCGGGTTCGGGTCCGTGTCACGGACACCCCAAAATTCGGTACGAACCCGAACTATACAGTTCGAGTTCGCTCATCCCTAGTAGTAATCTTTCCATTATTTTGCTTTATTGATTCTATGCGGGAGGCTACCTCCCTTTTTTCAGTCTACGAGCTAGCATAGCCCCGGCTCTATCTCCTAAATGATACCACTTTGCATTCGAACTGGTTAGGGCCTTTTCAAATTTGCAGAGCAAGAAAGAGCGCAGTTGAAAGCGCAAATATGTGAGTTGAGCTGATAATGTATCTGTAGGGGCTGTCTTAAATCGCGCTTCTACCTCCGCTACTCAAGCTAAGATTTCTTGCATTTGTTTATCTCTTTGTTTCTTAATTTTAGACGCAGTCTGAATGAAAAGGCCTCTCATGAAGCTTTTATGGGCGCACCATAATGTGGAGATATTGACATCTGAAGTGTCATTAAGAACAAAGTATTCGTCTAAAGCTTTAGAAAATAGTTGGTATCGATTTTCATCTCTCAGCAAATATGAGTTAAGGCGCCAAAGCGGTGGGTTAGGATTAGGATAGTTATCTGAGATATGGTGGTAGGTTGGAGCATGATCAGACCATGTAATATTGCCTATTGCTGTGTGAGTGGTTTTATGGAGGAGGTCTTTGGAGATAAGGAAGTAGTCGATCCTAGACTGGGAGATATGAACCTGGGACGTAAAGGTATAGTCCCTTTCTGTCGCATGCTGGTATCTCCATACATCATGTATGGGAGTAGTTTTGAGTAGCTTACCCAGCGCAGGTCGATGACCCACCGTTTTCTTGGAGCAGTCCAGAGACGGGTCAATGGGCAAATTAAAATCCCCGCCTAGAATGATGGAACCCCTGGCAGAATTCAAAAAGAACCTTGTAAGGAAAGAAATTTGGTGAGAGTTAGGCACATAAACATTAGCTATAGTATATTCAGCATAATTTATGGAGCAAAGGAGAATAATATATCGTCCCGCTTGATCAATAATAGTTTGATGTGCTTTGAATTGGACCGAGTGTCTGACCCCTATAAAAACCCCAGCTTTTTTAACCCCTGAAGATGCAAAATAAAGATGTGGGTAGTTGTCATGACCGGCAACACGCACAGGGAGGAAAACAGGGAAAGCCCTGCCCAAGGGAGAGGGAAAGGTGGTGACCCCTAACTCACCTTGCAGCTGGCACCTGACTGCCCTGACGTCCCTAGACGGGTTCCTCACCCGTGCGGCGATCACGTGCCTAAACCCTGGCTTTCCCTGAAATGAGCCCTAGATAATGAACGGGCCGGTGGGATCGCTAGTCCTCACCACTGCACTAAGAGGGAAACACCAGGGAGAGGACAGACAAACACAGACAAACACAAACACCCAGGTGGACGGCAACAATTGTCCACAAAGGTCCAACAGGGATCCGGAGGGTAGCGTTCTGAATCTACAGTCAGAGAACGCAGCAACACAGCTCCAGTGGGTCAGAATAGATGTCCAGGCAGGAAGCTCTATATCTGGCAACCAGAGAAGTGTGAGAGGGGAATATAAGGAGGATTGGGAGTGCTGGACAAGGAACAGCTGAGAGAAGGAGCTACGGATCCCTGAGTGAGCCAAAAGGGTTTGTAAAGCAAACCCAGAAAGCTACAATAAGGAAACTTCCCTATCTGACATAGAGCGCGCAGCCAACCGCTGCGACCTCCTGACCCCGGGTACAACGGAGTCAGGCGTGGCTCTTGACACCCTCGTGACAGTAGTGTCTATTAGAACATTTACCGGTATCTTTGGTCAATAAATGAGTTTCTTGAGCTAGCAGTATATCACACTTGCTCCTATTAGCATCCTTCCATATAGCAGAGTGCTTGTAGGGGGAATTTAAACCCCTTACGTTTATAGACATTAGGTGTAGTACCATTGTGGTTTTGTGGGGGTAAATAAGTACTTAGCGTTATACAGGAGAGAACGGTGGATTTCAGATGGCACGATAGACATAGTAGATTCGGGATCACATTGAAGCTGGAAGAAACAACAATAGTTAACAAGATCACAAAGTAAAACTAGCAAACATGCCTACATTGGTACAATAACCAATGATAAGCACCCATGAGTTTTCAGGACCGCAAAGGTTTCCAAATTAGACAAAAAGATCCTGAAAGGATCACCTTAATTTATAAGAACAGTAAGCTATTTGAGGCTAGAATATTCAAAAAAGAAAATAAATTTGGCATAGTAACTACAACAATGAAGGCATTACCTATTCCAACCCACCCTATAGACAGATAGGCAAAAATGTTAGGAAATCTATATAAGGGTTAGTGATAGAGCAAGTATAGAATAGAAGGACAATGGTGTCCCAGTATAGGATACATGAACTTTCCCACCGCATAAGAGAAATTTTATATTAAAATAACATTCAAGTAGTCTCCTCATCCGGATGTCTAGGGGACAACCGATCATTTTTCCTCTTGCTACTTTTCCCATGCCTGCCAGCTTGTGCAGTGGACCACGGGATCGGGGCTGGTATTACTGGAAAGGCCTGTAGATTTTGTACACTGCACCAATCTTCAATGGAAATCATGGGGTCACCCAGTGCCGATAAGAGTTCCGTAAGGTCCTCATAGTCGACGGATAGAAAATCTTTTCCCCGCCACCGTAGTGGTAGAGTCCAAACGGAAACATCCAGCGGTATAATATTTCCTATTCGCAGCAAATCTGTGAGAGGTTTCAGTTGTTTCCTTTTGTGCAGAGTTATAGGAGCTAGGTCTTGGTATAGCACAAGCTGGTGATCTTCAAAGGACCAAGAGGGGGATACCCTAGCCTTCCCCAACATGTCTTCCTTGACTCTGAAGTCCAGAAATCTACAGATAATATCCCTGGGGGGATCATTAGGGTTGGGCCTAGGTCTTAATGCTCTGTGTGCCCTCTCAATTTCAATGGAGAGGGGATAATGATCTCCCAATAAAGTCAATGGCAATCTGTTTCACCGTTGAGAGTAGCGATTCTGCAGCATACGTTTCAGGAAGACCACGGATTCTTAGATTGTTGAATCTATTGCGATTGTCCTGGTCCTCTATGTGGGTGTATAGCTGGTTCAAATGGTCTTGACATGTTTGAAAATGAGTAACAACTTCTCTAGAATGATTGCAGAGTTCTGCTGTTGTGTCCTCTAAGCCATCCACACGGTGACCAATATGGCGTAGGTCCTATTTAATTTCCTACAGATTCTGTGCTAGAGGCGACAGAGCATTAGTGAGGGTTTGCTGAAAAAAGTCCCTTGATAAAGGGAGATCCGTCTGTGCTGCAGCTTGTGGTTCGTCCTGCAGTGTATCACTTAGAGATAAAGGCAGATTCACATGAGTAGAGGGTTCAGCACCTGCAGACGTTTTTGTAATAAATTTCTCCATATTGCCTCTGCCATGAGGAGTTTTCTGAGGCATGTTAGGATCTCTAGGTGGAGGTTGGCCGTACTTAACCATTGCAAGACAGGTGGGTCATGTCCTTTAAGTGCTGAAAATATTACACATCAGGAGTGCTATGCCTTTGTGTGCTGCATATCCTCATATATGCTAGTAAGGTGTCCAGACAGGATAGATCATAATTAATAATCTGAAAACATTGAGCCTGTGGCTCTAATATGTGGAGTGGAAAGACCCCCTCTTAGAGGTAAAAGGAGGAACGTTCAAAACATTAGGACTCAGTCCTCAATATATATCAGACCAAGGGTAACTAGGGAGACCAAATGTGTTATACGCTAGTGGTGCTTCTTCTCTCTGAGTGGAGAGTGGAGCAGTGGGAGGCAAAGCCCCTTATAATGGCTCCGAGTCCTCTAGTAAGGGGTGCAGAGTTACAGTACCTTTAATTCACAGAGCCTGGAGAGCACAGAACGGCAGGACTCCTTTCACAGCAGGAAACTTCAGTACCGATCAGCTCAGAGTGTGTAGCTCCTGTATTGTTCCATAGGAGAAGCTCCCTCCCAAGATGGCGCCTCTGCTCCAATAGGTTCTGGCGCGCGATCGTAACGCCAGGCGCAGCGGGTCTCTCACACCAGATTTCACAGGTTCCTCACCCGTAGTGAAATCCCATCCGAGAAAGCTCCGGTCTCCACACCTCACTGTAGCTAGTCGCTGGGAGGCTTGTAGGATCAGTGTCCCGACATGTGCAGTGGGTCCGGATGCTGCCTGTTAACTAGGCCCCGATCATATCTCCGGTTTCACCCTACTACCATACCATAATGATATTCTTGATGTTGTAGCTTTGCTTGTTTAATCTACATCTCATGGGCTGGATGGTTCTCCCCACATATTGCAATAAATAAACTACATATGTTCTCAGTGTAAATATGGAATGTTTCCCCAGTTGCATATGAGATAAAAGCAAAGGATGGTGATGTTATCACAACGCAGACAAGCGGCACCCCCGCACTCAAAATAACCTACACAATTTGGAATCAGGTTTTGGAGGTGGTAATAAGAATCTAATTCACGGACCACAGTGAACTCAGTGCCAACAAATTTTTGAGGGTTCTGGCTCTCCTGTCACCAGGTCTGACCAGGAGTAACCTTTTCAGTACTGGGTCACTGTGCTTGATTAAAAGTAGTAATACAGTTAAAGTGATATTTGTTAGATAAAAACGCCTTCTTTGTTGATGTTTTGCCCCCTGTTTTTCTCCCCCTTTTTCGATAAACTCTCCTCCTGGAAGAGAATGATAGATCTTTATAAAGTAGCCGTTACCAATTTTTGGGGATATCTTTTGTCAATAAATTTATTTTTTGAATTGATCCTGAAAGTCTGCTATTCAGTTTTTATATATAAATTGGAACTGGCTCAATGGCACATTTTTCAGCCAATTTGGTGGCTACTTTTCAAGTGGATATAAATGTTTGTATCTACTGATTTAAAGATGTATCTCTCTGCATGTTCAGTTGGGCCTTAGGGGACGTTCACACGCCTGCCTTTACAGCAGAATTTTGGCATGGACAGACGCACCAAAATTCCACTGAAAAAACACTGGTGGTTGCGTCCTTTCTGCCTCCCATATATCTAAATTGGATGGAGCACTATGGATTGCGGAGCAGCGCCTTATAGTCGTGGCCTCCCTGAGAAGGGACATGTTGGCTCTTGGCTCGGGCACTCCTTTAAGCCACCACTCTACGATTCTCAGCACTGCCTCTCATTGAAATGAATGGGAGGCAGAATGGATGCAGCTGCTGGACTCTTAAGGTCCAAAGAAATTACTTTGATACCTCTTTAATTTTTCCAGATTGACAAGCAACTTTTCTCATCTCACCAAATTCAATTTGGAATTAGCCATGTGGCACTGGGTCACATGCTACATGTGTCACAAGCCCAGGAGGAGAAGAGGATGGAAGTGGTAGTGGCAATGTGCAAGGCATGAGGTCTTGGGCGCAGTGGCCGGCTTATGGTGCATAAGTCAATAACCAGGCCAGATGTATAAAATAAATAAGTCTCTCTTTACTAAAGTGCAAATTGTAGTGCACCCAATGGTATAAAAACACAGTTACAAATAGTTTGCAGTGCAAATCTCCCCAGATAGCAATGTATGGGTTTGAGCAATGATGGAGAACTTTGGAGCTCTATCTCTCCAAAGTCTCTCTCTCTCTCTCTCTGTTTAGAATCTGTGGCTGGCAATATTATTGTTGCAATGCTGGCTGTAATTTCCAACTGAGGGATACAGGGTTATGACAAGACTGGCCTGGTCATATCCAAGTGTGAAGGGTGTCTAACCAATATTCCTCTCACGGCACTAGCTATGTCAGTAACTTTGATTAGCCAATACCTTACTGGCTGACTCCAATGCTTAGCCATACAAATTCGGGACCTTCTTGGGTCTTTACTTTATCTCGCGCTCTCTCTTGAGTACTGTAAACATGGTAAGGTCATACTCTCAGTAGGTAATCCTCAGAAAAGGTGATTCTCTGTAACTTCTGTCCAGTTCTGTGAGGAGTAGGGATGAGCGAACTCGAACTGTATAGTTCGGGTTCGTACCGAATTTTGGGGTGTCCGTGACACGGACCCGAACCCGGACATTTTCGTAAAAGTCCGGGTTCGGGTTCGGTGTTCGTCGCTTTCTTCGCGCTTTTGTGACGCTTTCTTGGCGCTTTTTGAAAGGCTGCAAAGCAGCCAATCAACAAGCGTCATACTACTTGCCCCAAGAGGCCATCACAGCCATGCCTACTATTGGCATGGCTGTGATTGGCCAGAGCACCATGTGACCCAGCCTCTATTTAAGCTGGAGTCACATAGCGCCGCCCGTCACTCTGCTCTGATTAGCGTAGGGAGAGGTTGCGGCTGCGACAGTAGGGCGAGATTAGGCAGATTAACTCCTCCAAAGGACTTGATTAACTGATCGATCTGCAGCTGTGGATCATTGAGCTGCTGATCCTCAATTGCTCACTGTTTTTAGGCTGCACAGACCGTTTGTCAGTCTCATTTTTCTGGGGTGATCGGCGGCCATTTTGTGTCTTGTGGTGCGCCAGCACAAGCTGCGACCAAGTGCATTTAACCCTCAATGGTGTGGTTGTTTTTTGGCTAAAGCCTACATCAGGGTGAAGCTGTGACACCAAGTGCATTTAACCAGCAATAGTCTGTTCATTTTTTGGCCATATACAAAATCAGGGGCAAGCTGCGCCTGTCACCAAGTGCATTTAACCCTCAATGGTGTGGTTGTTTTTTGGCTAAAGCCTACATCAGGGTGAAGCTGTGACACCAAGTGCATTTAACCAGCAATAGTCTGTTCATTTTTTGGCCATATACAAAATCAGGGGCAAGCTGCGCCTGTCACCAAGTGCATTTAACCCTCAATGGTGTGGTTGTTTTTTGGCTAAAGCCTACATCAGGGTGAAGCTGTCACACCAAGTGCATTTAACCAGCAATAGTCTGTTCATTTTTTGGCCATATACAAAATCAGGGGCAAGCTGCGCCTGTCACCAAGTGCATTTAACCCTCAATGGTGTGGTTGTTTTTTGGCTAAAGCCTACATCAGGGTGAAGCTGTCACACCAAGTGCATTTAACCAGCAATAGTCTGTTCATTTTTTGGCCATATACAAAATCAGGGGCAAGCTGCGCCTGTCACCAAGTGCATTTAACCCTCAATGGTGTGGTTGTTTTTTGGCTAAAGCCTACATCAGGGTGAAGCTGTCACACCAAGTGCATTTAACCAGCAATAGTCTGTTCATTTTTTGGCCATATCCCAGTCTAATTCTGTCACTAAATCCATACCGGTCACCCAGCGCCTAAATACTAGGCCTCAAATTTATATCCAGCTAAATCTGTCCCTAGTGCTGTAGCTGGGCGAGTTATTTAGTGTCCGTTCAAGCACATTTCTTGTTCTGGGTTGAAATACAATTCCCAATTTAGCAATTTCATAATTTAGTGGTTCCTGCTATATCAGAGCTCTTTGAAATCTATCCCAAAAAGGGTATATAATATTGAAGGTGCACATAGGGTCATTCAGAGTAACTTCACACACACCCGCTACTGTGTATTTCCAAGTCTAATTCTGTCACTAAATCCATACCGGTGACCCAGCGCCTAAATACTAGGCCTCAAATTTAATTCCCTCTAAATCTCTCGTTACCCACCGCTGTACTGTTGTTGCTGGGCAAGATATTTAGTGTCCGTCAAAGCACATTTTTTGTTCTGGGTTGAAGTACAATTCCCAATTTAGCAATTTCATAATTTAGTGGTTTCTGCTATATCAGAGCTATTTGAAATCTATCCCAAAAAGGGTATATAATATTGAAGGTGCACATAGGGTCATTCAGAATAACTTCACACACACCCGCTACTGTGTATTTCCAAGTCTAATTCTGTCACTAAACCCATACCTGTCACCCAGCGCCTAAATACTAGGCCTCAAATTTAAATCCCTCTAAATCTCTCGTTACCGTTGTCCTGTTGTAGCTGGGAAAGTTATTTAGTGCCCGTCAAAGCACATTTTTGTTCTGGGTTGAAGTACAATTCCCAATTTAGCAATTTCATAATTTAGTGGTTCCTGCTATATCAGAGCTATTTGAAATCTATCCCAAAAAGGGTATATAATATTGAAGGTGCACATAGGGTCATTCAGAATAACTTCACACACACCCGCTACTGTGTATTTCCAAGTCTAATTCTGTCACTAAATCCATACCGGTGACCCAGCGCCTAAATACTAGGCCTCAAATTTAATTCCCTCTAAATCTCTCGTTACCCACCGGTGTACTGTTGTTGCTGGGCAAGATATTTAGTGTCCGTCAAAGCACATTTTTTGTTCTGGGTTGAAGTACAATTCCCAATTTAGCAATTTCATAATTTAGTGGTTTCTGCTATATCAGAGCTATTTGAAATCTATCCCTAAAAGGGTATATAATATTGAAGGTGCACATAGGGTCATTCAGAATAACTTCACACACACCCGCTACTGTGTATTTCCAAGTCTAATTCTGTCACTAAACCCATACCTGTCACCCAGCGCCTAAATACTAGGCCTCAAATTTAAATCCCTCTAAATCTCTCGTTACCGTTGTCCTGTTGTAGCTGGGAAAGTTATTTAGTGCCCGTCAAAGCACATTTTTTGTTCTGGGTTGAAGTACAATTCCCAATTTAGCAATTTCATAATTTAGTGGTTCCTGCTATATCAGAGCTATTTGAAATCTATCCCAAAAAGGGTATATAATATTGAAGGTGCACATAGGGTCATTCAGAATAACTTCACACACACCCGCTACTGTGTATTTCCAAGTCTAATTCTGTCACTAAACCCATACCTGTCACCCAGCGCCTAAATACTAGGCCTCAAATTTAAATCCCTCTAAATCTCTCGTTACCGTTGTCCTGTTGTAGCTGGGAAAGTTATTTAGTGCCCGTCAAAGCACATTTTTTGTTCTGGGTTGAAGTACAATTCCCAATTTAGCAATTTCATAATTTAGTGGTTCCTGCTATATCAGAGCTATTTGAAATCTATCCCAAAAAGGGTATATAATATTGAAGGTGCACATAGGGTCATTCAGAATAACTTCACACACACCCGCTACTGTGTATTTCCAAGTCTAATTCTGTCACTAAATCCATACCGGTGACCCAGCGCCTAAATACTAGGCCTCAAATTTAATTCCCTCTAAATCTCTCGTTACCCACCGGTGTACTGTTGTTGCTGGGCAAGATATTTAGTGTCCGTCAAAGCACATTTTTTGTTCTGGGTTGAAGTACAATTCCCAATTTAGCAATTTCATAATTTAGTGGTTTCTGCTATATCAGAGCTATTTGAAATCTATCCCTAAAAGGGTATATAATATTGAAGGTGCACATAGGGTCATTCAGAATAACTTCACACACACCCGCTACTGTGTATTTCCAAGTCTAATTCTGTCACTAAACCCATACCTGTCACCCAGCGCCTAAATACTAGGCCTCAAATTTAAATCCCTCTAAATCTCTCGTTACCGTTGTCCTGTTGTAGCTGGGAAAGTTATTTAGTGCCCGTCAAAGCACATTTTTTGTTCTGGGTTGAAGTACAATTCCCAATTTAGCAATTTCATAATTTAGTGGTTCCTGCTATATCAGAGCTATTTGAAATCTATCCCAAAAAGGGTATATAATATTGAAGGTGCACATTGGGTCATTCAGAATAACTTCACACACACGCTTCTGTGCATTTCCAAGTCTAATTCTGTCACTAAATCCATACCGGTGACCCAGCGCCTAAATACTAGGCCTCAAATTTAATTCCCTCTAAATCTCTCGTTACCCACCGCTGTACTGTTGTTGCTGGGCAAGATATTTAGTGTCCGTCAAAGCACATTTTTTGTTCTGGGTTGAAGTACAATTCCCAATTTAGCAATTTCATAATTTAGTGGTTTCTGCTATATCAGAGCTATTTGAAATCTATCCCTAAAAGGGTATATAATATTGAAGGTGCACATAGGGTCATTCAGAATAACTTCACACACACCCGCTACTGTGTATTTCCAAGTCTAATTCTGTCACTAAATCCATACCGGTGACCCAGCGCCTAAATACTAGGCCTCAAATTTAATTCCCTCTAAATCTCTCGTTACCCACCGCTGTACTGTTGTTGCTGGGCAAGATATTTAGTGTCCGTCAAAGCACATTTTTTGTTCTGGGTTGAAGTACAATTCCCAATTTAGCAATTTCATAATTTAGTGGTTTCTGCTATATCAGAGCTATTTGAAATCTATCCCTAAAAGGGTATATAATATTCAAGGTGCACATTGGGTCATTCAGAATAACTTCACACACACACGCTTCTGTGCATTTCCAAGTCTAATTCTGTCACTAAATCCATACCGGTCACCCAGCGCCTAAATACTAGGCCTCAAATTTATATCCCGCTGAATTTGAATACAATACATTGGGCCAAATAATATATTTGTTGTTGTGGTGAACCATAACAATGAGAAAAACATCTAGTAAGGGACGCGGACGTGGACATGGTCGTGGTGGTGTTAGTGGACCCTCTGGTGCTGGGAGAGGACGTGGCCGTTCTGCCACATCCACACGTCCTAGTGTACCAACTACTTCAGGTCCCAGTAGCCGCCAGAATTTACAGCGATATATGGTGGGGCCCAATGCCGTTCTAAGGATGGTAAGGCCTGAGCAGGTACAGGCATTAGTCAATTGGGTGGCCGACAGTGGATCCAGCACGTTCACATTATCTCCCACCCAGTCTTCTGCAGAAAGCGCACAGATGGCGCCTGAAAACCAACCCCATCAGTCTGTCACATCACCCCCATGCATACCAGGGAAACTGTCTCAGCCTCAAGTTATGCAGCAGTCTCTTATGCTGTTTGAAGACTCCGCTGGCAGGGTTTCCCAAGGGCATCCACCTAGCCCTTCCCCAGCGGTGAAAGACATAGAATGCACTGACGCACAACCACTTATGTTTCCTGATGATGAGGACATGGGAATACCACCTCAGCATGTCTCTGATGATGACGAAACACAGGTGCCAACTGCTGCGTCTTTCTGCAGTGTGCAGACTGAACAGGAGGTCAGGGATCAAGACTGGGTGGAAGACGATGCAGGGGACGATGAGGTCCTAGACCCCACATGGAATGAAGGTCGTGCCACTGACTTTCACAGTTCGGAGGAAGAGGCAGTGGTGAGACCGAGCCAACAGCGTAGCAAAAGAGGGAGCAGTGGGCAAAAGCAGAACACCCGCCGCCAAGAGACTCCGCCTGCTACTGACCGCCGCCATCTGGGACCGAGCACCCCAAAGGCAGCTTCAAGGAGTTCCCTGGCATGGCACTTCTTCAAACAATGTGCTGACGACAAGACCCGAGTGGTTTGCACGCTGTGCCATCAGAGCCTGAAGCGAGGCATTAACGTTCTGAACCTGAGCACAACCTGCATGACCAGGCACCTGCATGCAAAGCATGAACTGCAGTGGAGTAAACACCTTAAAACCAAGGAAGTCACTCAGGCTCCCCCTGCTACCTCTTCTGCTGCTGCCGCCTCGGCCTATTCTGCTGCTGCCGCCTCGGCCTCTTCCTCCGCCTCTGGAGGAACGTTGGCACCTGCCGCCCAGCAAACAGGGGATGTACCACCAACACCACCACCACCACCTCCGTCACCAAGCGTCTCAACCATGTCACACGCCAGCGTTCAGCTCTCCATCTCACAAACATTTGATAGAAAGCGTAAATTCCCACCTAGCCACCCTCGATCCCTGGCCCTGAATGCCAGCATTTCTAAACTACTGGCCTATGAAATGCTGTCATTTAGGCTGGTGGACACAGACAGCTTCAAACAGCTCATGTCGCTTGCTGTCCCACAGTATGTTGTTCCCAGCCGGCACTACTTCTCCAAGAGAGCCGTGCCTTCCCTGCACAACCAAGTATCCGATAAAATCAAGTGTGCACTGCGCAACGCCATCTGTAGCAAGGTCCACCTAACCACAGATACGTGGACCAGTAAGCACGGCCAGGGACGCTATATCTCCCTAACTGCACACTGGGTAAATGTAGTGGCAGCTGGGCCCCAGGCGGAGAGCTGTTTGGCGCACGTCCTTCCGCCGCCAAGGATCGCAGGGCAACATTCTTTGCCTCCTGTTGCCACCTCCTCCTTCTCGGCTTCCTCCTCCTCTTCTTCCACCTGCTCATCCAGTCAGCCACACACCTTCACCACCAACTTCAGCACAGCCCGGGGTAAACGTCAGCAGGCCATTCTGAAACTCATATGTTTGGGGGACAGGCCCCACACCGCACAGGAGTTGTGGCGGGGTATAGAACAACAGACCGACGAGTGGTTGCTGCCGGTGAGCCTCAAGCCCGGCCTGGTGGTGTGTGATAATGGGCGAAATCTCGTTGCAGCTCTGGGACTAGCCAATTTGACGCACATCCCTTGCTTGGCGCATGTGCTGAATTTGGTGGTGCAGAAGTTCATTCACAACTACCCCGACATGTCAGAGCTGCTGCATAAAGTGCGGGCCGTCTGTTCGCGCTTCCGGCGTTCACATCCTGCTGCTGCTCGCCTGTCTGCGCTACAGCGTAACTTCGGCCTTCCCGCTCACCGCCTCATATGCGACGTGCCCACCAGGTGGAACTCCACCTTGCACATGCTGGACAGACTGTGCGAGCAGCAGCAGGCCATAGTGGAGTTTCAGCTGCAGCACGCACGGGTCAGTCGCACTACAGAACAGCACCACTTCACCACCAATGACTGGGCCTCCATGCGAGACCTGTGTGCCCTGTTGCGCTGTTTCGAGTACTCCACCAACATGGCCAGTGGCGATGACACCGTTATCAGCGTTACAATACCACTTCTATGTCTCCTTGAGAAAACACTTAGGGCGATGATGGAACAGGAGGTGGCCCAGGAGGAGGAGGAGGAGGATGAGGAAGAGGGGTCATTTTTAGCACTTTCAGGCCAGTCTCTTCGAAGTGACTCAGAGGGAGGTTTTTTGCAACAGCAGAGGCCAGGTACAAATGTGGCCAGCCAGGGCCCACTACTGGAGGACGAGGAGGACGAGGATGAGGAGGAGGTGGAGGAGGATGAGGATGAAGCATGGTCACAGCGGGGTGGCACCCAACGCAGCTCGGGTCCATCACTGGTGCGTGGCTGGGGGGAAAGGCAGGACGATGACGATACGCCTCCCACAGAGGACAGCTTGTCCTTACCCCTGGGCAGCCTGGCACACATGAGCGACTACATGCTGCAGTGCCTGCGCAACGACAGCAGAGTTGCCCACATTTTAACCTGTGCGGACTACTGGGTTGCCACCCTGCTGGATCCACGCTACAAAGACAATGTGCCCACCTTACTTCCTGCACTGGAGCGTGATAGGAAGATGCGCGAGTACAAGCGCACGTTGGTAGACGCGCTACTGAGAGCATTCCCAAATGTCACAGGGGAACAAGTGGAAGCCCAAGGCCAAGGCAGAGGAGGAGCAAGAGGTCGCCAAGGCAGCTGTGTCACGGCCAGCTCCTCTGAGGGCAGGGTTAGCATGGCAGAGATGTGGAAAACTTTTGTCAACACGCCACAGCTAACTGCACCACCACCTGATACGCAACGTGTTAGCAGGAGGCAACATTTTACTAACATGGTGGAACAGTACGTGTGCACACCCCTCCACGTACTGACTGATGGTTCGGCCCCATTCAACTTCTGGGTCTCTAAATTGTCCACGTGGCCAGAGCTAGCCTTTTATGCCTTGGAGGTGCTGGCCTGCCCGGCAGCCAGCGTTTTGTCTGAACGTGTATTCAGCACGGCAGGGGGCGTCATTACAGACAAACGCAGCCGCCTGTCTACAGCCAATGTGGACAAGCTGACGTTCATAAAAATGAACCAGGCATGGATCCCACAGGACCTGTCCGTCCCTTGTCCAGATTAGACATTAACTACCTCCCCATAACCATATATTATTGGACTCCAGGGCACTTCCTCATTCAATCCTATTTTTATTTTCATTTTACCATTATATTGCGATGCTACCCAAAGTTGAATGAACCTCTCCTCTGCCTGTGTGCTAGGCCTAAATATATGCCAATGGACTGTTGCAGTGGTGGCTGACATGAAGCCTGATTCTCTGCTATGACATGCAGACTAATTCTCTGCTGACATGAAGCCAGATTGTCTGTTACGGGACCTCTCTCCTCTGCCTGGGTGCTGGGCCTAAATTTATGACAATGGACTGTTGCAGTGGTGGCTGACGTGAAGCCTGATTCTCTGCTATGACATGCAGACTGATTCTCTGCTGTCATGAAGCCAGATTGTCTGTTACGGGACCTTTCTCCTCTACCTGGGTTCTGGGCCTAAATTTATGAAAATTGACTCTTACAGTGGTGGGTGACGTGAAGCCTGATTCTCTGCTATGATATGAAGACTGATTCTCTGCTGACATGAAGCCAGATTGTCTGTTACGGGACCTTTCTCCTCTGCCTGGGTTCTGGGCCTAAATTTATGAAAATTGACTCTTACAGTGGTGGGTGACGTGAAGCCTGATTCTCTGCTATGATATGAAGACTGATTCTCTGCTGACATGAAGCCAGATTGTCTGTTACGGGACCTTTCTCCTCTGCCTGGGTTCTGGGCCTAAATTTATGAAAATTGACTCTTACAGTGGTGGGTGACGTGAAGCCTGATTCTCTGCTATGATATGAAGACTGATTCTCTGCTGACATGAAGCCAGATTGTCTGTTACGGGACCTTTCCTCCTCTGCCTGGGTTCTGGGCCTAAATTGTATGAAAATTGACTCTTACAGTGGTGTGGTGACGTGAAGCCTGATTCTCTGCTATGATATGAAGACTGATTCTCTGCTGACATGAAGCCAGATTGTCTGTTACGGGACCTTCTCCTCTGCCTGGGTTCCTGGGCCTAAATTTATGAAAATTGACTCTTACAGTGGTGGGTGACGTGAAGCCTGATTCTCTGCTATGATATGAAGACTGATTCTCTGCTGACATGAACCAG